>NC_135879.1:629503-972365 GCF_964194155.1 Cetorhinus maximus
TGTGACTTTTCCCTCTGTCAGTCATCACTCAACTGTGGACTGTACTGACCCCACCCGGTCTAACACAGCCCATCAGACCTGTGCAGGCCCCTGTGAAACATCCTCCAATTAGCCTCGATCCCCCCGATCTTTCCCCAAAGCCCTGAATTTTTTCTTTTCAAGTTTTTTCTTAATCTTTCACGGGATGTGGGCGTCACTGGCTGGGCCAGTATTTATTGCCCATCCCTAATTGCCCTTGAGAAGGTGGGGGTGAGCTGCCTTCTTGAACCGCTGCAGTCCCTGTGGTGTAGGTACATCCACAGCGCTGTTAGGGAGGGAGTTCCAGGATTTTGACCCAGCGACAGTGAAGGAACGGCGATATATTTCCAAGTCAGGATGGTGAGTGGCTTGGAGGGGAACTTCCAGGTGGTGATGTTCCCATGTGTCTGCTGCCCTTGTCCTTCTAGATGGTTGTGGGTTTGGAAGGTGCTGTCGAAGGAGCCTTGGCAGTTGTTGTAGTGCATCTTGTAGTTTAGTATTTATCCAATTCACTTTTGAAAGTTCCTATTGAATCTGCTTTCACCAGCCTTACAGGCAGCACCTTCCAGATCACAACAACTCACCTAGTGTGAAAAAGAAAATGATCTAACTTCCCTCTGGTCAATTCACTGTGAGAACCCTGGATAGAAATCACAATGTCATTATTGAAATTAGACCAATTCTGTTTATCGTGGGAAAATATCAGTACAAAACATAAAGGGGTCATTTTCTGACATTGCCTCTGGCTGTGGACATTTTAAACCTGATACTTTGCTGTGCAACTTGATATTCAAACCTACCCCATTGGTGTTGTGTCTCTGTTAAAAACACAGTCAGAAAATTACACCTTAATGTTTTTATCTCTGGCTATGAATCTAATAGTAAGATGTGGGGCTGAATTTTGTGTTTTTCGGGTGGGCCTGACCCAATCGGCGGCGGAGAAACCAGCCACGCCGCCATTTTACCAATTTAAGGCCCACCCAGCGCGTTTCAGACGCCCGTGTCCAGCGGGAAATTCAAATCGGCGGCGGCGTGTTCAGACCACAGGTCCCAGTGGGGAACTGACAGTCTGTATAACGAACGGCCAGACAGCCTCCTTTAGGCTGTTCACCATGACCAGTGACGAGGCTCCGGAGGAGGAGGAGGGGGGCAGGCTGCAGGAGAGGCCAGCGGGGGGGCCACTGTGCTCCTCTGCTCTCCGATGCCGGCCTTGCTGCCCTCCTGGAAGAGGTGTCAAATCATCGGGAGGTGTTGTTTCTGGAGGATGGGAGGAGGAGGGCCCCCCATGTGACCAGGCAGGAGGTGGTGAGGCTGTTAGCTCCCATGATGCTGTGCGGTGCACAGGGACCCGGGGCCACAAGCGATTCAATGATTTTGCTGAGCTCTGGAAGGGTGAGGACCATGTCAGCCTTGGCCATTTTACCCAGCAGGCAGCCTTAGCCTTTCAGCTGCTCCCTCCACCCACATCCTAGTGTCGTTACTGCTTTGGGCATTTGGCGCACGCTGGGTGGGCAAACAGATAGTGACCATGTTTACATCAGCCTTAGTGGTTGAGGGGAAGATGGGTTTTCCCCGCAGCATATGTTGGTGTTTGTTGCGTTCGAGTAGTCTGGGGGCAACCTGCAGGGGAGGCAGCTAGACACGTACTCAGAACTCCAACACGTGTCTTATTGATGGTGATGAGATGGTGGAAGGGGAGCCTCAATGTGTCGTGGCCAAGAGCCATCTGCTGGTCTCGGCGCCGCACCCATTTGCGCCTCCTTGCCATGGGCGCTAAGACCCGTGTGTTATTCGAAGTGATGGGCGCCGAATGTGTCCAAGGTGTCCGTTGGGGAAGGGGGTTGGGACCAGCCGGACTATCTCCTGGGGACTGATCACCAGTAGTGTGGACAGGAGCCGCTGGAGGCCTCAGATGGGCCACTGTGGTTGGGGTGCAGGGTGCGGGTGCAGAGTACACGAGCGATCAGCCCCAATAAATCCTCTTCTCTGTTCTGCAGGCAAAAACTGAGAGCAATATCCGGGAGCGTTTGCAGACTGGTGGTGGACACACCGTGCTGCAGCACCTCACCACCTCCCAGGAGCAGGTCATGGAGCTGGGGAGGAGACAGGCGGCCAGGTCGGCAGGTGTCGGCGAGGCTGGGGTCCAGCGGGCAGGTATTTGAGGGCCACAGTCCCATCCACTCTGTCTCCCCACCATCCAAAGCACTGATGGTTGCTGCAATGGTTAATGCAGCAACACTGCTCATTCACAGACTGAGACACTCAGACGTGTGGGTCATACACAAAGGTCCCTCGGCCCCTTGAGGATGAGCGTCTCCAGCACCTTCCAAAGTCGCCTTATCCCATTTGTGACCACTATCCCCATGGCCTAACATGCCATGGCATCGCTGCTGCACAGCCAAATACTTATTGTATCTTAGGAGGGTTTGTACCTCCACCACCCTTTCAGCCAGTGTGTCCCACATTACTCTGTCCAAAAGGTCCTCAACACCTCACCTGTCAACCTCATGGCACTCAACTTAAATAAATACCACCGCGTTACTCATCCCTGCACCAAGGGGAAATGTTGCCTTGTGTCCACCCGGTCTATGCCCCTCATAACGATATGAAGGTCAATAATGTGACCTGTCAATCTCCTGTGCTCCACAGCAAATGTCACAAGTGTATGCAATGTTTCCCCATCACTCCAGCTCTCCAGGCCAGCATGCATCCAGGTCAGGAACCTCTGCACTCTCCCCACTCCAATCCCATCCCTCCCATGAAGCACAGGTCACAACTGAACGCAGAAGTGTAGCTGTGGCTTCGACAGCGTTTTCTCCACTTGCAACATGACCTCCCTTTTCCTACATTCTATTCCTCGTCTAATAAAGGCAAGTCTGGCTTCGACCTTGTTAAACGCCTTATGTACCTGCTCTGCTACCTTAACGGGTCTGCTCAGCAAGGTCCCTGTAATCGTCGTGACTTCCCACGGTCCCACCATTACTCATGTATTCCCGTACCTTGCTTGTCTTGCCCAAGTGTTTAATCGAACACTTATCCACATAACATTCCATGTGGCATTCCTTAGGCCATCTGACCAGCCTGTCTGTATGCACCTGTAATGTTTGGGCCTCCTCTTCACTATTTACCACCCCACCAATGTTCGTCTCCTTAGGTTCTTGAAGGCTGAGCGCATTATGAGGCTGGGGGGCGAAAAGGATGAAAGGTGTTACTGACTGAACACTAACTGATGCACTGTCCTTGTTGTTAATTTCAGCATCACCACCGCATGGCCGCCCCCAACACGTCCAGAGCCCCCTCCACACCTGAGGGCCAAGGCTTGCAATTTGCGTCACATCCTTTCAGCGAGTCAGGCACCAGCGCAGCGACAAACACGTCGGTGGGGAATATAACATCAGCTAGTGTCCCGGGGCACAGTGGAGAGGGCACTTCACAATCGCTGGAGGAGACGGCACGGACAGAGAGTGCCGATAGTGCCAGCAGCCGGAGGGCTGCAGGGGACCAGGCACATGCTGAGTCCGGCAGTGATGATGTGCCTCTGGAGATGTCACCAACGCAGCAGCTGCAGGACAAGCAGAAGGATGCGCGGGAGCATCTGGCAGGGTTGCATAAGGGTGTGCTTCAGTTGGTCTCTGCGATGAAGGAATCCAGGCAGAGTATCAGTGATGGCATGAACCTCAGGACAGAGCGTCAGGCTTCCTCCATTGAGAGATTGGCGACTCTCATGGAGAGGGGGTTCGATCGGATTGAGACTCTTCTGATTGGGTTACGCTCTGTCCTGCAAACCCTCACAGCGCTAATGGCCACAGGCGGTCATTCGCAATATGGGAGATGTTCTGGGCACCAAGTGTCGGCGCTCAGTGCCCATCCATCTGCGGTGAGCAGGGAGGTTCAATGTGACCTCACGTCGGCGCAGCAGCTGCCTGTCGTCTCTGTGAGCTCCTCTCAGGGCGCTCCAGATGAGGGCAGCAGCTCCTCCGCCCCTCTGCCAGTGACCGTTGCATCTGGTGAGGCTGCGACAACTGGGGAGGTGCCAGTTCTGGAACTGACCACTCCCTCCCAGGCGGGGCCAGCACAGGCTCCACGGGCCAGAGGACGCCCGCCAAGGGCATCGAGGCCAACAGGACAGCAGAGTCAGCAGCTGTCTCACAAGTCACTCCGAGCAATGGGGCGGCACCTAGACGTAGCACCTGGAAACGTAAGCATAAGGCACGTTAGGCACTCCCCGGGTTTGTCACTGGTGATTTTGTGTTGGCCCGAGATTAGGGAATGTTTCATTATCAGTGTCAGAGCGACGTTTGTGTTTGATGTCGGACTGAATAAAGTCCATTTTTCTGACCATGGCTGAGTATGTTTCCTTTGTGCTGCATTTGTATGTTTCACAGACATATCATGAGTGTTTGAGTGGACATTGATGTTTCTGTACTAAGCCCTTAGTTACAGCTGATGAGGTGGAAGATGTAGCACCTAAATCCCACGTGTGGAAGCGCCAGGCAATGCTGGTCCTGCTGATCCATGTGTGTGGAACTAGCTGAAGGTTCGTTGGATTAAAGTGTCCCGGGTGTCCCGGGTGTCCCTGCCTCCTTGGTGTAATAGTGGGTCAGCGTGCTGCCCCTCATCATCGCCCTGTGCTTCCTCATCCTCTAAGCCACTGCTGGATTCATCACGTGCAGCCTCATCCACTGCGTCAAGGTCTTCATCGTCAACTGCATCCCCCCTTTCCAGCGCAAGATTGTGCAGAGCGCAGCAGACTATATCTATCAGAGAGACGCAATCTGGGGGGTACTGGAGTGCGCCCCCTGAGCGATCCAGGCAATGGAAGTGAATCTTGAGAAGACCAATGGCTCTCTCCACCACAGCCCTTGTGGTGCTGTGGCTCCTATTGTACCGCTGCTCAGCTTCTGTTCTTGGATGGTGGAGAGGCGTCATGAGCCACCTTCTGAGGGGATAGCCCTTGTCACCCAGCAGCCATCCATCCAACCGGGCTGGAGCACTGAAGGGCCCCGGCACCTGGGAGTGTCTGAGGATGTAGGCATCATGGGAGCTGCCTGGGTACCTTGCACAGACTTGTAGAATCAACATCCTGTGGTCACACACTATCTGCACGTTCATGGAGTGGAAGCCCTTCCTGTTGACGAAGGCACCGGGCTCACCCGCTGGCGCCTTGATGGCCACATGTGTACAGTCTATAGCACCCTGGACACGGGGGAACCCAGCAATGCCCGTGAAGCCTCTGGCTCGCTGTGTCTGGCTTGCCTGGTCGCAGCGGAAGTGGATGAAGGTCAGTGCCCGTCTGAACAGAGCGTCTGTAACCTGCTTGACACAAGTGTGGACAGCTGATTGGGAGACACCGCAAAGATCACCCACCGAGCCCTGGAAGGAGCCAGAGGTATAGAAGTTGAGGACAGCTGTGACCTTCAGAGCCGCTGGCATGGGGTGTCCACCCACACAGTTAGGGGAGATCTCAGGGCCAATCATCTGACAGATATAGTTCACTGTCTCCCTTGAGAGACAGAGCCTCCTTCGGCACTGCACCTCAGTCATATTGAGGTAGCTGCTTCGCCGCCTGTAAACCCTGGCAGCAGGATAGTGGCATCTTCTGCAGCCCCTTCCACCTTGGACACCCTCTTGGCCTAGCGCCCCTTGTGCCTGCGCCTGGCCTCCCAAAGGTGGCTCCCCTGGAGGCTGATTGTCCAGTCCTGGCCTCCTCCTTATTCTATCCCTCCCTTCCTCCTCAGAGGAGCTGCCTCCACTGGAGATGTCAGAATCCATACCCAGGCTAAATGGAGGCCTCCGGAAAGCTGTAGGCCCGAGAAAGATTCGTGTCTGCAGAGAGCTGAGCTGAAGCTTCAAAGTACAGAGAAAGCTGCTGGAAATCGATCTGAACTGGTAACAATCACATAGGCAAGTTTAAAACACTTTCTGCATTAAATACTTCACATAAAACATGAACAACCCCTCTGAGGCCACATATCCTGCCCGTGGATGGGGTTTGTTAAAAAAATCACCTACCCGCCTGCCCGTTGGGCCCGGGCACCGAGGTGAAGATCACACGGGCTCCTCAAAATCGGCGTCGGTTGCCGAGTTAAGGGCCTTAACAAGGCCTTTCATTAATGGTGGGTGCGCATCGCACTTCATCGCGCGCCTGCCCAGCTAAACATCGCGATGGCGCGCGCGCTGACATGGGGACACTCATGCGACATGTTAGATGCCGACATGCAGGCTCCGCCTCCCCCACGTCCCCCATAAAACTCTGCCCGTAGTGTGTGTGAGATGTTTAACTTTGGTTGCTGCTTGTTGGATATCTTGTGTGACTCCCGTGAAGACATTGCATCTCGAGAAACCTAATGAGCTGTTCCAGATTTAATTTCACATTAATAGGAAAAGAATGTGAAAATATTGGGACCTTTAATTTTCAAATAAAAACGCAGTGGGTGAGAGACAATTTTAAGTGAAGTCACTTTATTTTAATTGTGATATTTCATTGTAGATGAACATTACAATAAACTCTATATAAACAGCATGCAGTGATGTCACAGCTGCTAAAGTCAACATAATATTCAGTCCTAACGTCTTTACTGAAGTTGCTACTAGGGCAGAACAACATGCGTGTAGCTTGGAACAGGATCGAATCCTTCACATGACAAAACTCACCAATTCACACAAAACACACACAAAGCTTTGTAGAATCACAGGAAGCACCAATAGGATTTGCCTAAAATGTTTCAAATGGAATGAATGAAATGCTTGTTGACAGACTGTGGATAAAGCAATTGAAGATGTATCAGACATTTCAATTCAGGACACAACAAAGGTTTGAGCTACAGTATAACCTTAACTCTTGTAAATTTAATGTGGTTAGCATATTTCTGTTCAGAGAAAAATGAAATCAGGATGGGAAATGGGAACAGCGTCACTGAAAGACAACAAGTAACTGGAAACAAATCACACAGACTAGTCTTATTAATAGATATATTGCAGTCTCATTTTTATATTGGCTTGGCAGTCTTGAACTACATTTTAAACTCTTCAATTTTTGATATTTACACTATTTTTGACAGTTTAATACTTTGCCATATTTATTAGCTTATTTCCCAAATGGGGTTTTAGCATTAGATTTGTTAAAATTACCACGCAGGTAATTCAAATGATACCAAACAATGAGCTTATTAAAAAATGTCTAATTATATTTGAGTAAAGATGGTGCTAGTCAATCCTAATCTTCAAATAAAATTCAATTGCATTTCACTGCTGGAACAATATCTGCCTTAGATTGTTGAAGTCAAGGTGCTGGACTAAAGTATATTTAAGGTCCTGGTAACCCTCCCAATCACCGGTGTTACTCTGTTAGAAGCGTCAAGTGGCCAAGTGACATCAGCAGATTGGGAAGAGTTTGAGCAATTTTCAGCCTTTGGGAGTCATTTTAACATAATTCATAAGTGGGATTCCCATGGGATTGCTTGGAAAGCTGGGCTTATACATCACCCAATATTGCTGTACACTGACTTCCGTGGGAAATACAGTTGGGTGGGATGTGAAACCAACGTATCCCCCACCCCCCCATCTTGTCAGTTTCCCAAAGAGCAGGTTAGGTTAAAATCACCCCACCCTGTCCTTCTTTATAATTGGTTGAAGTAGAATAGTTATTGCTTTTGTTTCTGCTTCATTCAGAAATATAATTATGTTGCACAAGAACTGCAACTTTACCAATCAGGACCTGTGCCTGGTCCTGGGCCACTGTGTCTGGTATAAACTGTTAACGTGCTTTGGTATTTTTGGAGCAATTATTTAAGACTGCCAAGCCTACTCTATGGCTTTCTCTGTTGAAATATGTGGAGTTTATCAGATGAAATTTGCTTTTTTCTCTTCATAGCAGTGTCTCGCTTTTATTCTACAGAAAGGCTGTGAGTGAAATAATCTCAAGAACACATCGACCATTCGGCAAGATGTTCAGACACAAGAACCCATACCTGAGATAAACTGGATCCTTTTCATTACAATCAACATCAACTTGGTGCCAAACTAGGAAACCTGGTAAATCATAATGATGAGCAATTTTTTCTTTGGTTTAATTTAAATTAAAAGACAGTATAAGTACCTGTTTTAAAGAAATCATATTTTAACTCTTCAATTTGAATGAAATATTTTCATTTGTTTTGTGAGAAAAATCTGTGACAAAGATTAAACTAGGGTCAGGAGAGGATAGGTGCTGCAGGGGGAGGGGAAGGAAGGGAGAGCGAAAGGGAGGAAGAGGGGACAGGGAAGGAAGAGGGTGAGAGAGAGGAGGGAAGGGTAAGGGATGGGGAAGGGGAGGGAGCAGAGGGTGAAAGGGGGTAGAATGGGAAGCAAGGGGAGGGAGGTGAAATCAAGGTGGATTGTTGTTTCTGTGCAAGAAGGAACAGAGAGAGAGGGCAGGGTGCGAGGAGGTGGGGAGCGGGTGGTGAAGGGAAGGGTGAGGAGACAAAGGGAGTGGGAGAGGGAGGGGAAAAGAGGAAGGATTGAAGGAGAGGGCAGATGGGAGAAGGGAAAGGGGAGGGTTAGGACCAGGAGGTGAGGGGAAGGGAGGGTGTGGAAGAGAGAGAGAGATGGAGGGGGAGAGAAAGGGAGAGAGGAGAGGGTAAGAGGGGGGAGGAGGTTGAAGGGAAGATTGAAAGAGAGAGGGAGGGGGAAGAGAAAGGGGGATGGGAGGGGGGAATGGCGTGAGAAGGAGTGGTGGAGGAAGGGAGGGGGGTGGTGCCTGGCATATGGGTTCAAAGTAAAGTGACAAGTCTGCAATTATTATTCAATATGGTGTCTTTACTCAAATATAAAATTCTGTCAATATTCTGACCTTTCTAGTGAATGATGATGCAGAGAAACTCGCAGTTCCTCAGGAAACCCAGTGTTTTGACTTTTCCCTAAGAAGTGTAACATATGGCTCCTTGTACCGTGCATAATTCCACTATGAATAGGACACGTATGGTTTAACTCCAAGGTCAGGCTGCACTCTGGATTTTACCTTCAACTCCACAGTGAACACAAGTCTCATTGGAGGGTTCTGGGAGAAATATGGCGTTTAATCGCAGTAAAATATGATCAAATACCAACAAGCTTTCCTTAGTTGGTAAAATGAATATTTTAACTAGTCATATTTTGTCAGCTGGTATATGGTATGAGGAAAATACAGTACTCAAGATATAGTGGTTTAAACTATTGAAACAAGTCATAATATTCATCAAATGACAATAATTCTGCACATTACCTGGAATTTCACAGTGATAATTTGCATGGGATAGTCCCATATCCAGCAATATGATCTATTCCTCATATCAACTTTAAATGGCTTAATTTTGTATATTTTTAACTATTTACAATTCTGACAGGTTTTAATACATATAGTGACAAACACCGGACACCAAATCTGTGACAAAGGATACACAATAACATCCTGTAAAAATAGCTGAGCTGCCAGTAATGGGGCCTGGCTGCATCATTCCACTTTACATCACAATTGGTTCTATTTTACACTAGGCATTTGGCTGTGGAAGAGAAGCACAGAGTCTGTGGGCTCCCGCACTTGCACAAAACTGAAAGTTTGCAACCTGAATTCTATAAGGTGAAGATGAATTGCAGCTGATGCGAATTATTCCAGGGGTTGGGTTTGAATTAGTTTTTACTTCCTGTGGCTGTAATACTGATTGACACAGTTAAGCTTCTGCTAATGGTGCAAATACTCTGAACACCATGATAGATTGTGGCATTCTTTGAAAAATATATAAGATAATTGTACAGCTTGAGATGCAAGATATTTTTTTACAGATTGAGTCACAGATTCTGTTTTGCATATCAAATACATAGATTCTGATTTACCACTTTAAACAACAACATGTTTGCAATTTGGGGGATGGAAAAGTTAATTGGTATCAACAAAGTTAATCGTGTCCGCACGAGATGCATCATAGAATGATACAGCACTGAAGAAGGCCATTCAGCCCATCACGCCAATACCATATGCTTAGTAACTGAGTCATCCAAGGTCACAACCTATGGAAGCAGGGCAGGGCGACAATTATGTAGTATTGTATATCGTATATAGTATAGATATTGTATATCATCTGATATTTCACAACCTTTTGATTCATTTTCAATGTACAGTTATCATTAAACATTTCTATACAGGATATATATCATGCTCTAATGCTTACATTCACAAAGTCTCTGTCCACTGGTTAACATCTTTACAGTGTTAGGTAACTGTGAAGAGTGTTTAGAAAATACAATTTGTGATTCCAACAGGTTTCTAATGTACAAATACATAATAAAATGCTAAAATCTGGAGCTGAAGTTATGCAATATTAGGGTACAAATATTTAACATGTTATCATCAGATTCTTTTGCTTTTTAGGGACATTAACCTGTTTAAAAGAAATAGGTCAAAGGCCCATCAACATAGCAGGCAAACGAATTTGATACAAATGTGTTAAGCTTCAGACCATTATATAACACAGCTTAATTTCCAGGTTTAAAACTCATTAATAAGTTCTATCCAAAACTGGGAAATTGCCATATGTTGATATTAATAGAGTAAGTGATGATTAATTTGAGTTCTAATGCTGGGTAAATTAGCTGTGCATTGTAGATATGACCCAGTGTTGTGACCTGATGCTTTATTTAACTAGTATAATGAACATCAAATATTGGTACCAATGCTGGCTGGAGCCCTGCAATGTCACATATCAATAAAAAGATACAAGTTTCCTCTTTTCACTATTAAATATCTAGATTTTATTTATTACTATAAACATGGCTTATCCGATTAGATTATTTCAAGACTGCTACACAAAGTTGTCCTGGATGTTCTGTTGCGAGGATGAAGATTCCATGCCACTACACAGGAAGGGTGAGCAGTCAAATCATAACTAGCTGGAATGACAATAATAAATTCTCATTTTATAATGAGAATGGTTTTACACTTAGCAACAAAGCCAGAACGTATTTTGCATATAATCAATTGTGTTACTTCTTGAACATATCTTGGAGAGGCCCTGGAAGATATTTTAAGACAGTGTCCAGAATACTTTCCTCTTCCTCCTCTTCATCTCCACAGCCGGCAGGAATTGCTTTCTTGGGCCGCGTCAAGCTCCCCTCTGCCTGGGCTTCCATTGCCGCCATTGCTTCTGCTTCCTTTTCCTCTTTCTTTTTTATCCCGTACTGTGAAAACACAACAAAGCATCAATATCAAGTCATTGAGTCACTGATTTATTAATAACGTGGCAGAGGAACTGAGAGCATCCCTCAGACTCCATGGGGGTAAGTAGCCATGTTTTGTACAGTGCACACATATGTACAAAGATGATATGGTAGTTGGGTGTTCTTATTCATTAGGCAGCAATGCCTTAGTTTTCCTAGGCTTCAGTGTTAATGGAAAGTGCTAACAGAATTGGCAAAATGTACCACCCCTGCTCACATCAAAGCTGTTATTGTCATATTGTTGTTGTACTTTAATTTTAGGAAATGAGCCTTGGCAATCACTCAGAGGCAGGACAGGACTTACAGGAGGACCCAGAGCAATCAGCCTATTTCAAACACCTCCAGGAATGACAGTAGATATAACTCATGACTGAAACCACAGCAACGTCTCCTGGTAAAAGCAGGCTTAACAATGCAAATTGTGTAAAATCAATCCCAGTTCCTTGGACACATTGAAAGTTTTACAGCACAGAGGAGGCCATTCAGCCTATCCTATCTGTGCCAGCCAAAAACAAGATATCCTATCTAAGCCCACCTTCCACATCCTGGTCCATAGTCATGAGGTACAGACCTTATTTTTTTTTATTTGTTCATGGGATGTGAGTGTCGCTGGCTGGGCCAGCATTTATTGCCCATCCCTTACTGCCCTTGTTTAGAGGGCATTTTAAGGGTCAACCACATTGCTGTGGGTCTAGAGTCACATGTAGGTCAAACCAGGTAAGGACGGCAGATTTGCTTCCCTAAAGGGCATTAGTGAACCAGATGGGTTTTTACGACAATTGGCAATGGTTTTGTGGTCATCATCAGATTTTTAATTCCAGATTTTTATTGAAATCAAATTCCACCGTCTGCCATGGTAGGATTCGAACCCAGGTCCTCAGAGCATTAACCACAAAAACAGAAAATGCTGGAAAAGCTCAGCAGGTCTGACAGCATCTGTGGAGAGAGAAACAGAGTTAACGTTTCGAGACTGTATGACTCTTACAGACTCGAAACGTTAACTCTGTGTTTCTCTCTCTGCAGATGCTGTCAGACCTGCTGAGCTTTTCCAGCATTTTCTGTTTTTGTTTCAGATTTCCAGCATCCGCGGTATTTACCCTGGGTCTCAGGATTACCAGTCCAGTGACAATACCACTGTAGTGCATATCCAAATATACAGTTTTTAAACGTGAATTGGGTTTCTGCCTCAACCACCCTTTTTCATGCACTGAGTTCCCAACCCCCCAGCTCCAACTGGGTGAATAAAAATCCTCCCAACTCCCCTCGAATCATTGCACCAATTCCTTTAAATCTCTGCCCCTGGTTATTGACCTCTCTGCTAAGGGAAAAATGTTCTTCCCACCCACTCTATTCAGGCCTTTTAACTAAATTTCCCCTCGGCTTCCTGTGTTCCATAGAAAATAAATTCAGCTTGTCCAATCGTACCTTATAACCAAAATTCTTCATTCCTGACAACAACCTTGTGAATCTCCTCTCTACCTCTCCTAGTGTGATCACACCCTTCCTGTAATGTGGTGACTAGAACTGTACCGTACACAGTAATCTATCTGCTGTCTAACTAGTGGTTTATACAGTTACTTTCAGCACTATGGTCCCCAGGTGTGATTGACAGGGGAAATTACCCAATCATCTCCATCCTGGTTGGGACTGTGGGATCACTAGATACAACTTTTAATTTATCACAGAAAGTTGACATTCAAATTTTGGTTCCAAAAATAATCTCAAAATATAAGATGCATTGTCGGCCTGTGAGGTATCAGAATGACCCTTTCTGCAGTGATGTGAACATACAAACATAGGAATTAGGAGCAGGAATAGGCCATTCTGCCCCTCGAGCTTCCGTAGTGCTGGTGTCCAAAGGGTCCTGTGTGTCTTGATAAACAATCCTCTGCGTTTTCCTTCATGTAAATTCCTGCTAGTGCCGCAATCAACTTTAGTTCTCTGCGGGGTATGTCTTGTCCCACCGGCAGGACAGACCCAGCAGAGGTGGTAGCACAGTGGTATACAGTCGGGAAGGAGTTGCCCTGGGGGTCCTCAACATCGACTCTGGACCCCATGAAGTTTCATGGCATCAGGTTAAACATGGACAAGGAAACCTCCTGCTGATTACCACGTACTGCCCTACCTCAGCTGATGAATCTGTGCTCCTCCATGTTGAACATCACTTGGAGGAAGCACTGAAGCAAGGGCACAAAATGTACTTGGGTTGGGGGAGTTCAATGTCCATCGCCCAAGGGTGGCTCGATAACATCAATACTGACTGAGTCCTGAAGGACATAGCTGCTAGACTGGGTCTGCGGCATGGGGTGATGGAACCAACAAGAGAGAAAAACCTACTTGACCTCATCCTCACCAACCTGCCTGTTGCAGATGCATCTGACAATGAAAGTACTGGTAGAAGGGACTACTGCACTGTCCTTGTGGAGATGATGTCCCACCTTCACACCGAGATACCCTCATCCTGTTGTATAGCACTACTGCCATGCTAAATGGGATAGATTTTGAACAGATCTAGCAACTCAAGACTGGACATCCATGAGGCGCTGTGGGCCATCAGCAGCAGCAGAATTGTACTCAAACACAAACTGTAACCTCACGGCCCAGCATATCCCCCACTTTACCATTACCATCAAGCCAGGGGACCAACCCTGGGTCAATGAAGAGTGTGGGAGGGCATGCCAGGAGCAGCACCAGGCATACCTAAAAATGAGGTGTCAACCTGCTGAAGTTACATGCTTCACAGGCCTGATAGTGGAAGCAGCATGCAGTGGACAGAATTAAGCAATCCCATGACCAGTGGATCAGATCAAAGCACCACATCCAGTCATGAATGGTGATGGAAAATTAAACAACTAACTGGAGGAGGAGGCTCCACAAACATCCCCACCATCAATGATGGGGGAGACCAGCACATCAGTGCAAAGGACAAGGCTAAAGCATTTGCAAACGATCTTCAGCCAATTGCCAAGTGGATGTTCTGTCTTGGCTTCCTCCTGAGATTCCCAGCATCATGAGTGACAGTCTTCAGCCAATTCAATTCACTCCATGTGATATTCCTTCACTGTCGATGGTCAAAATCCTGGAACTCCCTCCCTAACAGCACTGTGGGTGTACCTACACCACATGGACTGCAGTGGTTCAAGAAGGCAGCTCACCACCACCTTCTCAAGGGCAACTAGGGATGGGCAATGAATGCTGGTCTAGCCAGCGATGCCCACAATCCATGAATGAACATTAAAAAACAATTCATGTAATTATACACCTGTAACTATGTAATAACTATGTAATTCGTAATTATATTTATGCTAAGACCAATACAAATTGTAAAAATATGTGAAATGTGAATGGATGTTTAGGTAAAATTGAATCAAAATGAAAGTGTGAAGTCACATTAGCAAGAGAAATGCGACTAATCTGAGTTTGTTAGGCAGTATACAGGAATTTATTTTCCAATGCTGGCGTTACCCTCTGTGGTTTCTGCCTCACTTGGACAATGTCTTAGGGCAGTACATCCTAGACCTACCATAAGGAATCTGTGCACTGATGGATGAAACTACGACACATCAACATGATTTACACAACACCATAATAGTGTCAATACACTGATCCTGCACTCCTCGCCAGACGCAGTGACCAGAAATGAGTGCAGGTTTTAGAGCCTAACCATCTCTAGTGTAATAAGACGGTGCCATTTCAGAATGCAATATACATCTTGCTCTGAATATGAGATTGTTCAGAGTCCCAGCATCACCTGCTGTTCTATCTAATGTATAATAGATCATAATGAATAAAGATCACTAGTAAAAACATTGTTAGATTTGCATCACACTAACTCAGATACAGCAAGTGCACTTTAATATTTTTGTGTGATTAATTCCTTTTGTTTTTAGTATCTGGTAATATCGGAGGAGTGTGCAATTCCTGACTGCTGCCGCAAGCTACTTGGTAGATGAATGTTGCATTTTCACTGCATTCAGTCAGTGCCCACTCTACATTTGGGATGGCATTATCATGCTGGTGTTTAATTTATTTCAATTAAAATGTTATGGCAATTATATGAATAATTAGATAAAAACTCAATTTTTAATCAAGTGTCATGTTCAGGTTCTTGTGAAATGTAAAAGATTTCTATTTCATTTCCAGCCATTCTATGTTTTGTCTTATCTGACAAGATGATTAAGATCCCAGATTGAGTAGCAGTAATTATGATGCCATTATCAATCTACCTCCCAGAGCTGATGCCTCTATTCAGACCACAGGATAAATGCTCGGATATTCTGTTCCCAGGGCACAATCTTACCTGGCCCACAGAAGTAGGTTTGAAGCAAGGTGAGAATTCCAAGAATCACACAAAAGGTCAGCTCCCTGACACAGTCTCACTGCCAAGGGGTCTTTCTGGAGCTGGATGTACCCGCCTGACAGCAGCAGGTAACCCATTAGGGCCACTTGAGAGGCTAATTGGGGGTAAGATGCTGCCGAAATCTTCCCGATGCCAAATGGGCCCAGTGCAGAGGCTGAAGTGAGGCAGGTACCTGAAGGTGGCCTAACAGCAGCAAGCCAGGGTGGGGGTAATTGGGGGAGAGGAGGGTCGGTGATGGCCACTGACAGATCCTCTAAACCTCTCCATTCCACCAGCTGTCTTCAGTTGGACGTGAATGGGGAGGCTGCCTCTGGCAAGGTTATGTAGATGGGCAGCACACAGATATGATCGGGGTCAGGATCCGGACATTGATCCTAAACCTGAGAGTTTTCTCAGAAGATTGCTCCCCAGGTACGCAGCCCCACCCCACCTGAAATCAGGTGGGAAGTCTCTAAAAATTGACCCTTTTTATTCTCCTTAAACTTGTGCTTTCACATGTCCCCTGTACCCACCTGTCTCCTGAATGTGGAGATCTGTTTAAGTCTGGCTCGAGCAGCATCACTTCTTACAAGCGGAATCAGAGCCACAGGCAAATCTTCTCATTTGAGGGGGGAATTGCTCTGGTCCCTGTGCTCAGCAATACCTTCAGTAAGCACTCTTAATGCAATTCTTTCTTCCTGATGTCCACACATACACATATACCTACACCACTCACACAGGCGCACCCACACACACATACCCACACACTCAGACCCACACACTATACACAACAACACACTTACACCACACACTCACACCTGCACACTCATATACAACAAATACCCACACAAATATCCACACACTCAGACCCAAACACACACAAAGATTCACACACTCACCCACACGCATACATTCATACACAACCACAAACACATGACTTACACATAAACAACCGCGCGCACACACACACACACACACACTCATAATCCCACTCATCTAAACCACACATACACCCATAACCACATTCACACCCACATACACCACACTATATGCACACACACCTTATCCATAAAGACTCACACTCACACACACACAACCATATATACGTATTCTCACATTTACACAACTCTCCCACATGTACCCACTCAAAACCCACTCAAATCCACACTCAAACACACATACACCGCTCATAAACATATTCACATCAACACCCTGACACTCACATCTATATACACACCCCCATACACCCAGCCACAAACACACTCTCTCTCTCACACACACATACACCCACAAGCCACACACACACGCACATCATACACCCCCTCACATTTACACAACTCTCCCACACACACACAACCATATCCAAACACTAACATGTGCTGCCAACACATCTTGTTCCAATGGAACAATTGAAGGAAAAGATAAAAATATGTAAGAATCAAAATAATGAAGTAAAATACTAAAAGTA
Source organism: Cetorhinus maximus (assembly GCF_964194155.1). Taxonomy (NCBI): domain Eukaryota; kingdom Metazoa; phylum Chordata; class Chondrichthyes; order Lamniformes; family Cetorhinidae; genus Cetorhinus; species Cetorhinus maximus. Next base: position 646,558 of record NC_135879.1, read on the forward strand.
AGCAGTCAGAACTATAAATAAATTTACAGCCTATTCTCCTGGTGACTTAAAAACCTTTCCACATGGCAAATTGAAAGGAAAGTAGCAAAATAAAGGAACAGTGGGTGCATGGGTATGAAATGAACTAAGGGACAGTGAGCACAGAGCAATGATGAATGGTTAGTTTTCACACTGGTGGAAAGTGTGCAGAGCTGACTTTGATGGGGCGAGAACGGAGCTGGGCCAGATAGACTGGAGTGAAAGATTGGCAGGAAAAACTGTAGCTGAACAATGGGCTACCTTCAAAAAAGAATTGGTTCAGGCACAGTCAAGGTATATTCCATCGAGAGGGAAAGGTAGGGCAAACAAATCCAGAGCTCCCTGGATGAAAAAGGAGATAGAAATTAAGATGAAGAAGAAAAAGTGTGCTTATGACAGGTGTGAGCTAGAAAATACAATTGAGAACCAAGAGGAATACAGAAGGTTCAGAGGGGAGATGAAAAAGCATATTAGAGAAGCAAAGAGGGATTATGAGAAAAGACTGGCAGCCAATATAAAGGGGAATCCCAAAGTCTTCTATAGGCATATAAATAGTAAAAAGGCAATAAAAGGAGGAGTAGGGCTGATTAGGGACTTAAAAGAGAATTTCAACATGGACGAAGGGGCCATGGCTGAGGTATTAAATGAATACTTTGCATCCGTCTTTACCAAGGAGATAGATGCTACCCAGGCCATGGTGACAGACGAGGACACTCTGTCACTAGAAGGGTTCAAAATTGATAAGGAGGAAGTGTTGAATATACTGTTGTACTTAAAGTTGACAAGGCACCGGGAACGGATGAGATGCATCCAAGGATATGGAAGGATCCATAATTCTTCAGTCTTTCCTAGACTCAGGGGAGGTGCCAGAGGACTGGGAAATTGCAAACATTACACCCTTGTTCAAAAAAGGTTGTAAGGATAAGCCCAGCAATTACAGACCAGTCAGTTTAACTTCAGTGGTGGGCAAGATTCTAGAAACAATTATTCGGGATAGAATTTGTAGTGACATGGAAAAATATGGGTTGATAAGGAAGAGCCACCATGGATTTCTAAAGGGGAAATTGTGTTTAACTAACTTGTTGGAGTTTTTTGAAGAGGTAACAGAAAAGGTCGATGAGGGTAATGCTGTTGATGTGATGTACATGGACTTTCAAAAGGCATTTGACACAGTGTCACACAACAGACTTGTGAGAAAAGTTATTGCTCATGGAATAAAAGGGACAGTAGCAACGTGGATACAAAATTGGCTGAAAAATAGGAAGCAGAGAGTAATGGTCAGTGGATATTTTTCAGGCTGGAGAAAGGTTTGTAGTGGAGTTTCCCAGGGGTCGGGAATTGGGACCTTTGCTTTTCCTGAGATATATATTAATGATCTAGATCTTGGTGTGCAGGGGACAATTTCAAAGTTTGTGGATGATACGAAGCTTGGGAGTATTGTGAACTGCAAGTAGGATGGTGTGGAACTTCAAGAGGACATAGACAAGTTGGTGGAATGGGCAGATAGGTGGCAGATGAAGTTCAATGTGGAGAGGTGTGAGGTGATTAATTTTGACAGGAAGAACATTGAGAGACAATATAAAGTAAGGGGTACAATTCTTAATGGTGTGCTGGACAGAGGGACCTGGGTGTATGTGTGCATAGACCATTGAAGGTGGCAGGACAGGTGGAGAGAGCAGTTAATAAAGCATATAGTATCCTGGGCTTTATTAATAGGGGCATAGAGTACAAGAGCAAAGAGGTTATGCTGAATTTATATAAGACACTCGTTAGACCTCAGCTGGGATATTTTGTACAGTTCTGGGCACCATATTATAGGAAGGATGTGAACACGTTGGACAGAGTGCAGAAGAGGTTTACAAGAATGGTTCTAGGGATGAGAAACTTCAATGAGGATAGATTGGAGAGGTTGGGACTGTTCCCCTTGGAGAGAAGGCGGCCGAGAGGAGATTTTATAGAGATGTTCAAAATCATGAGGGGGCTGGACAGAGTAGATAGGGAGAAGCTGTTCCTGCTCACAAAAGGATGAAGAACGAGAGGGCACAGATTTAAAGTGATTTGCAAAAGAAGCAAGTGTGACGTGAGAAAAAACTTTTTCACACAGCGAGTGGCTGGGATGTTGAATGCACTGCCTGGAAGTGTGGTGGAGGCAGGTTCAATCGAGGTATTCAAGAGGGAATTAGATGATTATTTGGATAGAAACAATGTGCAGGGGTATGGGGAAAAGGCAGGGCAATGGCACTAGGTCATAATGCTCATTTGGAGATCTGGTGCAGACATGATGGGCCTCCTTCTGTGCTGTTAAGATTCTGTGGTTCGGTGGTATTCCCCAGGGGGTCAGTCATAGGATATATATGGATTTGTCCAGACTATCAACTCACCAAGATACCCTCAAGCCAATGGTGAAGCTGAACGAGGAGTGTGTACAGTGAAAGCATTGTTGAAGAAGAACAATGACACCCAACTTGCACTTTTGAGCTATCGTTCAACTCCACTCCAAAATGCTTCAGCAGCATGTGAACTCCTCATGGGAAGACTGAACTTAGGTCCCTACTGTCTCACACACACACATGCCGCATGTACAGGCTGTTGACTTGGACAAGGTGAGGGAGAAAGAGGGTGAGTATCATTCCAGCCAGATGTGGGACCATGACAAATGTCACAAAACACATAACCTGTCCGACCTCCAACCAGGGGAACCAGTCTGGATCTAAGACCAAGTTTGCACAGGATAAGTGGTTGAATAGGCACCACATCCACGGGCCTACTTAATCCAGTGAGATAGGTTGGAGGTGCACTAGTCTCCATACAGAAGAAATGTTCTACACAGTTGGAGCAGTCATCTACACAACAGACAGACCAGAGATGCTGCATTCATCTATCAATCTTGATGACAGCAAGATTGGTGAACCAGAGCCATGTGCGAATTCCCCTTCAGCCAAACAGAGTCTGAGAGATCACCTGCAGGGCTCAACTCCCCAACCTCCTCTAAAGGAGCTGAGGAGTCATTCTGGTAGGTTAGTGAAACTGCCACAGCGGATGTCCCAATAAAAAAAGAAATTTAAGTCCGAGACTTTGGGGGTGGGGGTCGGTGGGGGGTGGGGGGGGGAGGTGGGGGTGGTGGTTGGTGTAGTATAATGGGGAGAATCAGAGGCTTGGGGGGAGATGTAGTATAATGGGCTAAATCTAAATCTAAAATGCTAATGAGACACAGTATACATCATCATAGGAAGTGATGCAATGTCTCATGATCTTGCATTTTCTTATGGACCTCATGGCAAAGTGAAGTCACTGTAAGATGTTTCTTAATAAAGTTAGTGTTTTCTTGAACTCGCAGACTGTAAATATTCTGTGTTAACTCAATGAGACCAAGGATGTGGTATGTGGATTTACCCATTATATATAATTTTGTTAGTTCTGGATCAGTCCAATCACTTGTGCAGCTCTGGAGCCCCGACAGCCTCACCAGGAGAGGTGGCCTGCTGCTGGCAGGTCGGAGGCTGCAAGGGCCCTTCAACATTTCAGGTGGTCTCAGAGACGTGCATTTCAATGAAAAGTCCAGAGGGCCTCCCAGCTGGATCGTGTGGGCCATGGGTGCAGTCTTTCCTGCCAGGAGCCCTTTCTCCTGGTCATGATGCTTCCAGCTCTGCTCCTGCCCCCTCCCGCAGCCATACTCCTGGGCTTGCTGCAGGGAGAGTACCTCCATCGTGCTTACAGCCTCACCACATGGCCGGTGTAGTGGGGGGAGGGGGCCACTCTACCACCTGCAGGAAAATGCTGGCAAGGTTGAAAAATCGCCCCTAAGAGGGTCTTAATAGGGTCTGTGTGGAGTGGGCAGCCACCCTGGTTCCCAACCCGCCCTGTGAAAGGTCCCTGGCAACAGGTAAGTGTGGGAAGCCACCCTGACACATCTCCCCCTGTGTTCCTGGCCTTCCATCTCCAAGCCTGGGGAAATTCAACACACTGACTTTCTGAAATGACACTGAGCTGCCTCAGTTGTACCCGCAGGAGATTGGGGGGGTAGAGGAGGGAGTTTGTTTGATATTCGGAGGTGACCTCTTGGGACAGTTTGAGAGCTTTTATTGCACAAAACTGATACGTGAGTAAATAACAGTAACACACACTCCTCATAATGATCTGCCCTGTTAATGGTGGAAATGCAGGCTCTGTGATTCCTCCTTCAGCTCATCAGGAACACCCAGCAAAGAAGAGGAAGGATATTGTTCGATGGTATTGCTCAGCGATTTCCCCTCTCCGGTGAATCTCAGGCTCAAACCCGTACACTGAAACACTATACTTGTAAAACTATTTCAAAGCTGATGTGAATTTTGTCCCCAATCCTGGATATGATAAGGTCATAAAAAGCTTTTCATTCTCATTACACTCAACAAGAAACTAGCATCTTAACGCCTGTGATTTTAATGCATTTACCCACCGACTGATAAGTAACCAACTTAATAAATTGAAAGCTGATACAATAGGAAGTAGTTTGACATTTAATAGTTTCTTTCCACTGTGAACTAGGGCTAATGAAGGCACTTCAGATGAATAATTATGGGATGATGTATTGATTCATCTGAAATGCCATGGAGGAAAATTGTTTCTCTCTGTGAAACAGGCAACATTTTCCAAATAAGTATCGAGTTTCCAAAATCAGTTTGCTGCACATGAAACTTTCTCCCATTTCCCCATGGGATCTGCTCCACTCAACACTGGGAACTTTTGCTGGGAATGAGGGCTGCAGTCTAGTCAGCTGATGAATGAAGAACTTGGCGGAGTAGCTGTTAAAGAGCTGCAGCACATCCACAAAGGAAAAATTGTGATAAGAGCAGAAAATTGCATTAATTGGTCTTAATTCAGAGCAGATAAGCTCAGAGAAAGCAGCTTGGCAAACTTTGATAACTGGCACTGGCTGACAAATCAAAGGAGTATCTCTCTTCACTAAAACACAGGTTCAGGCCGGGCCGTATTGATGGTGGATTGGACACGGCCGTATTGATGGTGGATTGGACACGGCCGTATTGATGGTGGGATTGGACACGGCCGTATTGATGGTGGATTGGACACGGCCGTATTGATGGTGGATTGGACACGGCCGTATCGATGGTGGGATTGGACACGGCCGTATCGATGGTGGGATTGGACACGGCCGTATCGATAGTGGATTGGACACGGCCGTATTGATGGTGGATTGGACACGGCCGTATTGATGGTGGATTGGACACGGGCGTATCGATGGTGGGATTGGACACGGCCGTATTGATGGTGGATTGGACACGGCCGTATTGATGGTGGGATTGGACACGGCCGTATTGATGGTGGGATTGGACACGGCCGTATTGATGGTGGGATTGGACACGGCCGTATTGATGGTGGGATTGGACACGGCCGTATTGATGGTGGGATTGGACACGGCCGTATCGATGGTGGATTGGACACGGCCGTATTGATGGTGGGATTGGACACGGCCGTATTGATGGTGGATTGGACACGGCCATATCGATGGTGGATTGGACACGGCCGTATTGATGGTGGGATTGGACACGGCCGTATTGATGGTGGATTGGACACGGCCGTATCGATGGTGGATTGGACACGGCCGTATTGATGGTGGATTGGACACGGCTGTATCGATGGTGGATTGGACACGGCCGTATTGATGGTGGATTGGACACGGCCGTATCGATGCTGGGATTGGACACGGCCGTATCGATGGTGGATTGGACACGGCCGTATCGATGGTGGATTGGACACGGCCGTATCGATGGTTGAACTGGATACAGTCATCTTGATGCAGATTGATGACCTAAATCCTTGTCATTATCCAAGCCCAATGCACAATTTTTTTGTTTGTTCCAGAGATGTGAGCATCGCTGTCTAGACCAGCATTAATTGTCTATCCCTGATTTCCTTAATAAGGTGGAGGTGAGTCACCTTAACCCACTGCACTCCATGTGGTCTCGGTATACCCACAGTCCAGTAAAGAACAAGTTCCAAGATTTTGACCCAGCGATAATGGAGGAACAGCAATATAGTTCCACGTCAAGATGAACATGGAACAGGTTTGCTGTCCTTTGCTTTCTAGGGGGTAGATGATGTGGTTTGAAAGATTGAAGGATCTTTGGTGAGATACCGCAGTGCATCTTGTAGATTGTAACACTGCTGCCACTGTGCTGTGGTGGGGAGAGTGATTGTTTAAAATGGTGGTGGGGTGCCTTTTAAAGTGGGCTGCTTTGTCCTGGATGGTGTCGAGCTTCTTGAGTGTTGTTGGAGCTCCAATTCCCTTTCGAAGTTGTTATTGAATCTGCTAACTCACTGGCCCGAGTTTTCATTCAGCAGTTGGGAATCTGACAGTGGGGCTACTTTGTGGAACCACACGGGCAGTTATAAACCCACCCACCACCACTTTGAATTGGGGAGTGATTAAAGAGCAGGGAGTTAGCTCACCATCTGTTCAGGGCCAGGGGGCAGACTGTTGCTGAATGGTCAACGGGAGGACCTCTATCATTCACAGATCAGCAGATCCACCTTGTTAGTATTTGCTACATTTCTTAATCTTGTATCATCTGCAAGCTTTGAAATTACAGCCTTCACGCGCTACACTCAATGGATCAGCGTGTGCCTAACCTACACTGCCAGGTGTGGGTGAGCCATTGAAGCCCTTTTGTGATAGGGGGTTGGGAATTGTACTCACGTTCTGGTCATTAAAGGAGCTGCTCCTGCTCCTCCAATCATAGGCTGTTTCTCTCCTACGTTTGCTGCTGATAGGCAAATGTGGGAGAGAAACAGTCTCTGATTGGAGGAACAGTGAATAGTGTACTAGTGTAAACAATGACCATCTCTAACAAGGGAGAATCTAACCATCGCTACTTGACATTCAATTGCATTATTAATGCTGAATCCCCCACTATCAACATCCTGGGGGTTACCATTGACCAGAAACTGAACTGGACTAGCCATATAAATACTGTGGCTACAAGAGCGGGTCAGAGACTAGGAATCCTGTGTCGAGTAACTCATCTCATTACTCCCCAAAGCCTGTCCACCATCTACAAGGCACAAGTCAGGTGCATGGTAAAGTACTCTCCACTTGCCTGGATGAGTGCAGCTCCCACAACACTCAAGAAGCTTGACACTGTCCAGGACAAATCAATCCATTTGATTGGTGCCCCAACCACAAACATTCACTCCCTCCACCACCGACGCACAGTAGCAGCAGTGTGTGTACCATCTACAAGATGCACTGCAGGAATTCACCAAGGCTCCTTAGACAGCACCTTCCAAACCCATAACCACTACCATCTAGAAGGACAAGGGCAGCAGATAGATGGGAACACCACCACCTGGAAGTTCCCCTCCAAGTCACACAGCATCCTGACTTGGAAATATATCACCGTTCCTTCACTGTCGCTGGGTCAAAATCCTGGAACTCCCTAACAGCACTGTGGGTGTACCTACACCACATGGACTGCAGCGGTTCAAGAAGGCAGCTCACCACCACCTTCTCAAGGGGCAATTAGGGATGGACAATAAATGCTGGGCCCAGCCAGCGAAGCTCACATCCAATGAATAAATTTTTAAAAGGCACAGCGAATAGGGTACTACAGTCTGCTACTTTAATACAGTATGCTAATCTGCTACAGTATCTGCTATTCTGCTGCAGCTCACCACCACCTTCTCAAGGATAGTTAAGGATGGGCAATAAATGCTGGCCTAGCCAGCGACGTCCACATCCCAAGAATGACTAAAAAAACACAACAAATAGTGTACTACAGTCTGTCACTGTGCTACAGTAGCAGGAGTGGGACTGATGTCCTAGGGGGAATATTTGCTAGAGTGGTTGGGGAGAGTTTAAACTAAAATGGGGGATGGGAACCTATGCAAGGAGTCAGAGGAGGGGGAATCAAGGACAAGAACAAAAGACAGAAAGGGGAATAAGAAAAGTGATAGGCAGAGAAATCAAGGGCAAGAATCAAATAGGGCCTCAGTGAAAAATAGTGGGTACGGGACAAGTAATATTAAAAAGATAAGCCTTAAAGCTTTGTGCCTTAACGCGAGGAGCATTCGCAATAAAGTGGATGAATTAACCGTGCAAATAGATGTAAACAGGTATGATATAGTCTGGATTACGGAGACATGGCTGCAGGGTGACCAGGGATGGGAACTGAACATCCAGGGGTATTCAGTATTTAGGAAGGACAGACAAAAGGGAAGAGGCGGTGGAGTTGCATTGCTGGTTAAAGAGGTAATATTGAGGAAAAATATTAGTTCCGACGATGTGGAATCTGTATGGGTAGAGCTGAGAAATACTAAGGGGCAACAAACGTTAGTGGGGGTTGTATATAGACCCCCAAACTGTACTGGCGATGTTGGGAATGGCATTAAACAGAAAATTAGAGATGCAGGCAATAAAGGAACAACTGCAATTATGGGTGACTTTAATCTGCATATAGATTGGGCAAATCAAATTAGTAACAATACCGTAGAGGAGGAATTCCTGGAGTGTATACGGGATGGTTTTTTGGACCAATACGTTGAGGAACCAACTAGAGATCAGGCCATCCTAGACTGGGTATTGTGTAATGAGAAAGGAATAATTGGCAATCTAGTTGTGCGAGGCCCCTTGGGGATGAGCGACCATAATATGATGGAATTCTTCATCAAGATGGAGAGTGACGTAATTGATTCTGAGACTTGGGTCCTGAATCTTAATAAAGGAAACTACGATGGTATGAGGCACGAGTTGGCTATGATGGATTGGGAAATGTTACTTAAAGGGATGACGGTGGATAGGCAATGACAAACATTCAAAGAGCGCATGGGTGAACTGCAACAATTGTTTATTCCTGTCTGGCACAAAAGTAAAACAGGAAAGATGGTCAAACCATGGCTTACAAGGGAAATTAGAGATAGTATTAGATCCAAGGAAAAGGCATACAGTTTGGCCAGAAAAAACAACAGACCTGAGAATTGGGAGCACTTTAGAATTCAGCAAAGGAGGACCAAGAGATTGATTAAGAAGGGGAAAATAGAGTATGAGAGTAGGCTTGCGGGGAACATAAAAACTGACTGTAAAAGTTTCTATAGGTATGTGAAGAGAAAAAGATTGGTGAAGACAAATGTAGGTCCCTTACAGTCAGAAACAGGGGAATTTATAATGGGGAACAAAGAAATGGCTGACCAACTAAGTACACACTTTGGTTCTGTCTTCACAAAGAAGGACACCAATAGCATACCAGAAATGTTGGGGAACACAGGGTTTAGTGAGAGGGAGGAACTGAAAGAAATCAGTATTAGTCGGGAAATGGTGTTGGGGAAATTGATGGGATTGAAGGCCGATAAATCCCCAGGGCCTGATAATCTACATCCCAGAGTACTTAAGGAAGTGGCCCTAGAAATAGTGGATGTATTGGTGGTCATCTTCCAAGATTCTATAGACTCTGGAACTGTTCCTACAGATTGGAGGGTAGCTAATGTAACCCCACTATTTAAAAAGGGGGGTAGAGAGAAAACAGGGAATTATAGACCAGTCAGCCTGACGTCGGTAGTGGGGAAAATTCTAGAGTCCATTATAAAAGATTTAATAGCTGAGCACTTGGAAAACAGTGGCAGAGTCGGACATAGTCAGCATGGATTTACGAAAGGGGAATCATGCTTGACAAAAGAACTGGAATTTTTCGAGAATATAACTGATAGAGTTGATGAGGGGGAGCCAGTGGATGTGGTTTATTTGGACTTTCAGAAGGCTTTCGACAAAGTCCCATATAGGAGATTAGTGCGTAAAATTAAAGCGCATGGGATTGGGGGTAGTGTATTGCGATGGATAGAAAATTGGTTGGCAGACAGGAAACAAAGAGTAGGAATAAACGGGTCTTTTTCCGAATGGCAGGCAGTGACTAGTGGGGTACTGCAGGGATCAGTGCTGGGACCCCAGTTATTCACAATATATATTAATGATTTAGATGAGGGAACTAAATGTAATATCTCCAAATTTGCAGATGACACAAAACTAGGTGGGAGGGTGAGCTGCGAGGAAGATGCAGAGATGTTTCAGTGTGATTTGGATAAGCTGAGTGAGTGGGCAGATGCAGTATAATGTGGATAAATATGAGGTTATTCACTTTGGTAGCAAAAACAGGAAGGCAGATTATTATCTGAATGGCTATAAATTGAGAGAGGGGAATGTGCAACGAGACCTGGGTGTCCTCATACACCAGTCGCTGAAGGTAAGCATGCAGGTGCAGCAGGCGGTAAAGAAGGCAAATGGTATGTTGGCCTTCATAGCCAGAGGATTCGAGTACAGGAACAGGAATGTCTTCTGCAATTATACAGGGCCTTGGTGAGACCACACCTGGAATATTGTGTGCAGTTTTGGTCTCCTTATCTGAGGAAGGATGTTCTTGCTATAGAGGGAGTGCAGCGAAGGTTTACCAGACTGATTCCTGGGATGGCGGGACCGACATATGAGGAAAGATTGAGTCGGTTAGGATTATATTCGCTGGAGTTCAGAAGAATGAGGGGGGATCTCATAGAAACCTATAAAATTCTAACAGGACCAGTCAGGGTAGATGCAGGAAGGATGTTCCCAATGGTGGGGGAGTCCAGAACCAGGGGTCACAGTCTGAGGATACAGGGTAGACCATTTAAGACTGAGATGAGGAGAAATTTCTTCACCCAGAGAGTGATGAGCCTGTGGAATTTGCTACCACAGAAAGTAGTTGAGGCCAAAACATTGTATGTTTTCAAGAAGGAGTTAGATATAGCTCTTGGGGCGAAAGGGATCAAAGGATATGGCGAGAAAGCGGGAGCAGGCTATTGAGTTGGATGATCAGTCATGATCATAATGAATGGCGGAGCAGGCTCGAAGGGCCGAATGGCCTACTCCTGCTCCTAGTTTCTATGTTCTATGTTCTAGTCAGCTAACGCACTGCAGTTTGCTACTGTGCAACAGTCTGCTCCTGTGCTACAGTCTGTTATTGTACTACAGTCTGCCACTATGCTACAGTCTACTACTGTAACACAGTATGCTACTCTGCTACAGTATCTGCTATTCTGCTGCAGCTCACCACCACCTTCTCAAGGGCAATTCGGAATGGGCAATAAATGCTGGCCTAGCCAGCGACACCCACATCCCATGAATGAATAAAAAAACACAACAAATAGTGTACCACACTCTGCTATTATACTACAGTCTGCTACTGTGCTACAGCCAGTCCAGGCAACATCCTGGTGAATCTCCTCTGCACCCTCTCCAGTGCAATCACATCCTTCCGATAATGTGGTGACCAGAACTGCACACAGTACTCCAGCTGTGGCCTAACCAGTGTTTTATACAGTTCCAGTATAACCTCCCTGCTCTTGTATGCTGCACCTCGGCTAATAAATGCAAGTATCCCATATGCCTTCTTAACCACCTTATCTATCTACCCTGTTACCTTCAGGGATCTATGGATATGCACACCAAGGTCCCTCTGATCTTCAGTACTTTCCAGGGTCCTACCATTCATAGTGTAATCCCTTGCCTTGTTAGCCCTCCCTAAGTGCGTTACCTCACACTTTTCCGGGTTAAATTCCATTTGCCACTGCTCTGCCCACCTGACCAGCCCATTGATATCCTCCTGCAGTTTACGACTATCCTCCTCACTATTTACTGCCCTACCAATTTTCATGTCATCTGTGAACTTCTTGATCATACCCCCTACATTTAAGTCCAAATCATTTATATACACCACAAACAGCAAGGGCCCCAGGACCGAGCCCTGCGGAACCCCACTGAAAACAGACTTCCAGTCACAGAAACATCCCTCTAACATCACCCTCTGCTTCCTGCCTCTCAGCCAATTTTGGATTCAACGTGTCACTTTGCCTTGGATCCCATGGGCTCTTACTTCCTTTACCATGGGCCATGAGGGACCTTATCAAGAGCCTTGCTGAAATCCATGTAGACCACATCAAATGCATCGCCCTCATCAACACTTCTGGTTGTCTCCTCAAAAAATTCGATCAAATTTGTCAAACATGACCTTCCCTTAACAAATCCATGCTGACTATCCCTGATTAATCCGTGTCTCTCCAAGTGCAGATATATTCTGTCCCTCAGAATTCTTTCCAGTAACTTCCCCACCACCGAGGTTATACTGACTGGCCTGTAATTTCCTGGTCTGTCTCTTCCTCCCTTTTTTAATAATGGGACAATGTTAGCAGCCCTCCAGTCCTCTGGCACCTCACCTGTGGTCAGAGAGGATTGAAAATTACTGCCAGGGCCCCTGATATCTCTTCACTTGCCTCCCTCAACAGCCTGGGATACATCTCATCTGGGTCTGCGGATTTATCCACTTTTAAGGCTGCTAAACCCTCTTGTGCCTCCTCTCTCTCTATGTAATTTCCTTTAATATTTCACAGTCCTCCACCCTGATGTCTATATCTGCAGCCTCCTTTTCCATTGTGAAGACCAATGCAAAGTATTCATTGAGGACTACGTCTTCCGGGTCCACACACACATTACCTCTATGGTCCCTAATTGGCCCTACTCTTTCCCTAGTTATTCTTTTCCTCTTTATATATTTTTAAAAACCTTTAGGTTTTCCTTTATTCTACCCACCAATGCTTTCTCATGCATCCTCTTAGCTTTCCTAATTTCCTTTTTAAGTTCCCCCCTGCACTTTTTATACTCCTCTAGGGACTCTGCCGTATTGAGCCCTTATCTGCCATAAGCTCCTCTTTTTTTCCTTAATCCTAACTTTTATTCCTTTATACATCCAGGGTTCTCTGGACCTGGTTCCCCCCCCCCTTTGCCTTTAAGGGAACATATTTGCCCTGTACTCTCAATATCTCCTCTTTGAATGCCTCCCACTGCTCTGACACAGTTTTATCTGCAAGTAGCTGCTCCCAGTCCACTTGGGTCAAATCCTATCTCATCTGAGTAAAATTAGCCATTCCCCAGTTTAGAACTTATATTCCTGGCCCAACCTTATCCTTTTATATAACTATCCTAAATGTAACTGAGTTATGGTCACTATCTCCAAAATGTACCCCCACTGATACGCCTTCCACCTGCCTGGGCTCATTTCTGAATATTAAGTCCAGAACTGCCCCCTCCCTTGTTGGGTTTTCTATATATTGGCTAAAAAAGTTCTCCTGGATGCAACTTAAGAATTTTGCTCCCTCCCTACCTTGCACACTAAAACCATCCCAGTTAATATCTGGGTGGTTAAAATTCCCTATTACTACCTTATTATTCTTACGCTTCTCTGAAATTTGATTACATATTTGATCCTCTATCTCTCCCTGACTGTTTGGGGGCCTATAGTACACACCCAACAGCGTGTTTGCCCCTTTTGTGTTTTTTACTTCTACCCATATGGCTTCATTTGATGATCCTTCCAAGATATCATCCCTCCTCACTGATATAATTGATTCCTTGATCAATATTGCGACGCACCCCTCCTCTTCTATCCCCCTCTCTATCTCATCTGAATACCCTATAACCAGGAATGTTGAGCTGCCAATCCTGCCCTTCTTTTAGCCAAGTCTCGGTTATAGTTATGATATCATACTCCCACGTACCTTTCTGTGCCCTCAGCTCGTCTGTCTTATTCCTCAGGCTCCTTGCATTAAAATATGTTCCATTTAGCCTCGCTAAACTCACTTCTTTCTTCTCTAGCCTATGTTTCCTCTGCCTTCCACTCACTCACTAGTGTTTTAACTTCTAATTCCATCTCAGCTTCTCTCCCCTCTGAATTACTTTTCAGGATCCCATCTCCCTGCTAAGTTAGCTTAAATCCACCCCAACAGAATTGGCAAACTTCCCTGCGAGGGTGTTGGTCCCGTCCAACTTGTAGAGGTCTCACCTTCCCCAGAAACAATCCCAATGCCCCAGGAATCTAAAGCCCTCCCTCCTGCACCATCTCTCCAGCCACACATTCATCTTCTCTCTCCTTCTGTTCCTATACTCACTACTGCTTGGCACCGGGAGTAATCCGGAGGTGACTACCTTTGAAGTCTTGCTTTCCAATTTCCTACCTAATTCCCTAAAGTCTGCTTGCAGGACCTCATTTCTCTTTCTTCCTATGTCATTGGTCCCAACATGTACCATGACCTCTGGCTGTTCCCCCTCCCCCTTCAGAATGTCCTGCAGCTGTTCCGTGACATCCTTGACTCTGGCACCCAGGAGGCAACATACCATCCTGGAGTCATGTCTATGGCTGCAGAAGCACCTGTCTACTCCCCTCACTAATGAACCCCCTAACACTATTGCCCTTCCACACTTCTTCCTCTTACCCTGAGCAGCTGGACCACCCACAGTGCCATGGCCTTGGTTCTGGTTGCCCTCCACAGAGGAACCGTCACTCTCACTGTTTTCCAAGGCTGAGAAACGGTTTGTGAGTGAGATGTACTCGGGGGATTCCCTCACTATCTGCCTGGTCCCCTTCTTCTGTCTGGCGGTCACCCATTCCCCCTCTGCTTGCACTTCCATAAGCTGCGGGGTGACCACGTCCTGAAATGTGCTATTCACGAATCTCTCACCCTCGTGAATGCACCGTGGTGCCCCCAGCTGCTGCTCAAGCTCCAAAACCCGGAGCTCGGGTTGCTCCAGTCAGAGGCACCTCCTGCACACGTGGTCACCCAGACCACTAGGAGCATCTAGGATTTCCCACATAGCACAGGATGTGCAAATCACATGACTGAGCTCCCCAGACATATCTTAACTAAATAGAATATAAACCCTTGCTTTTATTTTCCTCTTACTCCAACTTGAGTATAGACTAGATGCTAGATCCTCTAGTTAGGCTAGATCCTCTAGGTGCTGCTGACTGCCTGTCCCAGAGTCCTCCTCTCACACTCTCCTCCTGGACAGGTTAACTTGTATCCACTGGAATTTAGAAGAATAAGAGGTGACTTAATTGAAACCTGAGGGGTCTTGACAGGGTGGACGTGGAGAGGATGTTTCCTCTTGTGGGAGAATCTAGAACTAGGGGTCACTGTTTAAAAATAAGGAGTCGCTCATTTAAGACAGAGATGAGGAGAAATTTTTTCTCTCAGAGGATTATGAGTCATTGGAACTCTCTTCCTCAAAAGGCGGTGGAAGCAGAGTCTTTGAATATTTTTAAGGCAGAGCTAGGTAGATTCTTGATTAACAAGGGGTGAAAGGTTATCGGGGTTAGGCGGGAATGTGGGGTTGAGGTTACAATCAGATCAGCCATGATCTTATTGAATGGCAGAGCAGGCTCGAGGGGCCAAGTGGCCTCCTCCTGCTCCTAATTCGAATGTTTGTACATATGTACTCACCGTCACCCCCACATACTAACACATATTCATACCCACTCACACAGTGGGTGTGGGTCAGTGAGTGAGCACCCTGAGAGTGGCGGGAGCTGAACACACACACTGACACTCTCACTCTCATCTTTATTAATTACCAGTTTTTAAAAATTATCAATGGATTGCTTTGACATTGCTTTATGTTTGCTTTAGTTTTGCTCAGCAAGTTGTTTCTTTTCTTCATACCTCAATTTTTTTTGAAATTCATGTTTAATGTTATGCCAAACCTTATCTTTCTGAAATTTGCTCATTAAGGGTGAAAAAAAATTGAGATGTGGCCCCTTTGCACAAAAAGGTTGGACCAGCCTAGATTACAAGGTCTGGGATCCCATGTTCCTTCAGCAATGTAATCACTGCTTCGGTAGTGTGACCGTGTGGTTGCTTGACTTCTATCCATCTGGAGTACTCATCCACTATGATCAAGAACATTTTACCTCTGTGTTCAAAAAGGTACATCCCAAGACATTCTCGTGGTCTTGACGGAAAGGAAGATGGCATCAACGATTCCCTTGTCTCCTGACAATAAATAGCACAACTAATACAGTTTGATATCATCTCTTCCAACAACTTTGAGAGACCTGGCCACCGAAGCCTAAACTTTGCTCCAGTTCGACATTTTGAGATGCCCCAAATGTCCTTGGCACAACCTTCGAGTCTCAGAACTCTCGCAATGACCACTCTCTCGTTATCGATGAGTAAATCATCCCCGACAATGAGGCGTCCCCTCTGTTCGTAGTACTGTCTGAGAATGGGATTTTGTAGCAAGTACGTTGTCCATCCTTTGACACAATACTGTCTGACCTAAGCACATTCTTCGTCAGATTTCTGTGCATCCCTGATTTCATTCAGTCACTGAGTTGTTGCTGGTAGAGTTGTGGTTGTTGTCGACGCAAACATTTGCTACCTGTTCGACAAGGTCTACAGCACCTTGTTCAGGCCTTATAACTGGGATACAGGACAAAGCATCTACTGTATTCTGGAAAATACTCTGTCTTTGCATCAAATCTCATCATCCTCAGTCTGAATTGATGTACTCATGGACATATTTTTGCTAACTCCTTAAAATTTAAGTGTGTCACTGGTCTGTCTCTATCTTCAAGTGGAGACCAAGAACATAAACTGCAAACTTTTCACAAGCCAATGTAGCAGTTAATGCTTCTTTTTCTATCTCTGCATATCTCTGTTCAGTCTCTGTCAGTTAACGGGATGCATAGTAAACTGGTCTATGCTTTCCAATCCTCTGTATTTGAAAGAGTTCTGCTTCCAATCCTGTAGAAGATGAATCTGCAGCAATGATAGTGGGCAGCTCTGGGTCATAGTCAGCTAAAATATCAGGCAAAATCAGCAACTCTTTGATTTTCCCAAAAGACCTCTGTTGTGCTTCCTCCCAGCACCATGTGTTGTTTGGTGACAGCAGCTGGTGTAGTGGCTCATTGACGACAGCTCAAGAACTTTCCGGATTGGTTTACGCTTCCCATGAATCCTTGAAGCTCAGTCACACTCCAAGGAGCTGGAAACTCCTTGATTGTTCTTGTCTTCTGTGGATTAACTCTGACACTGGATGCATGTAGCATGTGCCCAGTATGCTACAATGTGCCCAAGGGACTTGACAGTCAGCTATGAGAATTCACATTTGTTGTTGTGTAAGTCCTGCTTCCTGTAGGTGTCACAGCACAGCTCACACTCTAGTGTCATGTTCTGTCTGAATGAATTCATGGATCAGGACATTATTCATGTGACAGACGACTTCACCGAGTCTTCAGGATACTTGATATTGATCTCTGATATGATGCCAAAGGGTAATCTGTTGAAATAAAACCTCCCATCGATGTAATGAAGGTTGTGAAAAACTTAGACTCCATCAGGGAGAATTGCTAAAAGCCACTATTTGCATCTAGCTTTGTGAAGATTGAACTCTTCCCCAATTTTGCTAAGCTCTCACTCACAGAGAACAGAGGATGAACTTTGTGTACAACTGCTTTGTTCAGCTGGGTAAGATCTATGCAAATTCTGATAGGTTTGTTGGGTTTTGGCACTGGAACCATCCCCGAGTACCAGCTTGTTGGTTCTGTCTCTGGTAAATAACCCCTTGCTTCAACATAGGGTCAATTTCTTTCTTCGCCTTTGGCAAGAGTGGATGAAGAACTTTTCTGGGTGTAAACAGGCACACTGGCTTTGTTTCTGGACATAAAGTGATGCGGTACACTGTCTTCAGCTTTCCTAGTCCTGTAAACAACTGTGGAAATTCAGCTCTGAAGTTTTTAAACTGATCTTCTTGGCTTTCCAGTTCCTCTACTCTGCAAACCATTTGTAAGCCAGGGCAGGTTTCCATGCTTAAGGGTGAACAGCTCTGGTTCAGGATCATATATCAGGTTTCAGTGATTGTTCTCTCTCCATTTTGAAGGGTAGCATTCACTAATTGGACAGAAAGAGCTGTAAATAGGGGCAGCCTCACTATGTGGTGTGGGAAACCCCAGCTGCGGGTAAAACACCAATGGTGGCAGGAGGGGCCCTTAAGTGTCCATTAATTAGCCATTTAAGGGCCTCAATTGTCCCAGCAAAGGCAGGTAAGGGACTGGCACAACATCCCCTGCCATCCCACCTGATTTTATGACCCCACCTGCTGGCCCTCAGATGGAGTGGTTGTAAGATTCCAACATTTGTGTGGGAAAAGAGTTCCAGATTGGCTGAAGTTTCGAAAAGGAGAGGTGAGCAACATTGAGGGAAAACTTTGGACAAATCAGTTCTCAAGATGTTGAAGGCCTGGAGGAGGATTTCAGCGTTGGTAGGCATGTCCTGGAGATACCTATAGTCTTGGCAATAGACCAGGAATTAAATAATAAGCGCAGTTCAGGGTGAAATAATATGTTGAGGTCACGCACAATGGGTTGGAACTAGACCTGGCAGGTAGGGAGCTTGTTCTAGAGGTAATGAGGTGCTGTTGAGAAATGGGTAGGATGTAAGCTAAAAGCAAAATACTGCGGATGCTGGAAATCTGAAACAAAAACAAAAAATGCTGGAAAAACTCAGCAGGTCTGACAGCATCTGTGGAGAGGAAGACAGAGTCAACGTTTCGAGTCCGTATGACTCTTCATCAGAACTAAACACATCAGATGGGTAGGATGTGTTTAGTGCTGTCAATGTTAAGCTGAAAGGTATTTTGGCACATCCAAGGTTTGATAGGCAGTTTTTGGATACTATCGCCTTGGAGTTTGGATGCTACTGCTAGATGTGAGAGCTGACTCTTTGCTTAGAAGAGAAGCTGCCAAAGAGCAGCTTGTAAGTACCAAAGAAAGGATCCTGTGGCTCACCAGAGACGACATTTTGAGCTTGATACATAACTTTGCGAGAATTGCGACAGCATGGATTTATTTATTGAGTTTAAAGTTGGGTGAACATTTCCTTTCCAATGAAAGGCTAAATGCTCTGACTCATTTTTTAATATTGGGACTCATTTCTCAATTCTGTTCTCAGAGCAGAAGGCCAGGCTAAAAGAAAGGCAGTTTGGTAGCAAGACATTTCATTAAGGGCATTTCATAAAATGGATTTGCATTGTGGTTATGTTTCCTTGGCTAGAAATGCAAAAGCCTGGGTTAATAATTTGGAATTATGAGTTTAAATCCTGCAATGGTATCTGGGAAATTTAAATTCAGTTAATTAAAAAAAATCTGGAATAAAAAGCTAGCAGTTCACTAATGTATGATGGGAAAAGAAATCTGCTGTCCTTACCTGGCCTGGACTTATATGTGACTCCAGGCCACAGCACAGTAGTTGACTCTTAACTGCCCTCTGAAATGATCCAGTGACCTAGGGTGAGCAATATATACTGCCCTTGCTAGTGATGCCCACACCCTATGATGAATAGAAAAAAAAAACAATTTCCTGATTGATGCTCTACTGGGACCATGGTTCAATGGCTGATGTCCTCATATATGTAGACTTTATTACAGAATATCACTCAGGATAAAGATTTTATGGAGCATTAAATCTTTAGTGAAGCCTGCATTTAAATCCTAACCTTAGCTGAGATTTGAAATCGTCTACTGAGATACACCAACTTATTCCAATTAATGCATCATCTCTGAGTATGAAATCTGCCCACTCTCCAAATTTAGTGATGTAGATGAATATAAATATTAAAAGCTTAGGCCTAAGTGATGGGCAGAGTTACTGCAGGGAAATCCCAGGAATAATGGACCACATGCTGCTGAATCTTTGCCATCAGCCAGTGGGTTCTGTTGGCTCCTGCTGGGTTTACCTGGGAGTCTGGCATAAGTTCTGACAAAGTTCAATGTCTTAAGCCTGTGCACACTCATTAAAAATACCTCTACCTACAATTTTAAAGGAAACTGGGGAGGTGATGGCGTAGTGGTATCGTCACTGGACGAGTAATATTCTGGGGAGCTTGGTTCAAATACAGCTATGGTGGAATTGGAATTCAATAAAAGTCTGGAATTAAAACAAAGTATAATGAAGCAATTGTTGTAAAAACCCACCTGGTTCACTAATGTCCTTCATCTGGCCTACATGTGACTCCAGACCCACAGCAATGTGGTTGACTCTCTTAAATGCCCTTTGAACAATAAATGCTGGCCTAGCCAGTAATGCCAATGTCCTGTGAAAAATTAATAACTCTCCAATCCCCCTCCCAGTACATGCATTGATAGGAGGGTCTAATTACAACGTGGCAAGTTTAGAAATAGGAACAGATTTTATAATGTATGCACTACTTCAATAATCACTCAAGATCTAATACTTAGGTCAGAATTTTTCTGCCCCCCCCACCCCCTCCGTCCCCTGCCCTGCAGTGGGTTCCCCCCACAGTGGGTGCCCCCGGCAGTGGGTTCCCCCGGCAGTGGGTGCCCCCGGCAGTGGGTGCCCCCGGCAGTGGGTTCCCCCGGCGGTGGGTTCCCCCCGCGGTGGGTCCCCCAGCAGTGGGTTCCCCCGGCAGTGGGTTCCCCTGGCAGTGGGTTCCCCCGGCGGTGGGTTCCCCCGGCAGTGGGTTCCCCCGGCAGTGGGGCTGGTGAGCCATTGAAATTGAATTGACCGGAAGATCCCACCGGCGTGAGGGGCTAGAAAATGCCGCTCTTAGTTTTGATTTCCTGTGTGTGGCCCCGCGGAAGATTGCCTAGGACTATTGGAGAGAAGAATATAACTTAAAATGGAACAAAGGGAGAGTTTGAAGTTTCCTATTGTGCTGGAAACCTTTTCTAATACCTTGCACTGGGATTCAGTCACAGTTCTCTTATATTTCTATAGTTAGCAGCATGATGGTACTTAGGAGCTGAGTGAGTGAGTTGGGGTATTGTGGTGGAATGCTAAGTGAGAGTTAGCTTCCCCACAAGAAGGAAAGAAAAATTGCCAGTGGGCAGTTGATGAGGATGTGGATAGTTCGTCAAGGCAAAGGCAGGTGCTGGGAAAATACCTGAAATTGAAAATAACTTGTCCTTTACAAAAAAGGCCAAACCAGGCAGGAGGCAGCTTCATGAGAATGACCAGAAATGGAGAAACGCATCAGATTCACTGACAGTGATCGCGTGTTCCTTGTCACACCTATCAACAATTACATTTACTAGTTGATCAATCTGCAATCAAACTCAACCGTTAAAGATAGCTTATTAAACCCCTGAGAACCAGGTGATTATATTGCTCACATACATCATTTCCTCTCAATCTCTAGTCACATTCATTCTGAGAAGATGGCCCTTGTTTATCAAAACTGATTACATAAATTCATATATCAAACATTGTTTGTCTCTGCTATTCTTCACCTTAATCTCAGGGGCCACTGCATGAGCAGATTAATGAGAATGTCCATGAGTGGGAGCAATGAGCTGTAGTTAGCTAAAGAAGCAAATTATTACTGTTAGTAATATTAGTGAGACAAACACTTCACACATAGGTATTGCATTATTCTATCTGCATTTTTAGTGGCAGAGTTAACCCATTTAAAATACAAAGGAATGCGGTGTAAAAATATTGAATGTTCATCTGCTATTATCAACAACCAGCCTTAATGAATTTCCTGAAAATTAGCACAGGACCCTCATTTCAATAGAAAATAAGTCAATGTATGATTTGCGTGCACACAGCTATGAGAGTTTAATCTGTTTTTAGGGGCACTAATTGATAAAGAAATTCTGGTCAGGATAAACAGTATAAACATCTTGCTCTTCTCAGAATAGTGCCATGGGAACCTGAACAGACTGTCAGGGCCTTGTTCTAATCTTTCATTCAAAGTTTGTCCTTCCAGCAATGCGGCACCCTTACAGTCCTATCCTCAAACATCCGATGAAACCGACAATTTCTTGACCCAGAGGTGAATGTTTCTATCACAATCAAGTTGTCACTTTCAAACTGTGCTACTAATTATAACTACTCGACATTGGGTAAAATGAGATAAAAACGACATTCATTGCCCTTCAGCTATGAGGGAGAATGGATTAGAAAAATTGCTGAGCTGTCCGATATTCCTCCTAGTTAAGATGAAGGAATGAAGATCCTTGATGGATTTGGGCAATGATGTGTACAGAGTCCTTGGGGACCTTGCTGCAAATTTTAAAAACACTTCATAAAAAATAAAACATTTAGAAACAGCCATGAAGGATCTGAGATATTCATCCATCTGTCAAAAAATAAATATCTAACTGCTTTGAATTAATTATGCACAACAATTCTTACCCATGGCCTAATATTCAAATTATTTGCCTGTCTACTTTGAAATAAACCCAGCAGATTTATTATTTATGATGTCATTCCCTGCAGCTTATCTGCGGCTCTTTTCTGTCGCAATATATGTTGTTACTGAATGAACATTAATATGGTGACAGCAATGAGCAGTGATAATCTCTATTCGATCACACTCTTTGGTTGCTGTTCATTTCTCACCAGTTTATTCCAAACGGGAAACAGCATGGCAAAGAGAACGTGTTAGCCCTAATTTTAGCTCCCTAACACACCCAAGGGAATGGGCTGGTTTGGGTTAAAACTCCTGCTTTTCATCCCTTTGCTTTCATTCCTCGAATTGTAACGCGTGCCAGAATTTTCCCATCCTGCCCACAGCGAGTTTTTTGGCGAGCGGGAGCGGAGAATCTGGAGAGAGGAGAAACATCGGATTCCCACGAGCATGAAAACAGTTTGCAATTCTCCCAACAACTCCCTAATGGCTGATTGATGGTGGGTGGGCGATCCCGCTGACTAGTGACACCATTTGCATTCACTACCAGCTCATGAATACTCATTAAATATGCTTCTCTCCTTCCAATCTTGCATCACACCAGCGGGAAATCACACCAGTCTGAAAGACGTTTGGAAAAGAGTGACACAGTGGGCAGACCTCACTTCACCCACAACTTCGAGATGAGGGCAACATTCATAGCCGACCTCCAACAGCACCGCGCCGATCTCATTGTGATGCCAGTGGAAAGCCACATTGCTGGGGATGGAGGGTTGGTCTACTCCCTGTGGGTACCTCCATAGTCCTGGAGGACACCACGGTGCAGAGGCACTCAGGCAGGGCTGTACGCTCAAACAGAGACCAGCAATGAGACCGGGAGGAGGGGGGCAGGTGAGAGGATGGCAGACACAGAGGGGCCAAAGGGGCTGAAAGGCATTGGAAGTGGGTGAGGGGGGTGGGGGAATGATGGAAGGCAGAGGGGAGGCCAAGAGGTGGGTAGCTGGAGGCTGAAACGCAGACACACAAGGGGGTGGATGGGATTCCACATGTATTAATGGGAAGGATGCACACAGACTCTGGAATAGGGAGGGGGTGTGTGTGCGTGTGTGTGTGTTACTGTGGTACAAGAGGGATGGGTTGCACAGAGACTCATGAAGGGGGACAGGGTGGTGGGGGTGCGGGGAAGGGAGACAGTGTAGTCATCAGTCATGAGGGCACTGGGGAACTCATTGAAAGTCACAGTCCTCGGTCTGGGGTCCACAGTCAGGAGTGAGAGAGTAGAGACACTCCTGGGGTTTACAGTCAGGAGTGAGAGAGTAGAGACACTCCTGGGGTTTACAGTCAGGAGTGAGAGAGTAGAGATACTCCTGGGGTTTACAGTCAGGAGTGAGAAAGTAGAGACACTCCTGGGGTTTACAGTCAGGAGTGAGGAGTAGAGACACTCCTGGGGTTTACAGTCAGGAGTGAGGAGTAGAGACACTCCTGGGGTTTACAGTCAGGAGTGAGAGAGTAGAGACACTCCTGGGGTTTACAGTCAGGAGTGAGAGAGTAGAGACACTCCTGGGGTTTACAGTCAGGAGGGAGAGAGTAGAGACACTCCTGGGGTTTACAGTCAGGAGTGAGAGAGTAGAGACACTCCTGGGGTTTACAGTCAGGAGTGAGAGAGTAGAGACACTCCTGGGGTTTACAGTCAGGAGTGAGGAGTAGAGACACTCCTGGGGTTTACAGTCAGGAGGGAGAGAGTAGAGACACTCCTGGGGTTTACAGTCAGGAGTGAGGAGTAGAGACACTCCTGGGGTTTACAGTCAGGAGGGAGAGAGTAGAGACACTCCTGGGGTTTACAGTCAGGAGGGAGAGAGTAGAGACACTCCTGGGGTTTACAGTCAGGAGGGAGAGAGTAGAGACACTCCTGGGGTGCAGTGGGCCATGCTACAGGTCTATGCATGACACGTACATTGCCCTCCTGCTCCAGGGAGGGGCAAGGTCTATGTGCTCATTTGGGATAAGGCACAGCTTGGTGTGTAGGGCGTTTTCACAGTCAGTGTCCATGTGCTTGTCTGGCTCTGTACTGGGCTGCAGATGGGATGGTCATGGTTAGGGCGGGGGGCATCTGCAGCCTGTAGATGGGGCAAAGTAATAAAGAGAGGGGTATTCAAAGCTCTCTTGAGGGGAGGTGGGGTCTCCTCTGAAGATGACCATGCACACAGCCTCTAGATGGGGAGGGGTAATGTCCACATGGGGCATGGGCACATCAACAGTGATGAGCTCGGGGGGGAGGGTAGGAATGTTGACCACAATAACAATGGGATCCAGTATCACTGGGGGAGGCAGGAGAATAACAGGAGGGAGCTCTACCTTCACATTGTGAGGTTCCAGGTAAATTGGAGGGAGCTGAACACTGACAGGGGGAGGGTCGAGGCTAATCTCCAAATAAAAGGGAAGAATCACCATCTTGCACACGCAAAGTAATGGCGCAGTTTGAAATCAAAACTAGAAATGAATTTACACGGGAGAGATCGATGCAGTATGGGAGGAGCACACTGCTGGACAAAGGGCCCTTTCTCGGGGTGCCCTCCAACCTGGTAGAGCCACAAGATAGAAATTGAATCAGAACTGAGAGAGAGTAGGAAGACTTTCTTGAGAAAGTTCCCACTGGAACCCATGCCTTTTGCCGTTCAGTAACAGGGAACGACAGGAGTCACTGGCTTCACATAACAGTCGCTCTGTTTCAACATTAACACACAGGAATGTGAAAATTGGGAATACAGGCAACTGTTAAAGAGGCGCAGCTGCTGTATATATGTCAGATCATCAATGAAAGACTCTCATGTGCTTTCCCCAACTGGCATGGATAACGGGCAAAGGGGCATCCAGTCATTAATCATGAGCAAGTTATTTCTAATCAGTTTGCCAGTCTGAGATTGGAGGACTGGGTTTGGTAAGGAAGCTCACGTCCCTCAAACCTTCTCCAACCTCTGTGGGATTGGGATGTAAAGCCTTAGGGATGGCATCTTGGTCACTTTGATGTGTCCTTTTGCATCTTAGATACAAGGCTGCATTAGCGTCAAGGCTAGTAGTGCAGAAGCTGTTCAAGACCATTACAGTAGCTTTTGGTTCAAGATTGTGAACTTCACTGCTTTTCCCTGTTATTCATTAATGTCTTTAATCTATCATTTCACAGAGAGAAGGACAACACAGTAATGGAGCTGGGCTCAATGCTGCCTTCTTGAGGTTTCTAATAGACTGGAGGAGGAGAAAAAGGGACAGGTGCTGCTGAGCGCAGCTTCGGGAGGAGGTCCCACCCGAGCTCCAGAATCCAGGGTAACCCCAGCGACAACATGAGGATGTGGAGGATAGACCCAGGCCATGGAGGCGACTTTCTTGACCAAGGGTCTACTGAAGAAGACTCTCTTATCTGCAGATGAGCAAGAGAGAATGCTCCGCACATCTGCCCTTGACCCAAGCTCTGGTAGCTCACATCTGCCACATCCTTCGGGAGGAACTAATGCCCCGTGGAGTGGGAGGCTATCCCCTGCCAGTGGTCTTGAAGGTCACTGCCACACTCAATTTCTTTACCTGCAGATCATTCCAGGGATCTATAGGAGATCTGTGCGGAATCTCACAGCTCCACACACAGATGCATCAAAGAGGTCACAGATTCCCTCTACAGCAAGGCTCACCAAGATGTGAGGTTTACACTTGATGACCAGGCTGCTAGATTCAATGGGTTTGCAGCTATCTCAGGTTTCCCTAGAGGCCAGGGTGCAATCGGCTGCACCCATGTGGCTCTGAGGACTCCATGGCAGCAGCCGCTAATGTTTATCAACCGTAAAGGGTTTCATTCCATCAATGTTCAACTGGTCTGCGAACATCGGAAGCACATCATGCATGTCTGTGCCAGGTACCCTGGGAGTTACCATGACTCATACATCCCGAGTCACTCCCAGGTGCCTCACATATTCGAAGGGCCTGAGTGTCTACAGGGATGGCTGTTTGGGGATAAGGGGAAGCCGCTCAAACGATGGTTCATGACATCCATGCATTAGCCTCAGAGTGTCTCAGAGGACAGGTACAACGCAGCTCACAGCTCCTCACGGTCCATAATCGAGAAGACCATCGACATCCTGAAGATGCGCTTCTGATGTTTAGACCGCTCAGGTGGGGCTCTGCAGTGCACTCCAGATAGGGTCTCCTGCATCATCGCTGTATATTGTGCCCTTTACAACCTGGCATTTGCCAGAGGGAGAAATAGAGGGGGATTAGAACTCCTCAGAGGATGAGGAGCAGGAGGGCCAGGAACCTGAAGAAGGAGATGAGGGTCAGCTTCCACAGGACAAAGCTATTGAGGAAGTACAACGTGGAAGATGTGTCCGCGCCACTTTAACTCACCAGATTCCAGGAGGAGTAAGGTGAAGGTAACAGGAAATGGCCACATTCCTCCTGTCCCTTACTGTAGAAAGGGATGTGCAGCCAGTCACATCGAGAGCAAGTTCAGCATTTGGACTTGCACCTTCATTCCTCATAATTCACCAGGCCAGGACCTCTAAGGAGGCCGGCAGAGCACCCTGTGTGTGTTCAGTCCGGGGAGTGAAAGTGGACACAACAGCGGGGACACTAAGCCCACTAACTTGATGCAGTTATCGCCACATTGATGAGAAACTGCAGCAGCCAGTGAGATGAGGACATGGTTGGGAATCTCCTCCTCCTGTCCAGGTCTTGTCCTTTGGCACTGCCACTGAGGAGACACAACTACTGCTAATCCTTCAAGGCTGCTGAGCTGCCCTCACACAATGGTGTGTCACAGGTAACACAGGTTAGCAACGCATTTAACACACACTTTCAATAAAGGTTTTCACACCTCTCCCTGACATCACACAAGGGTCCAGAAACTATCTTCAGTGAGGCTGACATCACAGAATGTGAAGCTCACAAGGGGAGACTGTCACCGACTGGGAAGATGGTTAAACCTCCCAACAAGAGGATACATATGTCAATAATCATAATGTCTTCAGTTAACCAAGTCATTCAAATTAACATCAAATGTATTAATAAAAGAGCAATATTTCTCCAGTGGTTTCACACCTGTGACCCGGAAATGATTTCAATATTTCTTCATTTTCTCCCACGTTGCCTGGATGCAGCCCTGACACCCACAACAGGTGTGGAGGCAGCTGCTGACCGCTACCTCCTGTTGTCTGTGATGACCTTGGCGACGTCCTCTGGTGGCCTGAGGCCTGGAGGGCCCCGGCCTAATCGGCAGATGCAACCTCCTCGGCCTGAGCAGCTGGAATGGATGGGGCCAAAGGCAGAGGGGATTCTGAGGGGCTGGACACCCTTGGAGTGTCCGGTATGAAGGCCCCCGGGGTATCCAGCTGAGGCTTATCCTCCCTGTGGCTGCCCAAGGGCCCCTCCCTGACTCCATGAGGAGAAGGGGTATCTGAGGGAAGTTCATGTGCCCCGCACCCCCTCCCCACCACCTAGACACTGACGGATCCCACCAATATCTGACACGGAGTTCAGGCCAAGCACAAATCTGACAAAACCTGCTGGACCAAGGTCTCCATGTGGCTGCCACCCTTCCCATGGTGACCCCGGAGCCAAAATATCAGGCAGAACACAGATGGACTCCTCCATCCTTTGTTCTATTCTGCTGAATGTCTCTTGCATCTCTGCCTGATGTTCCACTGTCTGCCATTGCATCTCCAGCATTGTCTCAGTGGCTGGACTCAGCAGGTGGCTGGTCCCCAGCAGTCCTCTGAGTGTCGGAGACCTGGGGTGTCACTGCCTCCGCCTGCTGTGGAGATATGTTAGTGAGGTGTTCTCCAGAAGGTGACCCCAAGCCTAATCTAAAGCCATGACCCACCGAGGTGTGTGTCTGCGCTGATGGAGGGTGAGGGGGAACACAGTGACAGATCATCTTCCTCCACCGTGGTGGTCTGGGGGCTGGGGCTTATGTTGGCTCTCTGCCTGTGCCTGGACCTGCTGGTGTCTCTAAGAGAGAGAAGATAGATTTAGTTCATGAGCAGGCATAACACAAGGTTGCATGTCACATGTCACTCAATGTGGATGTCAGGAAGTGATGAACTCATGGAGGTGTCATCTGTACTAGGTGGCTGGGAAAAGCCGATCTCCACTTCCCTACGGGAGCGATCCCTGTCCTCCCCAGCCAGCTCAGGGGCATCCTCCTCCAATGGAGTGAGGGATATGATGTTGGCCGTCCCTCCTCTAGTCTGGGGTCTTTCCCTTCAATTGTGGGCAAGCTTGGAACTGCATAAAGACAAAAGGAGGGAATGTGATGTGAAGAGATGGAGCTGAGGTTAGGAAACATGAATGCCCCCTGTGTGTGGTGAGCCCTCCCCAGAAAGGGCTGAGGATGGACTGTGAGAAGCGTGATGGATGAGATGGTGGTGATGTGGATATACCCGTCAGCCAATCAAAGCTGCTTTTTGTCCCCCCACTAAAGTTGCTTTGAGACGTCTGAAGAGGTTTTTTTGTTCATGGGATGTGGGTGTCACTGGCCGGGCCAGCATTTATTGCCTATTCCTAATTGCCCTTGAGAAGGTGGTGGTGAGCTGCCTTCTTGAACCGCTGCAGTCAATGTGGTGTAGGTACACCCACAGTGCTGTTAGGGAGGGAGTTCTAGGGTTTTGACCCAGCAACAGTGAAGGAACGGCCGATATATTTCCAAGTCCGGATGGTGGGTGACTTGGAGGGGAACTTCCAGGTGGTGGTGTTCCCATGTGGCTGCTGCTCTTGTCCTTCTAGATGGTAGCAGTGGGTTTGGAAGGTGCTGTCGAAGGAGCCTTGGTGAATTGCTGCAGTGCATCTTGTAGATGGTACACACTGCTGCTATTGTGCATCGGTGGTGGAGGGAGTGAATGTTTGTGGATGTGGTGCCAATCAAGCAGGCTGCTTTATCCTGGATGGTGTCGAGCTTCTTGAGTGTTGTTGGAGCTGCACTCATCCAGGCAAGTGGGGAGTATTCCATCACACTCCTGACTTGTGCCTTGTAGATGGTGGACAGGCTTTGGGGAGTCAAGGGGTGAGTTACTTGCCACAGGATTCCCAGCCTCTGACCTGCTCTTGTAGCCACAGTATTTATACGGCTAGTCCAGTTCAGTTTCTGGTCAATGGTAACCCCCAGGATGTTGATAGTGGGAGAGTCAGTGTAGCCCTTTGAGTACATGATACCATGAGGAGTGTGAGATTGGAGGGAGGTGAAGGTCGACTTACCCTGGCAAAGCAGATCATTCATCCTCCTCCTGCACTGGATAGCGTTCAAGGTGCGGTGGTCAGCCACACTGACCGGGCTTGCTATGGCCTCCCAGGCCGGAGAGGTGAGGCTGGTCTGCTTCTTGGAGCCATCCCTGGGCTAGAGGACAGCCTGGTGTTGCTGTATTCCTTTTATCAAGGCCTGGAGGGCGTCACAGCAGAAATGGGATGAGGCCACCTTCTTTTTGTTGGCAGCTTCCAGGTTCTCCTGGCGCCAGCTGGGCTGCAGAGAGTGAAATGTGTGCTCAGGTGGTGTTTAAATGTGGCGCCTGGACCTTTGACCGTGTTAGTAACGGTGGGGCGGACGAATCAGTGCCCGAAAGGCCATGAGATTCAGAGAAATACTCACCCGGGCACAATTAATGAGCTTCTGAGCGTGGAATTAGGCTCCATTTCCCACCATTCTGACCAGCGGGAAACGCAATGTGGAACCCGCAAACCACCACATTGGTTTCAAAAGCGGAAAATCCTGGCTGTGGGGTCTGACTCAACTCAGTCTGTTCTCACCAAGTGGATGAGGTTAAAATTGGTGTTCCTTTGAGATGCTCGTTCCATTTCAGTGATGTGTCAGTTAAAGTAATTGAAGTATTAATATGTTTGTGTCGATTTATCTCATCCTGAGATTGGAAGATTGTGTGAAAATGATGAAGATCCCATCAGCAGTGTCCATTATGAACCCGTTTCATAAAGGCTTGGGCAACAAGTGCTGTCCCTGCCAACAATGCTCACATATCACGAAAGAATTTAAAAAAAACTGACTCTTTAATCCTGAAGAGAGTTTTACAGAAAACCTCTTGAAAAATTTGTGATAATCCTACTTTATACCAAACGCAAGCAATATAAATCGTAATTGTGACTGTGTGGATTACAGAGCCTTGTTTGAGCAGCCACAAATTCTATTTAACAAGACAAGGTTTCAAGTGCGTCAGCATTCCATTTCTTTTCATTCAGGAGTGTTCACTCGATATTACCTCATTCCGCAAAAAATGCAAGAATTGGTTTCTTGACCTGGTAAAGAACCAGGATGAATGGATATCAATAAAAAGCAGGAATATCTTTTCCTCCTTTACCTGGGCCTGAATTTTTCCCGTGTAGGGCAGGCTTGGCCGGAGCAGGAGGGGCAGTTGCAGAGCTGACCGCTGCCCGCGATCAGCTCCACACCGCCATTTTACACTGGCGAGCCAATTAAGGCCTTCCTAGCGTCACATACGAGCAGTAGCGCTGAGCTACCTGTGCGGACAGGGGGAGGAGGAGGGAGAGTCGGGTCCAGCGCTCTTTCACACGCACGCACGCGGAAGAGTGGACGGAGTTGCCTCAGGGAGATTGAAATGCTTTTGAAAAACATAAATAAATGTAATAAAAATTTAATGACTGTATCACATGAGATGGGACATGTTTTTATTTTTCAGCAAAAGTTTTTATTTAATTCGTAAAAGCTTTAGGAAACCTCAACCCGCTTGTGGATGAGATTTCCTAAAAAACGTAAAGGCCGTTTGGTCTTTTCGCCTGCCCGCCAACCATAAGGCTGGACAGGGAGTGTAAACTTGAAATGAATTACTTCACTAATGGCCTTAATAGGCTTTTCGATGTTCGGCAGGCATGCGCTGGAGTCGGCTGACAGCGAAATATTGTGAGACAGTGCGATGGCTTCGGGACAAGTCCAACCGACTCAACCTCTCCTCATAAAAAAATCCCTCCATACCCAGGATCAACCTAGTGAACCTTCTCTGGACTGCCTCCAATGCCAGTATATCTTTCTGTAGATAAGGGGACCAAAACTGTTCACAGTATTCTAGGTGTGGTCTAACTAGTGCCTTGTATAGTTTTAGCAAGACTTCCCTATTTTTATACTCCATTCCCTCTGAAATAAAGGCCAACATTCCACTTGCCTTCCCTATTATCTGTTGAACTTGTATGTTATCTTTTTGGAATTCATGCACAAGGATTCCCAAATCCCTCTGTGCTGCAGCTTTCTGCAGTCTTTCTCCATTTAAATAATATTCAGCTCCTCTATTCTTCCTGCCAAAGTGCATAACCTCACATTTTCCCACATTATATTCCATCTGCCAAGTTTTTGCCCACCCACTTAACCTGTCTATATACCTCTACAGACTCCTTGTGTCATCCTCACCAATTGCCCTTCCATCTATTTTTGAGTCATCCACAAACTTGGCGATAGTACATTCACTTCCTCCCATCCAAGTCATTAATATATATTGTAAATAATTGTGGCCCCAGCACTGATCCCTGTGGCACTCCACTAGTTACAGGTTGCCATCCCAAAAATGCCCCCTTTATCCCAACTCTCTGTCTTCTATTAGTTAGCCAGTCCTCTATCCATGCTAATATACTATCCCCAACACCATGGGCTCTTATCTTATTAAGTAGCCTTATGTGGGGTACTTTATCGAACACCTTTTCTGAAATCCAAATAGGTTACATATACCGGTTCCCCTTTATCTACCCTGCTTGTTATCTCCTCAAAGAATTCTAATAAATTTGTCAGGCATGATTTCCCCTTCATGGAGCCATGCTGACTCTGCTTGATTAGATTATGCATTTCTAAATGCTCTGCTATTACATCCTTTATAATAGACTCTAACATTTTCCCAATGACAGATGTTAAACTAACTGGCCTATAGTTACCTGTTTCTTGTCTTCCTCCCTTTTTGAATAAGGGTGTTACATTGGCCGTTTTTCAATCCTCTGGAACTTTTCCAGAATCTAAGGATTCTTGGAAGATTACTACCAGTGCATTTACTATCTCTACAGTTACTTCCTTTAATTTCCTAGGATGCAACCCATCAGGTCCAGGGGACTTATCGGACTTTAGCCCCATTAGTTTCCCTGGTACTTTTTCTCTAGTGATAGTTATTGTATTTATTTCCTCCCCCCACGCCCCTTTTGCCCCTTGATTATTTAATATTTTTGGAACACTATTAATATCTTCTACTGTGAAGTCTGAAGCAAAGTATTTATTCAACTCCTCTGCCATTTCCTAGTTCCCCATTATTATTTCCCCAGCCTCATTCTCTAAGGGGCCAATGTTCACTTTGGCCTCTCTCTTCCTTTTTATATATTTAAAGAAGCTCTTACTGTCTGTTTTTATATTACTTGCTAGTTTACCCTCAAAGTTTATTTTCTCCCTCTTTATTATTTTTTTGGTCGTCTTTTGTTGGTTTTTAAAACTTTCCCAATCTGCTGGCTTACTACTTACCTTTGCCACATTGTATGTTTTTTCTAGCTAGAGAAGCTAGGTAGCTAGAGAAGATTCTATATAATGTACAGTAGGATTAACAATTTAATTACTTCCATTTTATTTGCCATTAATTCTCATAGTTATCACCCAGCAGCTCCTGAAACTAGCATCACATTTCAACTCTAAGAGAATCCTGTCAGCCAAATGTCTCTTTTCTTCTCTCTTCACTTCCATCATTCTCTGCCTCACTTTCCCCTCTTTTAAGGTGCTCCTTAAAACCTAATTCTTTGACCAAGATTTTGCTCATCTGCCCTAATATCTCCTTTGATTAAGCTCCTGTGAAGCACCTTGAGATGTTTTAGGTTATTATTAAGTTGTTAATATCAAACGAAATTTGAAACTGAGCCAATGAGGACATATTAGAAACAAGTGTCAAAGATGCAGGTCATAAAGAGTGTCTTGGAGGAGGAGAGAGAGTTAGGGTGGGGGAGAGGCATGGTTGGGATCGGTGGGGGTTTGGGGGGGAGCAGGTGGTGAAATTCCAGAGCTTAGAACCCAGGTACTGAAGGCACGGCCACCAAAGATTAAAATTGGGGCTCAAAGAGACAGAAATTGTAGGACCACATACATTTGGAGGGTTGTGGAGCTATAGGAACTAGCAGATAAGGAGGGGCAAGGCTATAGAGAGATTTGAAAGCAAGGATATGCATCTTAAAATTGGAGGTATTGCCAGAACAGGAGCTAACATAGTTCAGCAACTGGGATCAGAGAGCAACTGGAGTCAGAATGTGAATGAAATCAGAGTGCAGCTAGGCCAGAGAGCATGTTGTTTCAGTTGTTAATGGGCTGTGGGCATCACTGGCAAGGTGAGCATTTGTTGTCCATCCCTAGTTGCCCTTGAGAAAATGGTGGTGAGCTGCCTTCTTGAACCGCTGCAGTTTGTCTGGTGTAGGCACACCCACAGTGCTGTTAGGGAGGGAGTTCCAGGATTTTGACCCATCGAAAGTGAGGCAACAGCAATTTAGTTCCAAGTCAGAATGGTGAGTGGATTGAAGGGGAACTTGCAGATAGTAATGTTCCCATCTACCTGTTGGCCTTATTCTTCTAGGTGGTAGTGGTTGCAGGTTTGGAAGGTGCTGTCAAAGAAACCTTGGTGAGTTGCTGCAGTGCATCTTGTAGATGGTACACACTGCTGCCACTATGCATTGTTGATGGTGAAGGGAGTGAATGTTGAAGGTGATGGATGTGGTGCCAATCAAGTGGGCTGCTTTGTCCTGGATAGTGTCGAGCTTCTTGAGTGTTGTTGTGACTGCACCTATCCAGACAAGCGGAGAGTATTCCATCACACTCCTGACTTGTGTCTTGTAGATGGTGAACAGGTTTTTGGGAGTCAGGAGGTGAGTTTCACGCTGCAGAATTCCCAGCCTCTAACCTGCTCTTGTAGCCGTGTCATTTGTATGGCTAGTCCAGTTCAGTTTCTGGTCAAGGGTAACCCCCAGAATGCTGATCGTGGGGGATTCAGCAATTGTAATGCTGATGTTCATCAAGGGGAGATGGTTAGATTCTCTCTCCAGCATCTCCAGTATTCTGCTTTACAGCTATTGAAACTCCTAGTTATACCACACCTATAGTAACTGTGAGCGGTTCTGGGGACTACATCTTTGAAGGAGGGAGGCCCTGCAGGGAGTACAACACAGATTTACCAGAATGATACCTAGAAAGTTAAAGTTTGACCCGATCCAGGTTTTCAAAATATTAAGGGGGATAAATAAGTAGGTAGAGAGAAATAATTTCCACTGGCTGGGGGGGTCTAGGGCTAGGGGACATAGTCTAAAAATTAGAGCCAATCTTTCAAGAATAAAATTAGGAAACATCTAAACATAAAGGGTGGGTGGTAGAAGTTTGATATTCTCTTCCACAAGCAGTAATTGATGAGAGATCAGTTCACAGTTTTAAATCTGAGAATGATAGATTGTTGGTTAACCAAAAGTATTAAGGGAAACGGGGCAGATGTGGTGTTAGGTCACAAATCAGCTATGATCTGATTGAATGGCAGAACAGGCTTGAGGGGCTAAATGGCCTCCTCCTGTTGATGTGTTCCCAAATTCCACATCCCATTCTTTTATCATTTTAAGCACATAACATTTCATCCTATAATATGTGTTTTACTAAAAAAGGAAGACTTATTTGGATTTCCCTAAACCAGACAGCACATGAAGTGAATCTATTCTGTACTGCTTCTAAAGCCTCAGTATTCTCCCTATAGCATGGTGCCCAAATCATTGCTACACACAGAGAACAGAAGTGACCCCAGCACTGGCCCTGAGAGCCACTGTTAACCACTTCCAAACATTCTGAGAAAGTGCCCTGAACAAATATTCTCGGATTTGTCCCATTTAACCAATGTTTAATCCAGTTTGCTATCCTCCCCTAACTCCATACCCTTTCATACAAAAGCCAAATATTGCAGATGCTGGTTAATATGGGCCAGGATTTTCCGATTGTTGGGTGGGCTTGGCGTGCCTGCCCCCCACCATCGGGCTCTGACCACGATTTCACACTGACTGGCCAAATAACAGTGTGAAACGCGTGCTGCAGCGCTCAGCGCAGCTGGGGTGGGGGTGGGAGGAGTGCGAGTGCGGAGGTGTGCACATGCGTGGGTGTGTGCGCGGTAAAAGCTCCCTCAGGCACAGAGCTGCCTCAGGGAGCTGAAGAGTTTTAAAATAAAAAGTAAAGATATTAAAAATAATGAAAACATGTCCCCTCATGTGACTCTGTCAAATGAGCAGGGACATGTTAAATATAAGTGTTAAAAGGTTTTCTTTTTAATCACTGGTCGAAACCTCATCCTGCCCATGGATGAGTTTTTGCCAAAAATACAAAGGCCGCTTGGCCTTTTCGCCCGCCCACCAACCGAGCAGTTGGACGGGCAGCAAAAAATTTGAATCAATTACTTCATTAAGGGCCTTAATAGGCTGCTTAACTTCGGCAGGTCCGCCCGATGACTGAAATATCGCGTGAGTGTGCATTGCCGTTGGGACGCTCGCCCGATGTGTCATTTTATGCTCGTGCAGCTCAGACACACACCCACCCAACAAGCGCAATATTCTGCCCATGCTGCCCATTTACACCACCTCTAGACCCATCTTTTGTATTTCCTGCTGCAACAATTTTTCTCCCTACGCTCATCCAGGCTCTCTCACACTCAGAGGTACGTTCAACATAACCCCATGATACGTGATATATTGAGAAAAACCAACAGGAAAGGGAAGAGAGAAAGTAGTAGACAAGGAGAAACAGAGAGAATAAACTTGCAGAGTGTCCATATTCTCTGATTTATCACATGCACTGTAACATGAGATTGACTAGTGACTTTAAAAGGTCCAGGCCAGAATTGTACATCGTTTGAGTGGGTGCGGTGCCCGACCCAACAGGAAATGAAATCATGCCAGGAGATATCGGGCGTGTGTGCCGATGTCATCGTGCACTCAGGTGATATTTTGCTCAGTGGGTGTGCACAGCAGTCAGAAACATGCCTGCCGACAATTAAACAGGCAATGAAGCCCAAAGGAGTCAATGAAAAACAGCTTTACGTGGCTCGTACACTTTTATGGTTGGCGGACAGGCCAATCGGCCTGGCGGGCTTCATGTTTTCGCTACAACCTTGATCCAGGGCGGGATGAAATGTCCAAGGTGAAATATAATAAAAAAAGGTGTCTAGTGACAGATGCTTTTTGAGTTCTGCTGCCAGGCACTTGAATGTGCTGCATCGACACAGTTTTGCTGCATTGTTTTCTTGTCATTGAATCTGTGCAGGTCTGCAGCTCTCCCTGAGGCAGCTCCACAGCAGCCGTCTGCCTTCGGGGAGCTCGCTAGAAGCGCCCACCTGCACCCTCAATTTTCTCAGTGCCCACCCCCCTCCCCCCCACCCCCCCACTCCCCCCCCCAGCAGCGCTGAGGCTTTCTCAGTGCACATTTCATGCCAGCCAGCGTGAAATAACATTTGGGGGCTGATCACAGCCGGAAGTGCATTTCACGCCCACCAATTGCGTGCGCCCGACGAGCACAAGATTCAGGCCTATACCTTGGAGTCTGTGATGCCTGTAAGGAAAGGAGAGCCATGGTTATCGTCACTTTCTTGCTCATCTTCAGCAGTCTAACCCACGCCAAGGTACTGTTAATACAAGAGTGCAATTCCAGGGGTAGCCTGAACATAAATCCAACAATTACCAGCAATGTACCAAACCTACACATCACTAAATCAAATAATCATGGTCACTTTCAAACAGTTATGAGTTGTTACTGATTTTTTCCCATCAGAAAATCAAACCAAAACACTTCCCACCTTGTCCCGGATTCCTTGTCGCATTACTTCCCGCTCCGCCTCCATTTTTGCGTATTTTCCTGCACGTTCTTCCTCTGCTTGTCGAATAGCTTCTAATCTTTCTTCTTCCTTTTTCTCAGCGTCTGGATCCTTCTCTTCATCACCACCCAACATTTTTCCCATGTCTTTGGTGGCCCCTAAATTTAAGATATGAATGTGATGAACAGAGTTAGGAGATTATCCACCAGGGAATTTTATCCTCAAATAGTGTCAGGTAAAGATTATCTATTGAGAAAATACACCACAGCATCCCCACAAAAACATGCGACGTGCCGCCATCAATCCCAATTTACACAGGGGTAGATTTACATCATGGATGTTAAGCATTTCCAGGGCAGAGCATAGAATGGAGAAATATCAGCAAGGATTCTACAGCCTCCCTGTAACCAGTCCACCTTTCCTGCTGTTACTCTCAATGGCAGCAAATCCTGGGGGCCTGTGTAAGTGGATCTGTGCCAGACACAATTTCCAATATGGGCTCCACCCTGTCCATGTGCAATGCCCAGAAAATGACAATCTATCCTCCTTAGAAGAGGCTTTACAGATCCTGACTACAGCTGTCAGCCTGGGAAAAGCAACAGCCCCCATCTATTCCGAAACCACGGGCAAGATTGTAACTCACTCAGAACCCATCCACTTGCACAGAGTTAAAAGTCAGGCCCTATTAGTCTCTGAACAGATCCAAAGAAAATTCACATTAAGATAATACAGAATTATTGGTAAACACAAAGTTCAAAGTATTGATCTAGACAAGAAGAAAGGCCATAGTTACCAATATTCCACTGCACATTGTTTGAAGGTTTTTTTAAACAAATATTTTAGTAATCCACCATCTTAATCCACCACCAGTGCACAGTGGCTGCAGTGTGTACCATCCACGAGATGCACTGAAGCAACTCGCCAAAGCTTCTTCATCAGCACCTCCCAAACCAGCCAACTTTCCCACCCAGATGGAAAAAGGTAGCAGGTTCATGGGAATACTTTAGAGATTGCCTCCAAGCCACACACCATCCTGACTTGGAACTATATTGCTGCTCCTTCACTGTCGCTGGGTCAAAACCATGGAATTCCCTGCGAAACAGCACTGTGGGTGTACCTACACCAACTGGACTGCAGCAGTTTAAGAAAAAAGCTGACTACCCACTTTCTCAAGGCACAATTAGGGATGGCAATCAACGCTGGCCTTACTAGTGATGCTCATATCCCAAAAATAAATATAAGAAAACTAGCAAGAATGTTCATTAATACTTATTCCAGTTGTGCACCCTCATATTTCTCAGATATATTGTATATAAGTATACCACCTTTAACAGCTTATTAAACTGTATCAATAGCAGCTCATACAATTTGCTGCTGAATTGGGAATTTCGAAATATGGACAAAAGGAGTAAGTCCAAAAAGATTTCCTTTGAAGGCAATGCTCTTCAGACACTCATTGATGGGCTGTACCAGAGCAGCTGTCCTTGCCTTGCAAGGAAACTCTGAGGCCCCATTTAAACTGACAGAGATGGAAATTCATGGGTTGTGTCTGAACTTCCCAAGATCAGGGC
This sequence comes from Cetorhinus maximus, assembly GCF_964194155.1. Lineage (NCBI taxonomy): Eukaryota > Metazoa > Chordata > Chondrichthyes > Lamniformes > Cetorhinidae > Cetorhinus > Cetorhinus maximus. Next base: position 684,978 of record NC_135879.1, read on the forward strand.
CCTGTGAACACAACACTTGGTGAGCAGCAGATCGGGGAACCATTCCAGATGATTTTTTGGCTTGATGCTTGATCTTGGAGGATGTACAAAGGAGTTTTTGATTAAATAAAACATAGCAGTGTAAGGAGTCACATTCTGATGCATATCATAGCTTGTTCTATACGGTTAAAATACTGACATATGCAAGTACTGAGACACTGAGGTACAAACGTACAAACAATTGAAAAGGGGAATCATTGACAATTCCAAAATAAGTGTAATGGCAGCACACATCAACGCTGTTACATTATATAGTAGCTTAGTAATATACAACTTGAATTTTGCTGAAAAGAGAGACACATTGTCAAAGTTTTTTATCTTGTGCTCATCAGGACAAATGCAAGAACGCCACATTTCGAACACTCACAACAATTTATACTACAGGAGAAAAGGGTGCTGATTGGTAAGTCAATTCTGATTAGCCCAAGTATTGCCAATGAGAAAGCAATGGGGAACTATACACACCGCCCCTGACCCCCCAGCTCCCAGGTAATTCAAAAAAGGTGCAAGGCTTGTTTGGAGAGAACAGGTTCCTGTGTATGAATGTAGGTCGCTTCTAGCAAGTGTAAATAAGCCATGTTTCGAGTTTGACTGATTATCTTAAATTGGTCATTAGTGTAGCAATAGAAGCAATGTCATTCTCTCAGAAATATCTGGCACAGGTATTCCAGGACTTTACCTTTCTTACAGTGCTATTGAATAGGTTATTGGCAAAGGCATTAAATAGTAAGGGTCACAATGGTTGGTTCTTCAGTATTGCTGAATAAAGAGACAAGCTGTCGAAAATTTTCGTCTTACAGGACAGACACAAGAATGCCAAATTTCAAAGGGAACAACAATTTATACTTCATGCGAAAAGGGATGTTGATTGGTTGGTAAGTCACATCTGGTTTTTTTTTTCATTCATTTATGGGATGTGGGTATTGCTGGCTAGGCCATCATTTATTGCCCATCTCTAATTGCCTTGAGAAGGTGGTGGTGAGCTGCCTTCTTGAGCCGCTGCAGCCCATGTGCTGTAGGTACACCCACAGTGCTGTTAGAGAGGTAGTTCCAGGATTTTGACCCAGCGACAGTGAAGGAACAGTGATATATTTCCAAGTCAAGATGGTGAGTGACCTGGAGGGAACTTGCAGGTGGTGGTGTTTCCATCTATCTGCTGTCCTTCTCCTTCTAGATGGTTGTGGGTTTGGAAAGTGCTGCCTAAGGAGCCTTGGTGAGTTTCTGCAGTGCATCTTGTAGATGGTAAATACTGATGCCACTGTTCGTCAGTGGTGGAGGAAGAGAATGTTTGTGGAAGGGGTGCCAATCAAGCGGGGCTGCTTTGTTCTGGATGGTGTCAAGCTTCTTGAGTGTTGTGGGAGCTGCACTCATCCAGGCAAGTGGAGAGTATTCCATCACATTCCTGACTTGTGCCTTGTAGATGGTGGACTTGTTTGGGGAGTCAGGGGGTGAGTTACTCGCTGCAGGATTCCCAGCCTCTGACCTGTTCTTGTAGCCACAGTATTTATATGGCTAGTCCAGTTCAGTTTCTGGTCAATTGTAACCCCCAGGATATTGATAGTTGAGGTTTCAGCAATGGTAATGCCCTTTCTATCTCCACAAAGACTGCAGCTGTTCACGAAGGCAGCTCCCCACCCATTACGGGTGAGCAACAAATGCTGACCTAGCCAGTGACGCTCACAATAGAAACATAGATAGAAACATAGAAACTAGGAGCAGGAGTAGGCCATTCAGCCCTTCAAGCCTGCTCCACCATTCAATATGGTCATGGCTGATCCTCTTTCTTAACGCCATATTCCCACTTTCTCTCTGTACCCCTTGATGCCCCTAATATCCAAATATTTATCAATTTCTTTCTTGAATATACTCAGTGACCCGGCCCCCACAGCCTCTGTGGTAGAGAATTCCACAGGTTGACCACCCTCCGAGTGAAGAAGTTTTTCCTTATCTCAGTCCTAAATGACCTGCCCCATATCCTGAGACTGTGGCCCTGGTTCTAGACTCCCCAACCAGGGAAAACATCCTCTCTGCATCTAGTCTGTCCAGCCCTGTTAGAATTTTATACGTTTCAATCAGATCCCCTCTCATTCTTCTAAACTCCAGTAAATACAGGCCCAGTCGAACCAATCGCTCCTCATACGACAGTCCTGCCATCCCAGTATCAGCCTAGTGAACCTTCACTGCTCTCCCTCTATGGCAAGTATATCCTTTCTTAGGTAGGGAGACCAAAACTGCACACAATACTCCAGCTGTGGTCCCACCGAGGCCTTGTATAACTGCAGTAAGACATCCCTACTTCTGAACACAAATCCTCTCGCAATGAAGGCCAACATCCCATTTGCCTTCCTAATTGCTTGCTGCACCTGCCTATTTACTTTCATTGGCTGGTGTACAAAGACACCCAGATCCCTTTGTACATCCACATTTCCCAATATATCACCATTTAAATAATACCCTGCCTTTCTGTTTTTCACACTGAAGCATATAACATCACATTTATCCATGTTATACTGCATCTGCCATGTGTTTGCCCAGACACACAACTTGTCTAAATCGCCCTGAAGCCTCCTCACATCCTCCTCACAACTCACAACCCCGTCCAGTTTTGAGTCATCAGCAAACTTGGAAATATTACATTCGGTTTCCTCATCCAAGTCATTTATATATATTGTGAATAGCTGGGGCACAAGCACTGATCCCTGTGGTACCCCACTAGTCACCGCCTGCCACCAGGAAAAAGACCCATTTATTCCCACTCTCTGTTTCCAATCTGTCAATTCTCAATCCATGCCAGTATATTATCCCCAATCCCATGTGCTTTAATTATACCCACTAGCCTCTTATGTGGGACCTTATCAAAAGCCTTCTTGAAATCCAAATGCACCACATCCACAGGGTCTCCCTTATCTATTCTACTAGTTACATCCTCAAAAAACTCCAGTAGATTAGTTAAGCATGATTTCCCTTTCATAAACCCATGCTGACTTTGTCTAATCCCGTTAATGCTTTCCAAGTGTTCTGTTACCACGTCTTTTATAATAGACTCTAGCATTTTCCCCATTACTGATGTTAGACTAACTGGTCTGTAATTCTCTGTTTTTTCTCTCTCTCCTTTTTTAAATAATGGGGTTACAATTGCCACCCTCCAATCTGTAGGAACTGCTCCAGAGTCTATAGAATTTTGGAAGAGGACCACCAATGCATCCAATATTTCCAGGGCCACTTTCTTTAGTGCTCTGGGATGTAGATTATCAGCCCCTGGGGAATTTTCAGCCTTTAGCCCCATTAATTTCTCCAGCATCATTTTTTAAATAATACTGATTTTCTTCAATTCCTCCCTCTCACTAGACCCTTGGTTCCCTAACATTTCTGGGAAATTATTTGTGTCCCCTTTGTGAATATAGAACCAAAATACGTGTTCAGTTCTTCTGCCATTTCTTTGTTCACCATTATAATTTCCCCTGTTTCTGACTGTAAGGGGCCTACATTTGTCTTTGCTAATCTTTTTCTCTTCACATATTTATAGAAGCTTTTACAGTCAGTTTTTACATTCCGTGCAAGTTTACGCTCATACTCCATTCTCCCCTTCTTGATCAATCTTTTTGTCCACTTTTGCTGAATTCTAAACTGCTCCCAATCCTCAGACTTGCTGCCTTTTCTGGCAATTTTATATATCTCCTCTTTGGATCTAATACCATCCCTAATTCCTTTTGTAATCCATGGTTGAGCCACTTTTCCTGTTTTATTTTTGCACCAGACAAGAATGAATAATTGTTGTAATTCATGAATATGTTCCTTACATATTAACCATTGCCTATCCACTGTCAACCCTTTTAGTAAGGTTTCCCAATCCATCATTGCCAACCCTTGCCTCATATCCTCGTAGTTCCCTTTATTTAGATTCAGGATCCTTGTTCTTCACTCTCCATCTTAATGAACAATTCTATTATTTTATGGTCACTCTTCCCCAAGGGACCCGGCACAACAAGATTGTTAATTAATCCTTTCCCATCGCACAATACCCAGTCTAGGATAGCCTGCTCTCTAGTTGGTTCCTCAATGTATTGGTCTAAAAAACCATCATGTACACACTCCAGGAAATCCTCCTCCACAGTATTATTGCTAGTTTGGCTTGTCCAATCTATATGTAGATTTAAGTCACCCATGATTACAGTTGTACCCTTATTGCATGCATCTCTAATTTCCTGCTTAATGCCTTCCCTTACATCTCCATTACTGTTTGGGGGCCTATAGTCAACACCCACCGACGTTTTCTTATCTCCACCCAAACAGATTCCACATCATGATTTTCCAAGCCAAAATCCTTCCTCACTATTGCATTGATTTTCTCCTTTACTAACAGTGCTGCCCCACCTACTTTCCCTATCTGTCTGTCCTTCCTAAATATTGAATATCCCTGGGTGTTCAATTCCCATCCTTGGTCATCCTGCAGCCATGTCTCTGTAATTGCAACTGTATCATAACCGTTTATATCTATTTGCACTGTTAATTCATCTACCTTATTGCGAAGGCTCCGCACATTGAATGTCAAGGGTTGATAGTTATATTCTCTCTTATTAGAGGTGGTTATTGTCTGACATGTGTGGCGTGAATGTAATTTGCGACTTACCAGCCCAAGCCTGGATATTGCCAGGTCTTGCTGCATTTGGACATGGACATGACATCAGCATCTGAGGAGTCGCGAATGATGCAGAACATTTTGCAATCTTCAGCAAACATCCCACTTCTGACCTTATGATGGAAGGAAGGTCATTGATGAAGCAGCTGAAGATGGTTGGGCCGAAGACACTACCCTGAGGAACTCCTGCAGCGATGTCCTGGGACCAAGACGATTGACCTCTAACTGCCACAACTATAGAATCACAGAATCACACAGTGCAGAAGAGGCCCTTCGGCCCATCGAGTCTGCACCGACATGTGAGAAACACCTGACCTACCTACCTAATCCCATTAACCAGCACTTGGCCCATAGCCTTGGCCCATCTTCCTTTGTGCTAGGTATGACTCCAACCACGGAGAGTTTTGCCCCGATTCCCATTGACTCCAGCTTTGCTAGGGCTCTTTGATGCCACACTCGGTCAAATGCTGCCTTCATGTCAAGGGCAGTCACTCTCACCTCACCTCGGGAGTTCAGCTCTTTTGTCCATGTTTGAACCAAGGCTGTAATGAGGTCAGGAGCTGAGTGGCCCAGGCGGAACCCAAACTGAGCATCAATGAGCAGGTTATTGCTAAGCAAGTGCTGCTTGATAGCACTGTTGATGACCCCTTCCATTACTTTACTGATGATCGAGAGTAGACTGATGGGGCGGTAAGTGGCCTGGTTGGATTTGTCCTGCTTTTTGTGTACAGGACATACCTGGGCAATTTTCCACATTGCTGTGTAGATGTCAGGGTTGTAGCTGTACTGGAACAGCTTGGCTAGGGACGCAGCAAGTTCTGGAGCACAAGTCTTCAGTACTATTGCCGGAATATTGTCAGGGCCCATAGCCTTTGCATTATCTGGTGCCTTCAGCCGTTTCTTGGTATCATGTGGAGTGAATTGAATTGGCTTAAGACTGGCATCTGTGAAGCTGGGGACCTCCAGAGGAGGCCAAGATGGATCATCCACTCGGCACTTCTGGCTGAAGATTGTAGCAAATGCTTCAGTCTTATCTTTTGCACTGCTGTGCTGGGCTCCTCCATCATTGAGGATGGGGTTATTTTTGGAGCCTCCTCCTCCAGTGAGTTATTTAGTTGTCCACCCCAATTGGATGTGGCAGGACAGCAGAGTTTAGATCTGATCCGTTGGTTGTGGAACTGCTTAGCTCTATCTATCACTTGTTGCTTATGCTGTTTGGCACGCAAGTAGTCCTACATTATAGCTTCACCAGGTTGACACCTCATTTTTAGGTATGCCTGGTGTTGCTCCTGGCATGGCCTCCTGCACTCTTCATTGAACCAGGGTTGATCCTCTGAGCTGGTGTTAATGATAGAGTGGGGGATATGCTGGCCCATGAGGTTAGACATTGTGGTTGAGTATAATTCTGTTGCTGCTGATGGCCCACAACACCTCACAGATGCCCAGTCTTGAGCTGCTAGATCTGTTTGAAAACTTTCCCACTTAGCACGATGGTAGTTCCACACAACACGATGGAGGGTATCCTCAACATGAAGACGGGACTTTGTCTCCATAAGGACTGTGCGATGGTCACTCCTACTGATACTGTCATGGACAGATGCATTATCCAGGCTAAACTGGCTACAAATATTTCTGTGAGTTCAATCATCAGTTATTAAATGGTGTCATACACATGGGTCTTAATTATTTTATCGAGTGGTTATTTATCTAGGCACCCCTCCTCCACCCTGCCTCACCAGCACCACATCACCACACCCCATCCCCCGTCTCACCAACACCACACCCCCAAACCCACAAACCCCATCCCCCGTCTCACCAACACCACACCCCCACACCCCATCCCCTGTCTCACCAACACCACACCCCCACACACCATCCCCCGTCTCACCAACACCACACCCCCACATCACCACACCCCATCGCCCATTTCACCAATACCACACCTCCACACACCATCCCCATCTCACCAACACCACACCCCCACACCCCATCCCCCATCTTACCAACACAACAGCCCCACACCCCCACAACCCATCACCCATCTCACCACACCCCCACACCCCAACCCCCATCTCACCAACACCACACCCCCAAACCCCATTCCCCATTTCACCAACACCACACCCCTAATCCCCACACCCCATCCCCCATCTCACCAACACCACACCCCCAAACCCCCACACCCCATCTCCCATCTCACCAACACCACACCCCCAAACCCCCACACCCCATTCCCCATCTCACCAACACCATACCCCCACATCCCATCCCCCATCTCACCAACACCACACCCCCATACACCATCCCCCATCTCACCAACACCACACCCCCAAACCCCATCACCCATCTCACCAACACCGCACCCCCAAACCCCATCCCCCATCTCACCACCACATCCCCAAACCTCCAAACCCCACCCCCCATCTCACCAACACCACACCCCCAAATCCGCAAACCCCATCCCCCATCTCACCAACACCACACCCCCAAACACCCACACCCCATCCCCATCTCACCAACACCACACACCCAAGCCCCATCCCCCATCTCACCAACACACCCCCAAACCCCCACACCCCATCCCCCGTCTCACCAACACCACACCCCCACACCCCATCCCCATCTTACCAACACACCCCCACACACCCACACCCCATCCCCAATCTCACCAACACCACACCCCCAAACCCCATCCCCCATCTCACCGACACCACACCCCCAAACCCCCAAACCCCATCCCCCATCTCACCAACAGCACACCCCCAAACCCCCACAACCCATTCCCCATCTCACCAACACCAGACCCCCACACCCCAACCCCCATCTCACCAACATAACACCCCAAACCCCCAAACCCCATTCCCCATCTCACCAACACCACACTCCCAAACCCCCACACGTCATCCCCCATCTCACCAACACCACACCCCCAAACCCCCACACCCCATCCCCCAACTCTCCAATACCACACCCCCAAACCCCATCCCACATCTCACCAACATCACACCCCCAAACCCCATCCCCCATCTCACCAACACCCCACCCCCAAACCCCCAAACCCCATCCCACATCTCACCAACATCACACCCCCAAACCCCATCTCACCAACACCACACCCCCAAACCCCCAAACCCCATCCCCCATCTCACCAACACCACACCCCCAAACCCCATCCACCATCTCAACAACACTACACCCCCAAACCCCATCACCCATCCCACCAACACCACACCCCCAAACCCCCACACCCCATCCGCCATCTCACCAACACCACACCCCCAAACCCCCAAACCCCATCCCCATCTCACCAACACCACACCCTCAAACCCCATCCCCATCTCACCAACACCACACCCCCAAACCCCCAAACCCCATCCCCCATCTCACCAACACCACACACCCAAACCCCCAAACTCCATCCCCCATCTCACCAACACCACACCCCCAAACCCCCAAACCCCATCCCCCATCTCACCAACACCACACCCCCAAACCTCCACACCCCATTCCCCATCTCACCAACACCACACCCCAACACCCCATCCCCCATCTCACCATCACCACACCCCCAAACCTCATCCCCCATAACACCAACACCACACCCCTACACCACATCCCCCATCTCACCAAAACCACACCCCCACAGCCCATCCCCCGTCTCACCAAGACGACACCACCAAACCCCCAAATCCCATCCCCCGTCTCACCAAAACCACACCACCAAACCCCATCCCCCGTCTCACCAAAACCACACCACCAAACCCCATCCCCTGTCTCACCAACACCACACCACAAAAACCCCATCCCCCGTCTCACCAACACCACACCCCCACACCCCATCCCCCGTCTCACCAACAGCACACCCCCACACCCCCCCACACCCCATCCCCCGTATCACCAACACAACACCCACACCCCCCCACACCCCACCACCCATCTCACCAACACAACACCCACACCCCCCCACACCCCATCCCCCGTATCACCAACACCACACCCCCACACCCCATTCCCCCATTTCACCAACACCACACCCCCACACCCCATCCCCCGCCTCACCAACACAACACCCCCACACCCCCAAACCCCATCCCCCATCTCACCAACACCACACCCCCGCAGCCCATCCCCCATCTCACCAACACCACACCCCCACACACCACCCCCCATCTCACCAACACCACACCCCCAAACCCCATCCCCCGTCTCACCAACACCACACCCCCACACACCACCCCCCATCTCACCAACACCACACACCCAAACCCCATCCCCCATCTCACCAGCATCCTCCCTTTATTTTACTTCCTCAGATTTGGTCACCCTGACTTTCATTTCTCTTTGTACTTTCAATGTGTTAAGTCTGTTCACCTCTGAGAATGAGCTGGCCTTGAACCCCGCACATTCAGTCCCACACTGCTGGAGGAATGAGGGGACACAACACCTTATTTCCATCTGAAAGGCCAAACTGGAAAATTCCTGCCTGGGAGAGCATTGATGGACTTGGTGAAGCTGCTGACTCTCCCCTGACTCAGGACCAGCACCATAAACATCACATCATCACCCGGAACTCAGGCAAGATAGCACAATGCCATGCAGTGATTGTGCTGCAAACCGATTCATTGAGGGAAAACTCTGACATTTTGCCCTCTTCACTTTCCACAGAACTGATGGAACCCATATTATCTCTGAACAAATCCACATCTCATAACATTCTGCATTACAAACACAATGCCACACCCCTAATCGGCACAGCGAGGGTAAAGGAACAGAGAGTACAACATGAGTTCAGTGTGCAAGGGCTGAGGAGAAAATGATGTTGGCCTTACAAGACGTGGTACCGATAAAGGTCCCACATGGTCACTGACCTGCTGCAGGTCCTGGGGGATTCAGGGTCCTGCCATTTCAATTCAACTAAAGGGATCTCGCCCAACGCATGAAGTTTGTCACAGGATCAAATCTATAGAGAACATTCCCGCTAATAAATTACATCCCGAAACAGGCACAACAATGTTGAATTCAGGCCCCACTGATCATTCTCACAGTGATGGTGACGTTAGACCCAATAGCATAAATATATAACAGGTGGCCAATCCACTCCAGCCAATTACTGCCCATGAAATGAAGACAAAGTTGACCCCAACGTGTCAGTCCCTATTTGTTGCCTGTGTGACATCACTTCATGGACTCAGTCTGCTGCTGTTTTCTTGAGCCCAATGCACTCAATCCAATTCACACTGGAGACAAATCGCTGCTGTCTTGCACAGGTGATTAGCTCTGAGTGCTGCAAAGCAGGAACTGTGCTGCAACACTTGTTCTAAATTCGTATTCTCAACGCATCTCAGGTGCAAAGGGAAAACACTGCAAAACTCTGTGAGCTGGGTTTAGATAGATAGCAATAATCTGACAGTAATAAGCTCCGAAAGCTACTGCAAAGATTTAACACTGTAACACCAACCAGTTACTTCACACTGGGAATCATTTGTCGGTGTGATAAAGCAAAATAAGTTGCGCTCTCTAATGTACTTGTGAAATTACACAGGCAGATTGCTGTGCAGTAAATGGAAAGTAAATGTGTGAAGTAATTTTGGATGGTTTCGCTTTTCCCACAAAAAGGGAAAGTATAAATGGATTTCCAATTATCTTCAGATAACGTTGAGGATCAGTTGGAATTCCTTGTAACAGTCTTGTATCTGGGAGATTTATCAATGAGGCTGGGAGGCAGCAGTTTTCTGACACACTCCTTGGCCGGAATTCTCTGGCCCTGTTGGCATCAGGAAGGCAGAGTGGACAATATGGCCTGAAGGCCAAAAATCAGTTTTACGTCATCTTGAAACCAGTTTGTGGTCATCGGCTCCACCCGTCAATGGCGGGTCACGTTTCCCACCACCGCATGTCGGGAATGTCATTTGAATACATTTGCATCTAATTATGAGCCTTGTTTGCTGGAGGTTACACACTGCACAGGGAAGAGGCTCTGGACTGAGACACCCTCCTTTATCTTGTGCAGGAACCAAGGTTTCACATCAGAGTGACATGAACACTGCTCATCAGAACAAGGAGCCATAGGCAGGAAGACATTCTCGGGAGTTTATTAATAGTGAACATTAAGTACAAGTGATTAACACCTGTGCCCAGGCTGTGCGGCTCAGTTCATAGCACCCTCGCCTTTGAATCAGAGGGTTGTGGGTTCATGTCCCACTCCCGGAAACCAAGAACTGTGAATGTACTCGAAAGAGTTACATGCGATCTGTTGATAACTCGAAAGAGTTACATCTTCTTAACCTCCCTAACCCTGCCGCTACGTCTTGGTGCTCCCCCTACATCCACAGTGGAGGTGGAGGCAGACTGCTGACTGTGATGCCCTGTCTGTGATGACTTTGGCGGGCATCCTCTGGAGGGCTGAGACCTGGAGGGCCCCAGCCTGCTTTCAGGGTCCTGCTGTGGACCAGCTGTACCATCCTCGACCTGTGGAGCTGGAGCTGCGGGGGTCACAGGAAGAGGGGATTCGGATTGGCCGGACACTCCCAAAGTCACCTGGGTGGATGACCCTGGGGTGTGCACCTGCTGGTCCTCCTCCCTGTGGGTGCCTGAGGGCCGTGGATGATTCCTTGAGGAGAAGGGGAAGCTTGAGTGAGATCGAGCTGCCCCACACCCCTCTCGCATTGACACTGTTGGAGGCCAACTATGGCATCAGCGGTGGAGTTCAGCCTGTGCAGCAATGAAGGATTGATGTCCTGGACCAAGGTCTCCATGGCAGCTTCCATCCTACCAGTGTTGACCTCAGTGGGTTGGCATGCTGGCGCTATCACCTCGGCCTGAAGGCGGACAGACTCCTCCATCGTGCCTTGCAATCTGAGGAGTGCAGTGGACATCCCTTCCTGATGTTCCCGAGCTTGTCTTTGCAGCTCCAGCAACTGTGACATGACCGAGTCCAGAGGCTCCTCATCTGACTCGGACTCAGCAGATTTCTGGCCTCCAGCAGTCCTCTGAATGCCGGGGACCTGGGAAGTCCCTGCCCCCACCTGCTGTGGATCGGACAGTGTGATGTGCTCACCAGATTGTGATCCCGAGGCTACTCTAGAATTAGGTGTGTGTCTCTGCTCTGGTGGAGGGTGTGGGGGAGCGCTGTGACGGGTCTTCTATTAGGGTGTCATCAGATTCTTCTTCCGAGGTGTCTTCAGGGCTTGACTCGAGGATCTGGGTTGTGGACCCCGTGGCTGCTTTCCAGATGTGCCTGGGAAAGCGAGGAGAGAAAATCAGTGCATGGCCGGGGACTGCAGAACAGGGGAACTCACTCACAGTGTGGCTGTCTGATGGATGTTGAACTGCTGGATCCTCACTTGGTTGAGCACCACCGACCTCACCATCAGCACAAGACATACGAACAGACAAGTATACGAAATAGAAGCAGATGTAGGCCATTCAGCCCATCAAGCCTGCTCTGCCATTCAATAAGATCATGGCTGATCTGTTTGTGTCATCACTTCCACATTGTAATCTTCCCCGATAACCTTTGATTCCCTTGCCTAACAAGAATCTATTTACCTCCACCTTAAAGATATTCAGTGACCCCGCCTCCATCGCCTTCTGAGGCAGAGAGTTCCAAAGTCGCACAACCCTCTGAGAGAAAAGGTTTCTCCTCATCTCTGTCCTAAAAGGGCGACCCCTAATTTTAAAACAGTGCCCCCTAGTTCTGGACACCCCCACAAGGGGAAACATCCTTTCCACGTCCACCTTGTCAATGCTGCCCAGGATCTTGTAAACTTCAATCAAGTTACCGCTCAATCTTCTAAACTCCAGTTGGAAACAAGCCCAGTCTGTCCAACCTTTCCTCAGAAGACAACCCGCTCATTCTAGGGATGGTCCAGATTGTCAACGGCCGGCTGGATGACTCTATTTTCCAAGTCTTTGAGGACCTTGATGTCAGGCATTCCTCCACCAGTCTGCACCCTCTCCCTTTTGCTGTACGCCAGCTTGTCCTGCATGAAGACGGATGGAGAGGGTGTAAGCAGGATGCCTGCCAGGCCAGATGATGAGGATACCTGGCATGTGTGGGTGGTGAGCGGTGCCATGGACGGAATAAGGACACAATCTGCTGGGCAGATGAAGGTGTGTGTGGGACAGTGACTGGTGATGTCCCTTCAACTGGCGATGAGTAACATCCCTGTGGATGTGTGATGGGTTTGTGAGTGTGTGCGTTGAGAGTGATAAGAAGAGTGACTTACCCTGGTGGAATGGAGGAGATCATTCATCCTCTTGTGGCACTGGGTACCTGTCCTCTTCTGCAGGGCATTGGCACTGACCACAGCTGCCACTGCCTCCCATGCTGGGTTGGTGACCATGCTTGCTGGTCTTTGCCCAGAGCAGGGGTAGAGGAGTTCACAGTGAGCCACAGCAGCATCCAGTAGGCGCCCGAGGGAGGTGTCGCTAAATTTGGAGGCAGCGAGTTTCCTCCCTTTGGCAGCCATGACTTTGCAGCAGCTTCCGATCCCTTAGAGAGAGTGAGCTCTGTGCAGGAGCGGCCTTTAAATATAGCGGCTGCATTGCTGAAGGCCTGAGGTGACGGCGGGGTGGGTGAATCAGAGGCTGCCCCTCCAGCAACCCGGCGTGTTTCCCGGGAATGCATTATTAACGAGGGGGGAGGCAACGGGAATGGGACCAGACAAAGTAAAAGCCTCTCTTGCAACCAGCGTGTAAAACTCCTTTTTCCCACCCACTACCACACTTAGTGCAAATCTGTAACACTCGAAGAAAAAAGCGTTTAAAGAGAAATCACTGGGCAGGATTTTTCAGTCGGTTTTGCTGTTCCACCACCAAAGAGTCAGTGACCAACACACTCCCACCAATCACAGCAGCCCCTCAGCCAGTTAATGCTCCAATTGGCTGGAGATGGGGCTTTCGGCCCTCACTCAGGTAAAGTCCCGCCTCAGAGAGCTGCTGGCCAATCTGACTGACAGTCATGGCCAGGACTGGGACTAAAAGCAAACCCCAGATTCTAAGTCCCAGAGTCGAGGACCAGGTGAGTGCAGGTGGTCTCAGGAAACAGGGGCAGGGATCTTCATGCAGAGGTCAGGCTGAGAGGGAGCACTCATTGGAGGGCAGATCTGGGGGCTTGGTGGGGGGGCAATGTGGAAAAGGGTCCTTTGGGGCAGGAGCAGCCCCCCTTCCCACACAGGTCCAAGCAGGGTAACCTGCCAGGCTTCCACCACCACCCACCCACCCACCCGCCACACCCCAACACCTCAACTCCTCCTGCCAACCTTAAAATTCAGGCTGGGAGCCTGAACAAGTCAATTCAGTCACGGCTTCAGTCCACCATCTCCAGGATTGGGGAAGGGAGACCCTCCACCATCTCCAGGGCTGGGGAAGGGAGACCCTCCACCATCTCCAGGGCTGGGGAAGGGAGACTCTCCACCATCTCCAGGATTGGGGAAGGGAGACCCTCCACCATCTCCAGGATTGGGGAAGGGAGACCCTCCACCATCTCCAGGTAAAATGCTGGTGCTGATCACTGCTGTTTATTCACCCAGCTACTTCATGCATTACAAATAACACACTAAGCCACTTACACCCAGCCTTGGAAGTTGGTTTAGATTGTATGGAGCAGTCTAACACCCAGCAATGTACTGTCTTTACCCACACACCTGACACTGTAGATCAACTGTAGATCCCAGAATCATGATAGGGTTTCCCTTGTCCTCACTTTTCACCTCAGCAGCCTCCACATTCAAAGGATCATCCTCCGCCATTTCCACCAACTCCAGCATGATGCCACCACCAAACACATCTTCCCCTCACCACCCCCACCCCACCCCACCCCCCAGCATTCCATAGGGATTGTTCCCTCCGGGACAACCTGTCCACTCCTCCATCATCCCCAATTCCTCATCCCCTCCCCACAGCAGCTTCCCATGTAATCACAGAGGGTACAAAACCTGCCCCTTTACCTCCCCCCTCCTCACCGCCAAGGCCCCAAACACTCCTTTCAAGTGAAGCAGCATTTCACTTGCACTTCCCTCAATTTAGTCTACTGCATTCGTTGCTCCCAATGCGGTTTCCTCTACATTGGAGAGACCAAACGCAGACTGGGTGACCGCTTTGCAGAACACCTTCGGTCTGTCCGCAAGCATGACGCAGACCTCCGTCGCTTGCCATTTCAACACTCCACCCTGCTCTCATGCCCACATGTCCGTCCTTGGCCTGCTGCATTGTTCCAGTGAAGCTCAACGCAAACTGGAGGAACAGCACCTCATCTTCCGACTAGGCACTTTACAGCCTCCCGGACTTAACACTGAGTTCAACAACTTCAGACCATGAACTCTCTCCTCCATCTTTACTCTTTTTAATCCAATTGTTTTTTTTATTTTTATTTTTATTTTATATTTATTCATTCTTTTTATCCTTCACCCCCCCGCCCCCCCCCACCCCCACCCCCCCACCCCCACAGGGCCATCTGTCACTGGTTTCTATGTTGTGCTATCACGAGCGACCCTTGTTCTGCTATCTTACCTTTACGCCACTATCAGCACCTTCTTTAATCTTTAACATGACCATTAACACTCCCCTTGTCCTGTGTCCATGACCATCTTTGTCAAATTCCTCCTAACCTTCTATCTCCTTCCACCTATTCCACCCCCTCTTAAACAGTATAAAATCCATCAGATTTCTACTTTTTAAAAATTCATTCATGGGATATGAGTGTTGCTGGCTAGGCCAGCATTTACTGCCCATCCCTAGCTCAGAGGGCAGTTAAGAGTCAACCACATTGTTGTGGGTCTGGAGTCACATGTAGCCCTGACCAGCAGGTTTCCTTCCCTAAAGGACATTAGTGAACCAGACAATCGTTTTCATGGTCATTAGAGTTTCAATTTCAGATTTTCATTTAATTCAAATTTCACCACCTGTTGTGGGTGGGATTCAACCTCAGGTCTCCAGAGCATTACACTCAGTTTCTGGATTACTAGTCCAGCAACAATACCACTCCGCCATCATCTCCCCTCAACCTTTAGCTCTGAAGAAGAGTCATACAGACTCAAAATGTTAACTCTGTTTCTCTCTCCACAAACGCTGACAAACCTGCTGAGCTTTTCCAGCATTTTACGTTTTTATTTCAGATTTCCAGCATCCGCAGTATTTTGCTTTTATTGCTGTAGATTAACTGTCTGTGCTGTGGTTTGGCATGAGATATCTGCAGTACTTGTGACCTCTCCAATCATAACCCTCAATCACAGTGACTGTAGAGAGCGGGAACATTTTTCTTGCTCGTGCTCCTGCTGCGGGCTTTAGGGTCTAACCTCTCAGGAGCAGCTCCCGCTGCTTTGAACAGTCTGGAGGAAAGATTACAGATGCTCTGAGCACCAACATTTGCCCACAGAAAATAGAATTTATAGCAAGGAATGGGGCTATTAGCTGACTGTGCCAGGGCTACTAGAATCTCATAGCACAGAGGAGGCTGTTCAGCCCATCATGCCTGCACTGCCTCTTTGGAAGAGTCATCTAATTAGTTTCACTACCCCTGTCCTCTCTCCATAACCATGCAACTGGAGCTGTCTACAATGACTACTCCACTTGACCCACCTGAATGAGTGCAGCTCCAACACACTCAAGGGGCTTGACACTATCCAAGACAAAGCAGACCCTTGATTGGCAGTGAATTCACCACTTTAAACATTCACTCCCTCCACCACCGACGCACAGTGGCAGCAGTGTGTGTACCATTTATAAGATGCACTGCAGCAACTCACGAAGACTCCTTCGACAGCATCTTCCAGACCCATGACCAATGCCATCTAGAAGGACAAGGACAGCAGATACATGGGAAAATCACCAGCTGGAAGTTCCCCTCCAGGTCACTCACCATCCTGACTTGGAAATATATCGGCCGTTCCTTCACTGTCCCTGGGTCAAAATCCTGGAACTCCCTTCCTAACAGCACTGTGGGTGTACCTACACCACAGGGACTGCAGTGGCTCAAGAAGGCAGCTCACCACCACCTTCTTCTTAGGGATGGGCAACAAATGTTGGCCTCGCTGGTGACTCTCGCATCCCAATAAATAAAATAACTGGTAACATGGAGTCAGCACTTCCAATGGGTTCTGCATGTTGTTGTTGAATGAGTGTGTTGTGGAAAGGTGCATCATGTTACCTCAGTGATGCTGTGGTGAACTGGAGATTAGCAGCTTCCTGTTAGTGTATAAATAGCAATGGTTGTTTCCATTTTCACTGAGTTTGGTGTCTAGGTGCAGTTTCTGGGGCTGACAAAGGGTCTGAGATCACATCCCTGCTCTTTTCATCGAATCCTACAGCACAGAAGGAGGTCATTTGGCTCCTAGTGCCTGTGCTGGTTCTGTGAAGAGCTATCCAATTAGTCCCATTCTCCCCCACTCTTTCTTCATAGCCCAGCAAATCTTTCCTTTCAAATATTTATCCAAGTTTTTATGCATTTTATGAGTTTTTGGATAAGATTTGGAAAGGTTTCCAAACTGCTGTAATATAATTCGATCAGACTTTGTAGGTAACTGTGTAAATATTTTTTTCAACAATGTTTTAGATAGGAAGTAAATTTGAGGGGGGCAGGACATGTTGAGAGAGCTGTTAAAAACACGTGGGGCAGGGTTTACCCCTCGTCAGGCAGGAGCAGTGGGTGGGCCTGGGAGTGGCCGCGAGATGGACCACTGCCTGCGATCAGGCTCCGACCACAATTTCACACTGGCTGGCCAATTAACAGCCAGCGAGCAATGAAACGTGCGCTGAGAGTCTCAGTGCTGCCTGGGTGGGGGCAGGAGGAGTGCGAGCGCTGAAGTGTGAGCTTACGCAGGGAAGCACACACTGAAAGCTCCCTAAAGGCACAGAGCTGCCTCGGGAGCTGAACAATTTTAACATGAAAAATAAGCATTTTACAAATGATATAAACATGTCCCACATGTGACTCAGTCACATGAAGAGAGGCTTGGTAAAAATGATGTTAAAATGTTTTTATTGTTTTTTAGTAACTATTGGAAACCTCATCCCGCCCGTGGATGAGGTTCCATAAAAAATGCAAAGGCCGCCTGACCTATTCGCCTGCCCAGCAACTGAACAGCTGAGCGGGCAGCGAAAAATACAAATTAATTACTTGTTTAAGGGCCTTAATAGGCCTCTTAATTGTCGGCGGGTACGCTGCAGCCTCTTGAGCGCGCCCACTGACCGAAAGATGGCGAGAGTGTGTGATGACGTCGGGACACTCGCCTGACATCATCGCGCACTATTTCACTCCTGTTCGGGTCGGGTGCCCACCCACCCACCCGCCCACCCGCCCACCCACCCGCCCACCCGTCCACCTGTCCACCCGCCCACCCGCCCACCCACCCACCCACCCACCGGATGAAAAATTCTGCCCATGGGATTGCTGGGTTTATAAATAGTGAATAGGGAGCAAACCTTCATAAAACAATGGTTATACCTCAGAGTCACAGAGTTGCCGCAGCCCATCAACTCTCCAAATGAAGAACTCGCCTTGTACCATTCCCTCACCTCCACATAACCCTGCACATTCTTCCTTTTCAGATAACAGTCTAATTCCTTTTGAATGCTTCGATTGAACCTGCCTCCCCCACACCCTCAAGCAGTGCACTGTAAACTCTAACCATCAGGGCCAGGGAGAGAACTCATGGGCCCCGGTGCTTCTCCTGTTTCTGGGTCCCTTATTCCTCCCCAACTCCCTCCCTGCCCCCTATTTTAACCCTCCCCCTCAATCTTCATGTTATTTTTTTCCTCTTTCAAAGTTCACCAATCAATTCATCAAGCAAAGAAAGGTCTTAGTAAAACGATAATGCCCATTGTTGGCATCTAGTCACAAATATTGCCCGATAAATATGCAGCATGGGTCATTAATATCAAGAGCAGCAACGATATAATAGTGTCCGTTTGTGTGGGCCCTATAGGTGATCGCACTGTGACTATTAAACAAACCAGAGTGTACGAATTTTACATTAACAGCATTGTGCTATATTGTTAATTTGATGGGAAAATGTCCCATTAGTTATTTATAAATGTGCAGATGATAACACTGATTTCACTGACTGCCTCAGACCTCATTAACATGTTCTGCGCATTGCACCATCTGGACCCAGTGACAGTAAATTCATATGTGGGGGAAAGAGGCCAGAGGACAAAGACTGAATGGTTCATAATTGTATCTGTATTTTCTTGATCAGTGGGCAGCATTTTCTGCCCGTCAGGCGGGCAGGCCCGACCCATTTTGCGTGGGTGTGCCAGTTAAGGCCCGCCCAGCCTGACGTCCGCCGGAAAATTTTCCCTGAACACGCTCCAGGAACTCTTGCCTCTCCCTGCGCTTTACACTACCACTATCTCAGTCTATATTCAGGAAATTAAAGTCCGCCATTATAACGACTCTATAATTTTTGCACCTCTCTGTAATTTCATTGCAGATTTGCTCCTCTACATCCTTCCCACAAGTTGGTGGCCTGTAGATTACAACGAGTAGTGTAACTGCACCTTTTTTGTTCCTTAGCTCTAGCTAAATAGATTCTGTCCTTGATCCCTCTGGGACATCCTCTTTCTCCAGCACTGCAATGCTCTCCTTCATCAATATTGCCACCCCTCCCCCTTTTCATTCTTTCCTATATTTTCCTGCCCTTCTTTGAGCCAGGTCTCGGTTATAGTCACAACACCATATTTCAACATGGCAATCTGAGCCTGTAACTCCCCAATCTTATTTACTACACTCTGTTCATTCACAGACATGCACAGTAACCCTGATTTAGACTCTATTACTTCCTCCTTTGCTTACTATTAACTTACTATTTCCTCTTCTAGTGGTACCTATCACTCCCAGTATTTTGACCCCTTGGTATTCCTCTCTGATATTAGCTCCTCGTTCCCACAGCCCTGCTGAGTTGGAGTGTTGTGTTTAATTATGGGAATCACACATTAGGAAGGTTGTCAATGTGCTAAAGTTACAGAGGAGATTTGCCAGGATGGTACCAGGGATGGAGTTCTTCAGTTATATCTGAAACTGGAGAAGCTACGATTGTTCTCCTTAGAACAGAGAAGGTTAAGGGGAGATTTAATTGAGATGTTCAAAATCGTGAAATGTTTTGATAGAGTAAATAAGGAGAAATTGTTTCCAGTGGCCGGGAGTCAATAACAAAAGTACACAGATATAATGAAATTCGCAAAGAATCTAGAAGGAGCACAAAGAGATCATCTTTTATATAACGAGTTGTTATGATCTGGAATACGCTGCCTGAAAGGGCAGTGGAAGCAGACTCAATAGGTGCAAATTATTTTCTTATAGCTCGGAGACTTTCCTCCAAAGGTCAGATACATTAGAAATGTTTTGGAGAATTTATTTCAAGCATTATAATGTTTTTATCAGTTATTGAAAATGTTGCAAACCATTCTGCAAAATTATCTATGCTATTTTATTTTTATTCTCATCACCTTTAACTTTTGTAGGAGTGAATTATCTTGTGACATGGTTGAACATGATGTACATTGCACTTGATGTGTGTCTGTTGCCATAGAAGTGATTATAGAAAGTGTTGCATCTTGTGCCTTGGGTTGTAATTTGCATCATGTCTGTTAATAATTAAGCCTATATTGGGGGAATTTAATAACTCAGAATAAGAGATTCTATGTTTATAGTGAAAATAAAAAGAAATGAAAACTTGCTTTCAAGTGGAATTTTACAGTGAGTGGCATTTCTAAAACTAAACTATTACATATTTGTCTATATATATGTGTATATGTATAAATTAATATCAAAAAGATGATCTTCGTTTTCCAGCTCCTAATTTCTCACCTTTGAGTCAGAAACCTGTGGGTTCAGTTCTACTTCAGACACTTGAGCCTATAATCTAGACTGACACTCCTAGAGCAGTACTGAGGGAGTGCTACATTGTTGGAGTTGTTGTCTTTCAGATGACACATTCATTTGAGGCCCCATCTGCCCCCTCAGGTAGAAGCAAAATATCCCACGGCCACTATTTCAAAGAAGAGCAGATGACCTCATCCTGATGGCCTGGCCAATATTTATCCCTTACCAAAACAGATTATCTGGTTACATTGCTGTTTGAGGGAGCTTGCTGTGTGCAAAGTGGATGCAATGATTTTCAAATTATAACAGAGATTATACTTCAAAAGTGCTTGATTAATTGTTTAGCACTTTGGGAGGTCCTGAGGTTGTGAAAGGCACTATCTAAATAAAAGTTTTTTCTTTCTTTTCTCATTAATGAAGGTGGCTCTCTGGGGGCCAGGAGTTCCTTGATTCTGGCAGACTTTACAGCATTTGGGTCATTAATGTACCAGAAGTTGGAACACTGAAAAAAGCCAAAGGTTGTGAAGGATGGGCTATCACAGCACACATTTACCCTCTACCTTTCACAGCCCATTGAATGTTGGATGACTGAACCACACAGGTAAATCCAGAAACTCAGCACTTGGAGAGAACAACTGCAGGTAACGTTTTACAGAGATAAATAGTCTACCGACAGGTGAAGACAGGTCTGGGAGTGGTACCAGAAGACTGACAGTGCAGGAAACTGTTCACAAGGTGAATGTCAGAGCTCACTAGAACCTAACTGGTCCCCTAGTGTCTCGAATGCACTCTGCAGTATCCAGTGAATGATGGGTTCCATGCAGGCAATCACACTATATCAAATTAGGCCACTGCAGTCGGATCTAAGATTTAGATTGACAGTACTAAAGAAAAAGGCAAATGGCAGTCTCAGGTTTTTCAGGGAACTAAGAGTCTTTGAGAAAAAAAGTAATGAAACATTCAAAGGCACACAAGACAATTTTGTAAATAAAGTTATATATTTCACAAGAACATAATTAATGTTTTAATGTTGTAAAATGCTAGACACATTAATTAGTCTTGGGGCTGAAAGAAAATTGCAAAGTATTTTGCATGATTTACTTGGTCCAGGGTCAGATGTGGTAGATTTTAGTTGAATCTTGTAGTTAGTAAGTTGTAATTTGTTGAATGTGAAATTTGAGTGCATTAAAAAGCATAAGTGGAACACAGCAAGAAAGTAACAAATAAAATGGCCTAGAGATCCAGAGATGTGGAGTTTTGTTTATGTGGAGAGACTGGAGAAGCTGGGGTTGTATTCTCAGAGCAGAGAAGGTTAAGAGAAATTCAATGGGGGTGTTTATAATTATGAAAGGTTTTGCTAGAGTAAATAAGGAGAAACTGTTTTCGCTGACAAGAGTGTTAGCAATCAGAGGACACAGAATTAAGATTGTTACCAGAGGGGAGGTGAGGGAACTATTTCTAATGCAGGAGTTGTGATCTGAGCTGTGATCTGGAATGCACTAACTGAAAGGGTGACTGAAGTAGATTCAACAGCGATTTTCAAATGGGAATTGGATAAATACTCAAAAAGGAAAAAATGCAGGGCTAAGGAGAAAGAGTGGAAAGTGGGATTAATTGTATAGTTCTTTCCAAGAGCTGGCATTGGGCACAATGAGTTGAATGATCTTCTCCTGTGCGGGATGATTCGATGAATAGTGCCGGGTTTCTCAAGGAGCAGTTTGACCTGAGCTTCGGGTGCAGAGGTTTCTGGCATTCATGTTGCTCATCCATCTTCAGGCACAGTCAGGCTGATGTGAGCAGAGAATTCAATCTTTTCATAAGCTGATAGCAGTTTATTCTTGCTGCTTTCAATGTGAAAGTGGGTAACTTTTAAAATAAATATTAAACCAATCAAAACAAAAGTACGGTAACTATATTGTGCCCTTCTCCTTATTTCTGTCAGGTTTTATTCTGTAGCCTTTTCAAACAGAGTATAAAAGCTTTCTGCTCCATTCACGCTCTCTCAGCAAAAAATACTCAGAATAATAAATTAACCAAAGAAGGTTTCAGTAAATTACTGGGACTGTCCTCGTGCCCTTTTCACTAACGGAAGTATCCAGATTTATCACGGCAAGTGTTAAAATACGGAACTACTTGGGATTTTAAATGTGACGGGTGATAAATGGAGCAAATATGTGGGTGACATTGATAAAGGTTTGAATTTTAATCAGTGAAAAGGAGTTTTGAGCTAAAGATTCAACAAAATGTATCTTAGCAAATCAAACTCCATTTTGTCTTCTTGATCTGACATATTTATTACTAACAGACACACTTACCACCCTGACCCTGAGAGTGTGACTGATTGATGGGCACCAAAGCATTTTAAAGCATTCTGTGTCATGGTATTCAATCTATGAAAACTATGCATATCAAACTTCTTTTTACTGCCACAGAGGCTGAATATTCTGATCTGTGGGAGCAATAGTTCCATTTTGCTGAGTATTTCAGATAGTCTTTCTAATTGACATTCTAAAGTCAAACATAATAAATGGAGTGCTCCTTAAAATTACCTATAAAGGTTCCAGCCTATGTTAATTGTCTTTTGCCTCCACAGACCATATCAACAATCAAACACCTACAACATCCTTCCTTGTACCTGACCATCTTCCGACCTTTACACGGCATCATTTTCATCAGTTTTCACTGATTGAGAATAATGAATATCACTAAGGGAAGAATGAGTCTGCAGTGACCTTTCATATCCCCAGGACATCCCAAAGTGCTTCACAGACAACACATTTACAGAAAAGAAAGGGGGCAATTCAGTTACCTTTTGTTCTGATTGGTTTAATATTTGTTTTAAAAATCTACCCACTTTCACAATGAAAGATGGCAACATAAACTGTTAATGAAAAGATTGAATTCTCTCCTCATTTCAGTTTGCTTCAGATCTATTGAACAAGGTGGACTCCATATTCTTGGTCAGCCTGTGTTACTTGGACCCATCAGGTGATTCCAGTACCAGCACTGAATGGGAATTGAACTACTTTGTAGTAAGAATGAGGAGTAGATATTCAGCTGTATTGTCATTGACCTGCTGAGAGATGAGGGAGCATTGAATGGGGATAAAAGCTAACTTGTTTATGACTGGCCTGGTAAAGCTCTGAGAAGCTCTGACAAGCTTCCTGAGAACATTCCCAGTAGAATCAGTCCCAGAATAGGAGAATCAGTCACTTTTATTATTCTATCATAGCCTCAGCTGTTCACAAATCCTGACCGGTTTCAATGCAGGTTTGCATGAGAGGATAGGTATTTGTGAAAACAGCAATTTTCTTTCAATAACCATTTTCTGGGCTAAATATTCACATTTGAATGGAGTTTAGGCACTAACTGGTTAGATATTACTTTCAGAGTAAAAATAAGCAAATTGTTGGAACTATGACCTCTGCAGCACTCTCACCATCCATTATCCACTTTCACTCAATCCGCTACATCCACAGTGTTGGAATAATAAATATTAATAACATCACAATAAAACATTCAAAAGTTATGTTTAGCCCAGCTCACTTA
The DNA here is from genome assembly GCF_964194155.1 of Cetorhinus maximus. Lineage (NCBI taxonomy): Eukaryota > Metazoa > Chordata > Chondrichthyes > Lamniformes > Cetorhinidae > Cetorhinus > Cetorhinus maximus. Next base: position 709,028 of record NC_135879.1, read on the forward strand.
GTAAAAACACAAGAAGCTGGAGCAGGAGTAGACCATTGAGCCAGCTCCACCATTCAATATGATCATGGCTGATCATCTACCTCAACTCCATTTTCCTACCTGCTCCTTGTATCCCTTGTTTCCTGGAAAGACCAAAAATCTCAGCCTAAAATGGTACATTTCGTAACCCTTTGAGTGAAGAAATTTGTTCTCATCTCCACCCTAGTTACTTGGCCCCAGCGAGGGGAAACAACCTCTCAGTGTCTCCCTTGGCAAGACACTGCCTTTTCTGTCTCTGGCATGTTAAGGCTATTTTCGCGGTGGTCTGAGGCTCAAGGTAAACAATGTGTATTAATAACTGAGGCATATATAACAAAGACGCTAAATAAAAATATCATTCTTGAGATGTGGGTGTTGCTGGCTAGGTTGGTATGTATTGCTGACCGCTAGTTGCCCTCAGAAGCTAGTGGCCCTTCTCCTTGAACCATAGTAGCAATTTATAAGCTTACAGACAATGATGGATATATGTGTGACAGCGGGAATGGATGGGTGTGTACCAGATGGGTGTGTACCAGGTGGGTGTGTAACAGGCAGGTGAGTAATGGATGGGTGTGTAATGGACAGGTGTCAACAGAGATGTGTAATGGGTGGGTTGTAGTGGGCAGGTGTGTACTAAGCGGGTGTAATGGGCAGGCATGTAATGAGCAGCTGTGTAACAAGCATGTGGGTAAAGGGTGTATGTGTGACAGGTTGGGTGTATGCCCACGCAGAAGATGCAACACCTGCCCCTTCACTTCCTCTCTCCTCACCGTCCAAGGGCCCAAACACTCCTTTCAAGTGAAGCAGCATTTCACTTGCATTTCCCCTAACTTAGTCTACTGCATTCGTTGCTCCCAATGCGGTCTCCTCTACATTGGAGAGACCAAACGCAAACTGGGCGACCGTTTTGCGGAACACCTGCGGTCTGTCCGCAAGAAAGACCCAAACCTCCCTGTCGCTTGCCATTTTAACACTCCACCCTGTTCTCTTGCCCACATGTCTGTCCTTGGCTTGCTGCATTGTTCCAGTGAAGCCCAACGCAAACTGGAGGAACAGCACCTCATCTTCCGACTAGGCACTTTACAGCCTTCCGGGCTGAATATTGAATTCAACAACTTTAGATCTTAAACTCCCCCTCCCCCCATCCCCACCCCGTTTCTTCCCCCCCACCCCCAACCCCCTGCTTTATTTTTTTTTTTCAATAATTTATATAGATTCTTCTTTCCCCACCTATTTCCATTATTTTTAAATCTAAAACTAAAACCTTGTTAGCCTTTCCACCCCACCCCCACTAGAGCTGTACTTTGAATATCCTGTCCTCCATTCTTAATTAGCACTTTTCTCAGACAAAACACCTCTTTGACCCTTTTGTCTGTGACATCTTTTGATTATCTGCTCATCTCCACAATCACCACACCCTCAATGTGTCTCTCTCCCCCCCCCCCCCCACCCCCCCACCTTAAACCAATTTATATTTCTCCCTTCTTCTAACTATGCTTCAGTTCTGCCGAAGGGCCATGAAGTCTCGAAACGTTAACTGATTTCTTCTCCACCGATGCTGCCAGACCTGCTGAGTTTTTCCAGGTAATTCTGTTTTTGTTTTGGGTGTATACTAGGCAGGTGTGTAATGGGTGAGTATGTAATGGGGTTATGTAATAGGAGGGAATGTAATGGGCGGGTGTGTAAAGAGTGTATATGTAACAGGGGTGTTTAATGGGTGGGTGTGTAATGGTGGGTGTGTAATGGTGGGTGTGTAATGGGTGGGTGTGTAATGGTGGGTGTGTAATGGTGGGTGTGTAATGGGTGGGTGTGTAATGGTGGGTGTGTAATGGGTGGGTGTGTAATGGTGGGTGTGTAATGGTGGGTGTGTAATGGTGGGTGTGTAATGGGTGAGTATGTAATGGGGTTATGTAATGGGAGGGAATGTAATGGGCGGGTGTGTAAAGAGTGTATATGTAACAGGGGTGTTTAATGGGTGGGTGTAGAATGGTGGGTGTGTAATGGTGGGTGTGTAATGGTGGGTGTGTAATGGTGGGTGTGTAATGGTGGTGTATAATGGTGGGTGTGTAATGGGTGGGTGTGTAATGGTGGGTGTATAATGGGTGGGTGTGTAATGGTGGGTGTGTAATGGTGGGTGTGTAATGGTGGGTGTGTAATGGGTGGGTGTGTAATGGGTGGGTGTGTAAAGAGTGTATATGTAACAGGGGTGTTTAATGACTGGGTGTGTAATGGTGGGTGTGTAATGGTGGGTGTGTAATGGTGGGTGTGTAATGGGTGGGTGTGTAATGGTGGGTGTGTAATGGTGGGTGTGTAATGGTGGGTGTGTAAAGAGTGTATATGTAACAGGGGTGTGTAATGGTGGGTGTGTAATGGGTGGGTGTGTAATGGTGGGTGTGTAATGGGTGGGTGTGTAATGGTGGGTGTGTAATGGGTGGGTGTGTAATGGTGGGTGTGTAATTGTGGGTGTGTAATGGGTGGGTGTGTAATGGTGGGTGTGTAATGGTGGGTGTGTAATGGGTGGGTGTGGAATCAGCAGCCAATCCGATACCGCCCATCTAAAAGACTAGCCAAATGTGATTGAATATTTCACCCATGATTCTTTTCAATTCTCGACCCTACACAAAGAGATTCTGCTTCATGTCTGTAAAAGGAGGGTGATAATGTTGTCTTCGTATAACAAATACAATTATTCAATGTGTTGGTCACTTGAATTTGGATCATTTTAATTCTACTACAGGTTTTCAGCCTGTCTGACGTGGAGGTAAGTCAGAGATTCCTGTGGTGAGTTTGTTCACTAGTTCTTTGTATTTTACTGGTGTGAAAGCTGAGCTAGTTAACTATTTAACACAATTTAACTGATAAGATAAGCTTGTTAAGATTTACCACAATTATCGTCACTATCATTTACAAAAGACATAGAATGGTAGTTGTGTCCACTAACTTGCCGAGGTGGATATAAGACTTCACTTCTCCTCTAGTGTGATAGGTTAACCAATCCTGATGTTTATTTTTTGACTTGATAAAATTATTGGTTGTAGCCAAGCTCAGGTATCAATAGCCACCTTTGTGCTCACCACAGCTTCCTCTCGTGTTAATAAATGTGAACATACTGACAGACACATTAATGTTACAAGCTAACGCAGTATGTTACACCACAAAACAGATGTCTCACTTTATTTACAGCTCCAACACACAGTATGCTATAGACCATTCAGGTGCACCACACCACTTATCATTTTAACAATATACATGCTCAGATCTGCTCCAACAGACACCACTTAGTTGAATATATTCAATAAATCCACATATCAACACGCATTCCAATCATCCACTGATCCTCTTTTACAGTTTCATTAACATGCGGCTACACAATGCCAGATCTCACATTCACTCACACTCTGTCTTGAACCATGGCCCAGGTTACCAATTAACTTTGGGCAGCTCAGTCATGCTTATTAGTCACATTTTGTAGAAGATTGGTGTCTCTCATGTCACTGGATAGGGAAAAGGCTGTTTCCAGAATTGTTCAAGATAGATTGGGGCTGAATAATCACTATTTCAATGCTCTGTTGAGACAATGGTAAAAAACGGTTTCAATGCCCAATGTCTCTTGCCTTTTGTAACTACCCTAGAGACTGTTTTATATGATGGCAGATTATCTCCGAGAACCAGATTCACTGGAAGTGAATGTTAACACTAGCATTCCCTAATTCAGAATTTTTTCAGGATACAACTGAGCTGTCGCTTAGCAGTGCAGAACTTGAATTTTGCTGAAAAGAGAGATATGTCACTGAAACTTTTCCTCTTGCGCTCATCCGGACAAATGCAAGAATGCCAAATTTCAAACAATCACAACAACTTATACTAAGAAAATAAAGGATGCTGATTGGTTGACAAGCTGACTCTGATTGGTTGAGGCATTGCCATGGAGAAAGCAGTGGGAAACTATAGGAGTCACAATCTCCCAGGTAATTTTAAAAAGGCACAAGGCTTAAACATATTCCTTCTGTGCAGAGAATGGGTTCCTGTGAATGAATGGATGTCACTTCTCAGCAAGTGTAAATGAGCCACATTCCGAGCCCGACAGGTTCTCAGACATTCATTGTTACTGCACCAATCTCAAGCTAACACAACAGTCAGGTTTTCATTTGAACATTCAGATACAGTGGGAAACCCTGATTGTCCACATGTTATGAGTACCGCAACTTAAATTCAAATTCATCATACTCAGTGAAAGTCCTTTCAGCCGAGGTTTCGTTATTTTCACGGGTGAAAGAGGCTATTTGTTGCACAGCAACCTAGAACCCCATCAGTTGTCTCAACTCACCTAGTCTCAGCCCATTTCAGGTATTGATCAATATTTGTGTATAGAAATGCTTCCTGACCTGTTCCCATGGCCTGCAATATGGGAGGATCTGCAATGCAGGTCTTCTCCTGTCCTGAGCAGGAAGAGCTACGATGCTGCAGTTCTGCGTGGAGAGAGCTCTGATGCTGTGGTGCTAAGTGAAGGGAGCTGCAAAGCTTTGGGTAATTAGCAAGGAGAGCAGCGATGAGGTGTGGAGAGCTGAGGTACTGAGTGTGGAGAGCTGAGGTGTTGAGTGAGGAAAGCTGAGGTACTGAGTGAGGGGAGCTGAGGTGCTCAGTGAGGGGAGCTGAGGTACAGAGTGAGGAGAGCTGAGGTGCTGAGTGAGGGGAGCTGAGGTGTTGAGTATGGAGAGCTGAGGTGCTCAGTGCAGAGTGAGGAGAGTTGAGGTGTTGAGTGAGGGGAGCTGAGGTACTGAGTGAGGGGAGCTGAGGTGTTGAGTGAGGAGAGCTGAGGTGCTGAGTGAGGGGAGCTGAGGTGTTGAGTGAGGGGAGCTGAGGTGCGGAGTGAGGAGAGCTGAGGTGCTGAGTGAGGGGAGCTGAGGTACTGAGTGAGGGGAGCTGTGGTGCTGAGTGAGGGGAGCTGAGGTGCTGAGTGAGGGGAGCTGAGGTACTGAGTGAGGGGAGCTGAGGTACTGAGTGAGGAGAGCTGAGGTGCTGAGTGAGGAGAGCTGAGGTACTGAGTGAGGGGAGCTGAGGTGCTGAGTGAGGGGAGCTGAGGTGTTGAGTGAGGGGAGCTGAGGTACTGAGTGAGGGGAGCTGAGGTGTTGAGTGAGGGGAGCTGAGGTGCTGAGTGAGGAGAGCTGAGGTACTGAGTGAGAGGAGCTGAGGTGCTGAGTGAGGGGAGCTGAGGTGTTGAGTGAGGAGAGCTGAGGTGCTGAGTGAGGGGAGCTGAGGTGCTGAGTGAGGGGAGCTGAGGTGCTGAGTGAGGGGAGCTGAGGTGTTGAGTGAGGAGAGCTGAGGTACTGAGTGAGGGGAGCTGAGATACTGAGTGAGGAGAGCTGAGGTACTGAGTGAGGGGAGCTGAGGTGCTGAGTGAGGAGAGCTGAGGTACTGAGTGAGAGGAGCTGAGGTGCTGAGTGAGGGGAGCTGAGGTGTTGAGTGAGGAGAGCTGAGGTGCTGAGTGAGGGGAGCTGAGGTGCTGAGTGAGGGGAGCTGAGGTGCTGAGTGAGGGGAGCTGAGGTGTTGAGTGAGGAGAGCTGAGGTACTGAGTGAGGGGAGCTGAGGTACTGAGTGAGGGAAGCTGAGGTGCTGAGTGAGGAGAGCTGAGGTACTGAGTGAGGGAAGCTGAGGTACTGAGTGAGGAGAGCTGAGGTACTGAGTGAGGGGAGCTGAGGTACTGAGTGAGGGGAGCTGAGGTGCTGAGTGAGGAGAGCTGAGGTACTGAGTGAGGGGAGCTGAGGTGTTGAGGGGAGCTGAGGTGCTGAGTGAGGAGAGCTGAGGTGCTGAGTGAGGAGAGCTGAGGTGTTGAGGGGAGCTGAGGTGTGGAGTGAGGAGAGCTGTGCTGAGTGAGGGGAGCTGAGGTGCTGAGTGAGGAGAGCTGAGGTACTGAGTGAGGGGAGCTGAGGTGCTGAGTGAGGAGAGCTGAGGTACTGAGTGAGGGGAGCTGTGCTGAGTGAGGGGAGCTGAGGTGTTGAGGGGAGCTGAGGTGCTGAGTGAGGAGAGCTGAGGTACTGAGTGAGGGGAGCTGAGGTGTTGAGGGGAGCTGAGGTGCTGAGTGAGGAGAGCTGAGGTACTGAGTGAGGGGAGCTGAGGTGTTGAGGGGAGCTGAGGTGCTGAGTGAGGAGAGCTGAGGTGTTGAGGGGAGCTGAGGTGTGGAGTGTGGTGGGCTGTGGTGCTCAGTTGGGAGAGCTGCGGTGTTTAGTGAGGAGAGCTGTGCTGGGTGAGGAGAGTTGAGGTGCTGAGTGAGGAAGCTGTGGTGCTCAGTTGGGAGAGCTGAGGTACTGAGTGAGGAGAGCAGCAGTGTTGAGTGAGGGGAGCTGTGCTGAGTGAGGAAGCTGTGGTGCTCAGTTGGGAGAGCTGAGGTACTGAGTGAGGAGAGCAGCAGTGTTGAGTGAGGGGAGCTGTGCTGAGTGAGGAAGCTGTGGTGCTCAGTTGGGAGAGCTGCGGTGTTTAGTGAGGAGAGCTGTGCTGGGTGAGGAGAGTTGAGGTGCTGAGTGAGGAAGCTGTGGTGCTCAGTTGGGAGAGCTGCGGTGTTTAGTGAGGAGAGCAGCAGTGTTGAGTGAGGGGAGCTGTGCTGAGTGAGGAAGCTGTGGTGCTCAGTTGGAAGAGCTGAGGTACTGAGTGAGGAGAGCAGCAGTGTTGAGTGAGGGGAGCTGTGCTGAGTGAGGAAGCTGTGGTGCTCAGTTGGGAGAGCTGAGGTACTGAGTGAGGAGAGCAGCAGTGTTGAGTGAGGGGAGCTGTGCTGAGTGAGGAAGCTGTGGTGCTCAGTTGGGAGAGCTGCGGTGTTTAGTGAGGAGAGCTGTGCTGGGTGAGGAGAGTTGAGGTGCTGAGTGAGGAAGCTGTGGTGCTCAGTTGGGAGAGCTGCGGTGTTTAGTGAGGAGAGCAGCAGTGTTGAGTGAGGGGAGCTGTGCTGAGTGAGGAAGCTGTGGTGCTCAGTTGGGAGAGCTGCGGTGTTTAGTGAGGAGAGCTGTGCTGGGTGAGGAGAGTTGAGGTGCTGAGTGAGGAAGCTGTGGTGCTCAGTTGGGAGAGCTGCGGTGTTTAGTGAGGAGAGCAGCAGTGTTGAGTGAGGGGAGCTGTGCTGAGTGAGGAAGCTGTGGTGCTCAGTTGGGAGAGCTGAGGTACTGAGTGAGGAGAGCTGTGCTGAGTGAGGAAGCTGTGGTGCTCAGTTGGGAGAGCTGAGGTACTGAGTGAGGGGAGCTGTGCTGAGTGAGGAAGCTGTGGTGCTCAGTTGGGAGAGCTGAGGTGCTGCAATATTGTGCGGTGAGAGCTGCAGTGTTCGTGCTGATTGCAGTAACTGTAATGTTAGTGCTCGTGTTGTTTGATTGTTTGCCATGTACAGGGAGTTCTTCATTTCGGGACCGCACTAGTTTCTTTCTATAATTAGCATCACATTTCGTGCTCGATTTTTATTGTCGCTGTCCTTGACATTGACTCACTGAAAGATATTTAAACCTTTATCCAAGAAACAGTTAATCTAATAAAAACGCAGCCATCCATGTGTTCATTATGGAGAACACTTCCTAAAATCTAGCACATTGAGGCAACATGCCACCCTGTTCTCTAAATATGGGAATATTGAATTAGAAATACACACAAGATTTGATTTAGTGATAGATCATTATAAACAGCAATTTGTATTTATATTGCATCTTTAATATAGTAATACACCCACAAGGGGTTTCACAGGAGTATTATCCAATAGTTTTTGACAATGAGCCACACAAGGAGATATTAGGACAGGTGACCAAAAGGTTGGTCAAAGGGGTATGTTTTAAGGAGAGTCCAGGATACGTCTCAATCTCTGTTGACTGCATTGACCCGAGCTAGAATAGCAATGGGGGATACATTGACCTCGTGCCCTGAACTGGGAGAAAAATCCACCCTGGTTTTCACAACTGAAACTCTGTGGAACTCTGCTGGAAAGGAGAGGTGTTGGATCAGAAAAGGATTGGCCTGTGCCCTCTAGGCATCAAACGTGCGCTCACTGTCAACATTCAGACCTGAAGAATAGCCTAGTGAGATACAGACAAAGTTCAGAGCTCCCAGGAGAAGTGAGATCATTCAGAAAAGTAGGAAAATATCTTCAAACTGGCAGCCTGTGCATCACACAGTAAATGTGGAAGACTCGCTGCATACTCCATTACAACAAAAATTTAAATTTCTATTACGTCCCAATTCACAGGAACATTACAAAACAACATATGACACTAAGCCACATAAGGCAATATTAGATCAGATGACCAAAAGCCTGGTCAAAGAGGTGGAGTTTAAGGAGTGTCTTGGAGGAGGAAAGTGAGGTAGAGGGGTGGAGAGGTTCAAGGAGGGAATTCCAGGGTCTGGGGTCTAGGCAACTGAAGGCACGGCCACCAATGGTGGCATGATTAAAATCAGGGATGCTTGAATTTGAGTACGGGTTTAGATGAGCACAGATATGTCACAGGGTTGTGGAGTTGGAGAAGATTACAAAGATACAGAGGAGCGAGGCATGGATGGATTTGAAAACAAGTATGAGAATTTTAAAATCAGGGCGTTTATTGACCAAAAGCCAATGAAGATCAGCGAACATAGTGGTGATAGAAGAAGGAAACTTGCTGCAAGCTATGGTGCGGGCAGCAGGGATTTGAATGGCCTTGAGTTTGCAGAGGGGGGAATGTAGGAAACAATCTAGGAGTGCATTGGTAAAGGCATGAATGAGGGTTTCAGCAGATAAACTGAGATTGGGGTGAAGACTGTTATGAGTTCAAAGACTACAGTCTTTCTGGTGTAGTGTCTTTGTAGCAGTCTCTCCCCAGCAGTGTTAAAAGTGCTGCTATTCATATAAACTCCAGCTTATTAATTAAATCTGTTGCAATCTCGTAGTTTTGTCATTACAAGTGGAAACATTGCTAGTTCCGCCACATATTTCCTTTCATTTCAACAGGAGCTGGGAGTGGAAAATTTACAGCAATTTTTGTCTCACCCAGTATTTTACTTGCAGCCTTTAGCTTTTTTTTTATTCTTTCAAGGTGTGTGGGCATCGCTGGCAAGGTCATCCCTAATTGCCCTTGAACTGACCTTGCGAGGTCATTTCAGAAGTCAACCACATTGCTGTGGGTATGAAGTCACATGTGGGCCAGACCCGGTAAGGATGGCAGATTTCTTTCCCAGACATAGAGTCACACTCCAAGTGCACCCGTTAAAAGATACGTGTATATACTCTCCACCAATACCATTAATTAAAACTTTGGCTTTTAATGCGTTCTCTGGAGGAAATAATATGCCTTTTTCCAGCGAAAGTGTTTGAATGACTCTTATATGATTATCGGTTTAGCCGTTTCATTTGAGGGATAAGGGGTTACTTTTCCCCTCGACAAAAATCCTTTATAACACTTCCATTCTCATTCACCTCTCCCAAACTCACAGCAGTTTTCACACTCGGGTTTACAGCTGCAGTTAACGCTACAACTTGATCTGTTTTACTTTCAGTCAGGGCTCCTTTTCCTGAATCGCCCTTACGTATCCCAATAAGTCCCATGGATTTTCCACACAACTTCCAGCAATCAGCATGAACGTGTCCCACCTTTTTACAATAGAAATACTTAGACCTTCGGATATCACTTCCACTCTCACCACCTACCTTTCAGGTCTCAGGAGGAGTTTCTGGGGAATTCCCAGCTGCCCCTTCTCTTCCCCGGCTACCTGTCTTCCTTTCACCTTCCACCTTCTATCCTTCTTGGGTTTGTGGGAATGACAGAAAAAGGGTTTTGATTTATGGACCAGCTCATAATTGTCAGCCATCTCTGCTGCCTGTTTAGCTGTTGCAACCCTCTGGTCTTCAACATGGGTTCTAACTACTGGAGGATGTGATTTTTAAAATTCTTCCAGGAGAATTATTTCCCTAAGAGCTTCATATATTGTTTCTACCTTTAATGCCCATATCCAACGGTCAAAATTACTTTGCTTTACCCTCTCAAATTCATTATAGGTGTGCCCACATTGTCTCCTTATATTCTGAAATATCTGCCTGTATGCCTCAGGGATCAACTCACGCGCACTAAGAATAGTCTTTTTTACTGCATCATAATCCACCGATACCTCTTCTGGCAGTGATGCATAAACCTCATGAGCTCTACCCACCAACCTACTCTGTGAGAGCAACGTCCAGATTTCTTTTGGCCACTTCATTTACTTAGCCACCTTTTAAAATAAAATAAAGAATGCCTCTACATCCCTTTCCTCAAACCTTGGGAGGGCTTGCGCAAATTTAAACATCTCCCCACTGGGCTTTGGGTTGGAGGTTTTCTTCATCATTGGAACATTCCTCAGCATCTGAGGCCTTTTTTTTTTTAAAAGCCCAGCCTTTTAAGCCGGTATTCCCTTTCTCGTTCCTCTTCTCTTTTTCCCATTGTTAACTTCCGTCACTGGAGGTCAAGTTCTCGCATTTCCATTTCCCTTTGAAAAGCTTTCTCTCTTTCCTTTTCTTTTTCTTTTGTCTCTAAATTAAGCTTTTTCGGTTCCTTTTCATGTTCAAGTTGCTTCATTCGCAACTGAATCTTAGCTAACTCAATTGACTCACCCCCTGGAGTACTTGGATTCTCTGGTATCCCTTCCAATTTCAAATGCCGCTCTATTATCTCATCTATGTCTGCTTTCCTCCGCCGCTATGGGTAATTCTAACTCCAACTTATCCACCAATTCTGTTAGCTGAGTCTTGGTTACTTTTTGTAAACCAGTCAGGGTTATAGTTTCCAACTGTAGAAAAGTCTTAGCAATTTCCAACGCCATTTTACTAATGTATGAGAAATCTGGTCTCCCTCCTTTTATCCCTTACCAATTATTATTCCGCATCCCGTGTTTCAAATCCCACATGACCCCCCAATTTATGTTACGACTGGGATGGGAGGAGTGCACGAATTATCAAGCCCCACTAATCCGCAGGCCTTAGCATTAATTTAAATGTTTAATTTTCTCACGGAAATGGCCAATTGTGCACCTATATTTCTAGTACCAGAAGAAAAGAGACCCTGGCCAGGTCTCTTTCAAAAAACTCAATGATTACTTTATTATAAAACAAAACTCCTTTTAAACAAGTTTCAAGAACAGGTTAACACACGATTATAATCTAACTAACTAACCCCTTTAAACTTCCCAGCACACACACAGATACACACAGACACACAAGGACACACATACACAGACACATACACAGATACACATGGGGCTGAATTTTCCCCCAGCGGGGGGGAAGTTGATGGGCGGGCGCACTTCCGATCAGCGCCCCCAATCGGAGGCGCGCCGCCATTTTACGTGGGCGGGCCAATGAAGGCCCACCCAGCATGACGTCCGCACAAAAGCGATATGTGCTCCCTGTGCGGGCGGAGGGAGGGGGCGGAATCCCAAAATCGAGAGTGTGTTCGCATGTGCATGAAAGAGCGACTCATCTCCCTGAGGCTAAGTGCTGCCTCAGGGAGATCGGCTCTAAATGTGAAAAAGACAAAAATAGAAAAATAAAATTTCCCTTATATGTCCATAATTTTCACAAAACCTTTATTTAAATTTTTTAAAGCCTACATGAAACCTCATTCCACCTGTGGATGAGGTTTCATGTTTTTTCTAGTTCCCACCGGGGCTCCTGGCCTTAAGGTTGGACGGGCGGGTCCTTTAATTACTAAATTGACCCTGTCAATAGCCTCCCGCCTCCCGCGCTCCCGCCTTCCTGAACATTTAAATGGGGCGGGATGACGTCGGGATTTCCCCTGCCCCGCCCCCACTCACCGACTCGTAAAGTTCTGCCCATGGGCACACATATACAGACAAACAAAAGACACAGTTAGTCTCTGCAGAGTCAGGCGGATGGGGAAAAAACTTCCTTGGAAAGAAAAATGAATCAAGTTCTTGGAGGTTCGATGTTGTCCGTCTGAAGTTCCCTCAGGTGAAGATGTGCTGCTGGGCCCAGTAGATGTTGAGAAGTTCACCAATGATGCTTCAGAGTGGAGGGGACTATAGCTGGACCAATTCTTCCTGTCTCAGCCAGCAAGTCCAAAATTATGCAGACAAACTCCACTCAGATGAGATTATCTGGCTACAGGTCGAGAACCACACCCGGTTTCGCAAAGCACAGAGAGGGAGAGAAAGCTAGTCAGGATGGCCTTCTACTCTCAGCCTTCTTCCAACAAGACTGAAAGCAAAACCACAGGCTCAACCTTACGGTTTGCCTCTGCCATGTGATCACCTTTTCATCTTCCAGCTTTTCATTAATTAAAATCTTTGCAGTTCAAAACAAGCAAACAACTCCTTCTGAAGTACCATAGAGCTCAGGCGTTTGTTTGGGAGAGGCCTGCTTGTTGACAGTTCCAAGGTGAACTTACTTTTTAAAAAAAACTCTTGGGCAGCCTCCAATGTCCAAATAGTGCAATGTCCTTCCATATTTTAAAAAGCAAAATCCAGTTTAAAGAGATATGATTCTAACAACTGAGAGAAGGTCATTGATGTAGAAGCTGAAGATTTTCAGGTTGAGGACAAGGCCCTGAGGAACTCCTGCAGCGATATCCAGGGGAGGTGTTGATTGACCTCCAACAGCTGTGACCACCTTCCTTTAGATATGACCTCAGTTTCCTAGGCTTCCTGTTTGATTGAATGCTGCCTTGATATCGAGGACAGCCTCTCCTCTCCTCTGGCACTCAGCTCTTGAGAAACCGTTTGTTTCATTGAAGGCAATGTGAAGGAAACTCAGCAGGTATAAAATGGGAGGGTGCTTCCTGTAGAATACCGTAGAATCAATACTTGTTTATTCTCTGAAATGCCAGAAAAATCCAGTTCAAACTAATGTCTACTTCTACAAAATGGGGTGTATATTGAAGAAAATGTGAAGACTCCCCTTGTCCTTTGTCTTTAGTTTGGGAGCTGGGTAAAATCAGTTCACTATAAAGATGTTTCTGTGCAGATTTGGAAAAAAAATCAGTTTTGCTTCTTAATCACTGCAGACAGGTTGAATTTATTTGAGATACATTGGACTAGTCAACAAGCAGGTTTAAAAGACAGTTCAAACATTGCTTTCTACTAAGTGTCTTCAGTACAGTTGCCACAATGACATATTCTGGAGGACGAGAACTCAGTAATGCAATTCTCACAAATGGCAATTTTGGAAAAACTGTTATACTGTTGACCTCAGTTTTATAAGCTCTGTACTCCAAACTGAAAATCTTTCTGTTGACTAAACTGATTTGATGGCGAGTTGAGAACTCTACTTTTATTCATATCCTCCTACACAATTCTGGATGGGTTTCTCATGATCACCTATTAATGAGGACTTAACAAGCAACAGAACAAGCTGCTTTCTTCTCCTTATTTCCCTGAAAGTATTTTAGGTGATAGCAATAAATCTCAGTGATGGTACCAAAAGAATGAATTATCCATTACACTTTATACCAATATTAGATCTATGTGTTTAATCAAAATGAGCATGCAGAGGACAATACTACTGAAATATTACATAACTATTTTTGCTAAAAATTAAGATGTGCATGTTTGGCTCTGGTTTTAAAAAAAAATCCAGGAATTCATAGTGAAATTGGTGGTGGAAATGACCTCCCTAACTCTTCCTCACTAGCTCAGTTCACCTAACCTAATCTTGGTGTCCTCAAGGAGTGAGCAACCAAGATGATTGCAGGACTCAGAGATTGGAGAAGTTTAAAAAATTGATATCTTTGCTTTGGACAAGAGAGGCTTTGAAGTGAGTTCTTTGAAATGTTACTGAAGTGAAGTTTCAGTTTTTAAAAGGGAATTGAAAAAAAACCTAGGTAACCTGTTTACTACAGAGAAGTTTACACCAGAGACACAAGTAAAGAGTGAGTTGGAACTTTCTCATCAAGAGTTGTTGAATGAGTTCAAAAGGGAAAGACACCGAAGAAAGTTGTATAAGTAAGTTCCAACAGAATGCATTTCTGGGCAGAGAAGAAAGTAAGAGATATGATGAAAGGACATGTTAGTGAGGGTGATTGTTGAAAGTTGGCAAGATTATTGGAATTAATTACCTTTCCCTGGTCCTAAACCTTCTTATGAGTTTTCAATTAAGGGTATTGATTTCTGTGAGTTTTTTCACATATTTATTACAGGAAAGTTATGTGATTTTTTTAACTTTATTTTTTTAAAAGAAAAGCATTTTTAACAACAGTTCTAATGAGTAACCATACAACAAAAAGCTTACAGTGCAGCAAAAATTCAAAACACTTACATTTGGAAAAGAAATGGAAAGAAAGGAAAAGAGAAATAGGAGGAAGAAGAAGAAAAAGAAAAGAGAAAAAAAATAAGAAAATGAACAACAATCATAGGTCAGATATAGTTTCACCTGGTATAATACATACAGCCTAACTAGGGTTATGTGAAAGTAGAGAGCTGTAGTTCCTCAAAGTAATCTAAGAAAGGTTGCAAAGCTACATAAAATCTATCAGTGGAGCCTCTTATAGTGTACTTTATTTTCTCAAATTTAAGACTCTGTGTAAGATCCCGTATCCAATTTGTAAAAGAAGGAGGGGCCAAGCTGTTTCCAATTTAATAGAATAATATGTCCAGGCAATAATGTTGAAAAGGCCAGTGCATCAGTCTGAATTTTTGTAAGAGGGATGCCATTTGGTTCCACTCCAAAGAGATCTGTAATAGGAGAAGGTTCAGTGTTGCTACAGAAAATATGTGAGTGCGATGTAAAAACTTTTGTCCAAAACAAAGCCAATTTAGTACATGACCAAGTACATATGAATTAGAGAGGCTGGGGCAGTATGACATTTTATAGAGTCATAGAATCATAGAGGTCTATAGCACAGAAAAAGGCCCTTTGGCCCATTGAGTCTGTGCTGGACAAACAAGTACCTAACTATTCTAATCCCATTTTCCAGCACTAGGCCCATAGCCTTGTATGCCAGGACATCGCAAGTGCACATCCAAATACTTCTTAAATGTTATGAGGGTTTCTGCCTCTACCACTCTTTCAGGCAGTGAGTTCCAGATTCCCACCACCCTTTGGGTGAAAAAATTCTTCCTCACATCCCCTCTAAATCTCCTGCCCCTTACCTTAAATCTGTGCCCCCTGGTTATTGATCCCTCCACCAAGGGGAAAAGTTCCTTCCTCCTATCTATGCTCCTCATAATTTTATATACCTCAATCATGTCCCCCCTCAATCTCCTCTGCTCCAGGGAAATTTATCACAGGTTGGATCAAAATTTGGTTAATCATCTTTAACATAATAAAAAGTCCCAAGGTGCTTCACAGTATTATAAAGCAAAATATAAAACGGAGCCATATAAGGAGATTCTAGATCAGATGACCATAAACTTGGTCATCTAATCAAGAGATTTACTTGAAGGAGGAGATAGAGAGGTGGAGAGTTTTAGGAAGAAAGAGCTTTGGATGCAGGCAGCTGAAGGCACAACTGCCAATGGCGGAGTAATTAAAATCAGGGAGGCACAAGAGGTCAGAATAAGATGAGTGTTGATATCTGAGAGGGTTGTGGGGTTGGAGAGGATTACAAAGAAAGGCAAGGGTGAGGCCATGGAAGGCTTTGAAAACAAGAATGAGAATTTTAAAATTGAGGCATTGCTTGACTGGCAGCCAATGTGGGTCAGCGAGCACAGGGGTGAGGAGTGAACAGGATTTGGTGCAAGTAAAGACACGGGCAGCAGAGTTTTGGATGACCTCTAGTTTACACAAGGTAGAATGTGGGAGGCCAGCCAAGAGTAGGATAATGAAAAATTCGTCTTTGAGTTATACTGACATAATTTAAAAGCTCCTTGACAGAAAATGACCACATAATTCAATCAGAATTGTGGTAATCATGAACTGCTCTCTTCTAACATCATGTCCTGCTCAAGAATGTCAGAATACAAACCAGGCCGCCAGCTCAGTGCATGAGGAATTGCTGCATTATCATATTTAGGACCTTTCAGATATATTTGAAACTGTGGTAATACCTGCCTGCTCAGGCAGATGTAAAAGGCCCAATAATATTTGGAAAAGGCCATGAGATTCATTTCTAGTGTTCTGGCCAATGTTCACCTCTCAGGCATCATTAAGAACAGATTAATTGGCTATTAATCTCTGTTTTTTGGACCTTGCTGTGTTCAAATTGGCTGCTGAAGTGACTGTAGTTCAGAAAAACTTAATTGAATATAAATCATGTTGTGACATCCTATGGATGTGATAAGACTTGTGAGTTCTATATTTATTGTAAAACACATGGTGCAAAGGCTACTGCACAAAGCTTCAAATCTTTGTTGTCCAACATCAGTGACACTGAGGAAATGTGTGAAATGAGCGACTGACAGACATGCTGTCCTAGAAATGGAAAATAGGTCCTGTGGGACCCTCAACTGCATTTATTAATTTCAGCTTGAAATGCAGCTGATATCACTCCTGACTAGACCATCACCTCCTCTATCAATATGGTAGGTAGCACATTTTTGGATGGACATTTGCACGCACTTTCTGACTCCCATTTTGGGCATAGTTGGCCACACATTGCCTGAAAAAAGTAGCGCTACATGGGCCCAATTTCTAGGCTGCCAAGTTTCCTAGGTAGGAATATCTGAATTTGAAATCACTCTTACATCTGTTGCACTAAAGGTAGTTGCCAGTCACAGATGTTTTTCAACATCAGCATGTATGAAAATTCATCCCCAAGGATTCCTGGATTTTTTTTATTATGGAACCTAAACTATAGGATAGTTTCAAGGTTGCAGATGGGCATTTCAGTCAATTGTCATAAGTCAATAGTGATGT
Organism: Cetorhinus maximus; assembly: GCF_964194155.1. Taxonomy (NCBI): domain Eukaryota; kingdom Metazoa; phylum Chordata; class Chondrichthyes; order Lamniformes; family Cetorhinidae; genus Cetorhinus; species Cetorhinus maximus. The sequence goes on from NC_135879.1 coordinate 725,820, forward strand.
GAGTATAACGCTGTCACAGAAACTGAGCAATTTGTATCATTATTGGAGCTAAAGACAATCTATTAAACACATTGAATTAACTACATTCAATGTTGCAACCCTTTTTTTCCAGTTCATTCCTCTCCTCCCTTAACAGCTTTTTACTGAAGCCCTCTCTGTGTCTGCTTGGACCTTGTGAGGTGCAAGGTTTGTGCTTGAATAAATGTGAGTTCTATTCCAGTTTTTCTGCCAATCACATTATATTCACTAGACATTTACTGATCCTAGATCCTTGAACTATCTACTTTAATAATCATAGTTTCAAGTGTATTACTTGATCATTTATTTTTGTTAATTGCCCATCTTTTAATCTATTTAAAGACTAAATCATCATTTTAACATATTTTTTCAGTTATTAATGTGTTTATTTTCTCCTTCTCTTACAGCACTATTGCAGCTTTAGGTTTGATTGAAATTCTCCTGCTCAATGCTGTGCTTACAGCGATCTTTCTTTCACGTTCATTTCTCTCGGGTTTGTCTGTGCAATCAGCTCACGTGTATTTGAAATGTGTACATTGTGCAGTGACATTTTGTGCCTGATTTGGAAACTGCAGTTCTGAACATACCCCTAGGCATAATTCTTCCAGGTTGGCCTGTCTGTACTGGAAATGTGCGCTGGAGAGTCAATGTTATACAAGGGTGGAGGAGGGAAAGCACAGTTGCTTGTTTGTAGTCAGCTTTCATTTATGGCTGTGGAGAAACTGTGTCCAGTATTTCTTCTGTCAGTAAACCCATCAGTCCCTGTTTCCATCAGTGTAGAAGTTCTGCAAGGGATAGCAGTCCAAAGCCACTTACAAAAATAAAATGTTAAAAAATGATTATAAGGAAATAATTATTTAATAACAGCAGACACATAGCAATAACCTGCTCATTGACACCTAGTTTGGGTTCTGCCAGGGCCACTCAGCTCCTGACCTCATTACAGCCTTAGTTCAAACGTGAACAAAAGAGCTGAATTCTAGAGGTGAGGTGAGAGTGACTGCCCTTGACATCAAGGCAGCATTTGACTGAGTGTGGCATCAAGGAGCCCTAGCAAAACTGGAGTCAATGGGAATCAGGGGGAAAACTCTCCGCTGGTTGGATTCATATCCATCACAAAGGAAGGTGATTGTGGTTGTTGGAGGTCAGTCATCTCAGTCCCAGGACTTCACTGCAGGATTTCCTCAGGGTAGTGTCCTAGACCCAACCATCTTCAGCTGCTTCATCAATGACCTTCCTTCCAACATAAGGTCAGAAGTGGGGATGTTCGCTAATGATTGCACAATGTTCAGCACCATTCGCAACTCCTCAGATACTGAAGTAGTCCATGTCCAAATGCAGCAAGATCTGGACAATATCCAGGCTTGGGCTGACAAGTGGCAAGTAACATTCACACCACACAAGTGCCAGATGATGCCCATCTCCAACAAGAGAGAATCTAAGCATTGCTCCTTGACGTTCAATGGCATTATCATCACTGAATCCCACACTATCAACATCCTGGGGGCTACCATTGACCAGAAACTGAACTGGACTAGCCATATAAATACTGTGGCTACAAAAGCAGGTCAGAGGCTAGGAATCCTGCGACGAGTAACTCACCTCCAGACTCCCCAAAGCCTGTCCATCATCTACAAGGCACAAGTCAGGACTGTGATGGAATACTCTCCACTTGCCTGGATGTATGCAGCTCCCACAACACCCAAGAAGCTTGACACCATCCAGGACAAAGCAGTCTTTGATTGGCATCCCCAAACATTCACTCTCTCCACCACCATCTCACAGTAGCAGCAGTGTGTATCATCTACAAGATGCACTGCAGGAATTCACCAAGGCTCCTTAGACAGCACCTTCCAAACCCATGACCACTACCATCTAGAAGGACAAGGGCAGCAGATAGATGGGAACACCACCACCTGGAAGTTCCCCTCTAAGTCACTCACCATCCTGATTTGGAAATATATCGCCGTTCCTTCACTGTCGCTGGGTCAAAATCCTGGAACTCCCTCCCTAACAGCACTGTGGGTGTACCTACAGCACATGGACTGCAGCGGCTCAAGAAGGCAGCTCACCACCACCTTCTCAAGGGCAACTAGGGATGGGCAATAAATGCTCAGCCAGAGAAATCCACATCTCGTGAATGAATAAATAAAAAACGTACGGTAATTCCTCCATCCTTTACTATGTGGGTTTCATTGTGCAGGAAGTCTACTGGCAATGCTATAGCAAACCACATTAGTTTAATTATTTCCCCACCTTCCAGCTCAAAAAGGCTTTTGCATCATAAATTCCTGCAAGCACAATGAGAAATCTGTACCTTAGTTAATGGCAGAATCAACAGTCCATCTCCTTAATCAATGAGATTTATGGATTGAGAAAGAAACAGGAACAACAGAGAAGGAAATAGAGTCAAATTAGGTACAGATAGAGGAATTAGAGAGGAAAGGAGAGATTTAATAAAGACAAACGGAAAACTAGGAAACAAAATTATGTGAGAAAGTTTGACATTTTTTAATCGCTCGCAACAATTTACTAATTGCAGGAATAAAACTCCACAGTTTAAATTGTTTTCATTCTGAGCTAGAGAGTTTACTTGACATTGCATTAACAACTATCACATTAAAGAGGTTCTTACTCTCTTTTAATTACTGATTCAATATTTTAGTGGCCAGTTTAATGGGAAATTAATGTACAAGTTCTTAAAAATAACAGGAAGACTAAAACCGAGACGCCATTTGTACGATGTAAACAGTGGCGTGGTGTAAATCAATCAGCAGGTTGTAGAGATTCACGATTCATGACACATATTTTAATCCCCTGAAATCGCTGGCTGATTTTCACATTAATAATGGTGTGTGTTGATAACAGATTGTTATTTTCCAGGACAACTTGGGCCATTCAGCCATTGAGCTGCTCTTAAAAAAAAAATCCCAGTACATAAAAGATAAAGTTGAAGCATTTAAAACCGTCTTCAGCCAGAAGTGCCAAGTAGATGATCCATCTTGGCCTCCTCCTGGGGTACCCAGCATCACAGATGCCAGTCTCCAGCCAATTCAATTCAGTACACATGATATCAAGAAATGGCTGAACTTAGTGGATACAACAAAGGCTATGGGTCCTAACAATACACTAGTTACAGTACTGAAGACTTGAGCTCCAGAACCAGTTATGCCCCTGACCAAGTACAGCACCAATCCTGACATCCACCTGACAAGGTGGAAAATTGTTCAAGTTTGTCCTGTCCACAAAAAAACAGAACAAATCCAACCAGCCGTCAGCTTACTCTCAATCATCAGTAAAGTGATGGAACGTGTTATTAATATGCTATTAAGCAGCAGTTACACAGCAATAACTTGCTCACTGATGCTTAGTTTGAGTTCCGCCAGGGCCACCTGGCTCATGACATCATTACAGCCTCAGGTCAAACATGGTCAAAAGAGATGAATTTCAGTGGTGAGGTGAGAGTGACTGCCCTTGACATCAAGGCAGCATTTGACCGAGTGTGGCATCAAGGAGCCCTAGCAAAACTGGAGTCAATGGGAATCGGGGGAAAACTCTCCACTGGTTGGAGTCATACCCAGCCCAAAGGAAGATGGTTGCGGTTATTAGATGTCAATTATCTCAGCCCCAGGATATCACTGGAGGGGTACCTCAGGCACTGTCCTTTAGCCCCAGTCATATCAGCTGTTTCATCAATGACCATCACAAGGACAGAAGTGGGGATGTTTGCTGATGATCGCAGTGTTCAGTTCCATTCATGCATCTCAGATACTGAAGCAGTCCATGCCCATATGCAGAAAGACCTCAACAACATTCAAACTTAGGCTGATAAGTGGCAAGTAACATTCGCGCTACACAAGTGCCAGGCAATGACCAACTCCAACAGGAATCTAATCATTTCCCCTTGGAATTCAATGGCATTACCATCACTGAATCCCCCACTATCAACATCCCGGGGTTGCCATTGACCAGAAACTGAACTGGGTTAGCTGTATAAATACTGTGGCTACAAGAGCAGGTCAGAGGCTGAGTATTCTATAGCGAGTAACTCACCTCCTGACTCCCTAAAGCCTGCCCAACATTTACAAGGCACAAGTCAGGAGTGCGATGGAATACTCCCCACTTGCCTGGCTGGGTGCAGCTTCTACAACACTCAAGAAGTCAATCCAGGGCAAAGCAACCTGCTTGATTGGCACCCCATCCATCATCGTAAACATACACACCCTCTACTACCGGTATGCATTGACAGCAGTGTGTGCCATCTACAAGATGCACTGCAGCAACTCACCAAGGCTCCTTTGACGGTACCTTTGTAACCCATGACCTCTACAACCTAGGGGAATAAGGGCATCAGGTGCATGAGAGCATCACCACCTGCAAGTTCCCCTCCAAGCTTGGCTTGGAAATATATCGCCGTTGCTTCACTGCCTCTTGGTCAAAATCCTGGAACTCCCCCCTAACAGCACTGTGGGTGTACCTACACCACATGGACTGCAGCGGTTCAAGAAGGCAGCTCACCACCACCTTCTCAAGGGCAATTAGGGATGAGGGTTAAATATTGGTGTTGCCAGCAATGCTCACATCCCATGCATGAATAATAAAAGAAATGATACGCATGAGACCAGTTTGCCACCACGTTGTACCTCTTACCTAGTGAAGCATCCAGAAAATAATTTTCTCTGGAGTTTGGTGGGATTTTGAAGTATTTTTTTCCAGTGGAGGCCTCTTGACAAGGATAAGGATGGTTATTTTCACATTCATTTAAACATCACTTTGGCTTTCAGAGTCTGGAAATAACAGTTATGGAAGAATTGGACTGATATTTAAAGGAGTTAATGATTGAGAGAGTCTTTGAGACTGGACAGATGAATTGTACTTTACTATTTTTCACAGTGCTACCAGGCAGGTGATGAAGAGTTTCTGGAATAAATCAGTCCAAGAGGTCACATGAATGCCATGGGCAAATGAGGATAGACTGGATTTCATTTGTTTATTTCCTGTGCCAAACATTTCCTCTTCTGGGATATGCCCTCTGTTGCCTTTGAAGTCCCTATATTGGATTTCTGTACCACTGCTCCAAGTTTCAATTTAGGCCTCTTTATAAATAGGATTCAAGCTCAAAATGCAAATCAAATGAGGCATTTCACAGAATCACTGAATTGTTACAGATTGGAAGGAGGCTATTTGGTCCATTATGCCAGCACCAGCTCTCCAAATGAGTAACTCACCTCATGCCGTTCCTTTGCTATCTCCCGGTAACCCTGCACGTTCTTCCTTTTCAGATAACAGTCAAATTCCCTCTTGAATGCTTCAATTGAACCACACTCTCAGGCAGTCCATTCCAGACCCCAATTCACTACCAATTTCATATCCGTGTTGCTACTTTCCCTTTTATTGTATGAGCTATAACTTTTCTTACAAGTCTGTTGTGCAGTACTCTAACAAATGCCTTTTGGAAGTCCATGTACACCACATCAACAGCATTGCCCTCATCAACCTCTCTGTTACCTTTTCAAAAAAAGCTCCAAAAAGTTAGTTAAACATGATTTTCCCTTAAGAAATCCATGCTGGCTTTCCTTAATTAACCTGCATTTGTCCATGTGACTATTAAATTTGTCCTGAATTATTATTTCTAAACGTTTCCCACCACCGAAGTTAAATGAACTGGCCTATAGTTGCTGGGCTTATCTTTACCCCTTTTTTTGAACAAGGGTGTAACATTTGCAATTCTCCAGTCCTCTGGCACCACCCCCGAGTCTAAGGAAGACTGAAAAATTATGGTCAGTGCCTCTACAATTTCCACTCTCATTTCCCTCAGTCTCCTTGGATGTATCTCATCTGGTCTGAACTTTAAGTATAGACAGCTCATCCAATACCCCCTCCTTATAAATTGTAAATCCTTCTAGTGTATTAATTACCTCCTCTTTCACCATGGCCTGGGTAGCATTTTCTTTCTTGGTAAAGAAGTATTAATTTAGTAACTCAGCTAATTTCCCTTGCCTCCATGCATAAATCCCCTTTTTAGTCTCTAATTGTCCCTACTCCTCCTTTTCCCACCCTATCATTATTTATATGCCTATAGAAGATTTTTTGAGTCCGTTTTATATTAGCTGCCAGTCTCTCTTCATACTCCCTCTTTGCTTCTCTTATTTGCTTTCTCACTTTCCCTCTTAACCTTCTATAATCAGCCTCGTTCGCTATTGTATTATCCACCTCAAATCTAACATGAGCACACTTTTTCTTCTTCATCTTAATTTCTATCTCCTTTGTCATCCAGGGGGCTCTGGATTTGTTTGGCCTACCTTCCCCTTCAAGGGAATATACCTTGACTGTGCCCGAACTATCTCTTCTTTGAAGGTAGCCCATTGTTCAGCTCCCGTTTTTCCTGTCAACCTTTGATTCCAATTCATTTGGTGCAGATCCATTCTTACCCCCATCAAGGTTGGCTTCTATTCTTATTCTTGCAAGAAGATTGTTCTTTGTCCTTTTCCATAGCCAATCTTAGCCTTATGATACAATGATCACTGTATCCTAAATGCTGTCCTACTCCCTGGCCAGGGAGTCTAGAACCAGGTGTCACAGTCTCAGAATAAGGGGCAGGCCATTTAGGATTGAGATGAGGAGGAATTTCTTCACTCAGGGTGGCGAATCTTTGGAATTCTCTATCCCAGAGGACTATGGAGGCTCAGTGAGTATGTTCAAGACAGAGGTCGACAGATTTTTTGATATTAAATGCATCAAGGCATATGGGGACAGTGCTGGAAAATGACATTGAGGTAGAAGATCAACCATGATCTAGTTGAACAGCGAAGCAGGTTCGAGGGGCGGAATGGCCTACTCTTGTTCCTATTTCCTATGTTCCTCTGATAATCGATCCACTGGCCTACCTCATCCCCTAGAACCAGGTCCAGCAGCATCTCCCCTCTCATTGGGTTGGAAACATACTGCTGTAGAAAATTTTCTTCAACACACTCTTGGAACTCTTTCCCCTCTCTGCCCTTTACACTGCTACTATCTCAGTCTGTATTTGGATAACAAAAGTCCCTCAATTATAACTACTGTACAATTCTTGCACCTCTCTGTAATTTCCTTGCAAATTTGTTCCTCTTCATCCTTTCCACCATTTGGTGGCCTCTAGACCACACCGAGAAATGCAATTGCACCTTTTTTGTTCCTGAGTTCTAGCCAAATAGATTCTGTCCTTGAACCCTCTGGGGAATACTCTCTCTCCAGCACTGCAATGCTCTCCTCCACTCCTCCCCTTTTTCTTCTTATCCTATCTTTCCTGAACACATTGTATCCGTGGATACATTGGAATATTTAGTACCCAGTCCTGCCATTTCTTGAGCTTTGAGCTTTGTTATAGACACAAACCTCATATTTCCACATGTCAAACTGCACCTGTAACTCACCAATCTTATTAACCACACTCTGCATTCACATACGTATTTTCAAAAGGTCTTTCTGAAATTTTTGCAGCAGTAAAGTTTTGCAACCTTACAGGAACCTTCCTTGCTCCTGATATTACCTGCAGCTGTCTCAGAGACATCTGTCACAGATGTTTTTCTGGGTTAATGCCTCAGGGGGAGATTTCTATTTCTTACCTAACTTTAAATTCATTGGTGTGCTCGAGGGAAGACAGCTGTTTACCAATTCAGAAATTAAAGGTAAGTCTTATTTCTACTTTGATGCACTGCTGGTGTAATTTTCTGATTCTATATTGACCACCAATAGCAGATATTAGAAAGGCAGCCACATACTGTGCCTACATTTCTCAGTCAGCTGTGTGAAGCAAGAAAATAAGCCCTTACATTGGAAGCATTCACCTTCAGTGCAAGATAAAGATCATTAAAGTAATGATACTCATTAATTTGGAATTGCTGCCAAGAGTCTCTGATATTGCAACAATGCTGTGTGAAATACACTGCTTTTATGTTTTTTGAAATATAGTTACTGCAAAAATAGCCCTTGTAATTCTGCTGCACAATCAGGATATGTGCACATGGAATGAGCATATTGTAGAAGCATATTTCTCATAACGTGTAACTGACGGCATTTTCCAAACAGTAAAGGGGATAACAATTCCACATTGAAAAAATATCCGATATAATTTTTTAAATCAACCAGCTGGAAATGAGCGATTATTATCTTTACAATAGAGAAAATCGGCTCATTAAACTATTTAATTAATCAAACGCAGTTTCATAGATGTTTTTGGTCTTGGTTCTTGTCTCAATTTGTTTCCCTGTTCCCAAAATAAACAGAACAATGAAAAATACAATCCCAGGGATAGCGGAAATCCTGAAATAAAACCAGGAAACACACAGCAGGTCAGGAATATTCTACAGAGACAGGTCAAAGGTTACGTTAATGCATCAGGTCAATGAACCTTTATCTCAACCCTAATTTTAAAAACATTACTAAAATATCTTAGGGCAGAATTTTCCCCCCATCGGGGGGGAAGTTGAAGAGCGGGCAAGCAGAGGCGGGCCGCTATTTAACATGAGCTGGCCAATTAAGGCCCGCCCAGCCCAGTATGCGCTCCCTGTGCGGGGGAGGGGAATCCCTCAGCCGAGAGTGCGCTGTTTCGAGCATGCGCACGACAGAGTGACTCATCTCCCTGAGGCTAAGTGCTGCCTCGGGGAGATCGGTTCCACAATAAAAAATATTAAAAATAGAGAAAATAAATCCCTGACATGTCCCCTCATGTGACAGTCACATGAGTTGGGACATGTCCATAACTGTTAAAAACACTTTAATAAAATTTTTAAAACCCTACTTGAAGCCTCATCCCGCTCGTGGATGGGGTTTCATGTTTTTTCTAATTCCCACCAGGGCTCTCGGCCTGCCCGCTGACCTTAAGGTTGGACGGGCAGGTCCATTAATTACTTAAACGTCTCTGTCAATGGCCTCAATTGGCCATTGACAGGTCGGCGGGCCCACAGCTGATTTTGCTGCATTCCTGTCTTCCTGAAAATTTAAATGGGGCGCGGTGACATCAGGAGTTCCGCCCGACATCATCCCGCATCATTTTACACGTTGGCGAGTGGGCCCCGCCCCCCACTCGCCGACAGGAAAATCCTGGCCTAAGGGGGGAGAATATTCTCCCCGTTGGTGGGGCTGAGCAGGAACGGGAGCAGGCGCAGGCAGGAGCGCAGCCAATCACCGCCCACAATCGGCCGTGCGCCGCCATTTTACGTGGGCGGGGCCAATTAATGCCCCCCCCAGTGTGACGCCCACCCGGAAGCGCTGAGTGCTCCCTGTGCGGGCGGGGGGGGAGGAGGGAGAGTTGGGGCCTGCGCTGCACAGAAACCTCCCTGAGGCACTGAGCTACCTCAGGGAGATCAGTTTGATTATCAATAATTTAAATAAAGAAAAAAAATTTCAGACATGTCCCCTCATGCGACAGTGTCACACGAGCTGGGACATGTTAATTAATTTTATCTAAAATTTTTATTAAAGTTTAAAAACCTTCATGAAACTTCATCCCGCCCGTGGATGAGGTTTCATGAAAAATGCGAAGGCCGCCTGGGCTCTTCACCTGCCCCCCGACCTTAAGGTTGGACGGGCAGCTCAGTTAATTACTTTAATTCATTTTTAAATGGCCTTTATAGGCCTTTGACAGTTTGGAGGGTGCGCAGCCGACTCTGGCGCACGCCCACCGAACTGAAGATAGGAATGAAGGACAGTGACGTCAGGACGCACGCCCGACATCACCGCGCATCATTTTACACCTCGGCGAGTGGGGCCCACACCCCACAGGCCAACCCGAAGATTCTGGCCAGGGATTATTTGGAGCTAGAAAGATGAAGGTCAAAGGACCTAATGAAAGGATGACAAGGGGTGAGATTGGAAGGAGAGTCAGCATAATTTAAGCTGAATCATTTGGAATAAATGGAATCCAGAGCTAGGAGCTGGTCTGTAGCTTCAATTCCACCCTCCTTTTATGGGATCTTCCATGGCTGGCAAATATCACCATGACCACTACTCTCATCAGTTCCCAAGACCCACCCTCTCCAAAATGCATCATCGCTCTCAACCTGTTCCTTCAACAGCCTCAATTCACTTTATTTCACATCATTGTTCCCCCCGTGTGAAATAACAGAGCGGAGCTGATCATGGGCAACAGGCGGCTTCCTAACTGCCCCCACCCACTCCCGCCAAACTCGCCTGACATGGGAAAAACTCTGGCCTTCGTTTCTCAAACAGTGCAGCTAAAATGAAAACATCCAATCAATCTCCTGGTCATAACCATCAGAAAACATCTTCATAAAGATAATAGACAGAAATCAATGCACAACAGCTAGTTAACAAAACAAGCCAGTAACTAGTATAAAATGGACCAATTGTTACACAGATTTAGTAACAGTAGCAGCAGTGTGTACCATCTACAAGATGCACTGCAGAATTCACTAAGGCTCCTTAGACAGCACCTTCCAAACCCATGACCACTACCATCTAGAAGGACAAGGGCAGCAGATACATGGGAAAATCACCATCTGGAAGTTCCCCTCCAAGTTACACACCATCCTGACTTGGAAATATATCACCCTTCCTTCAGTGTTGCTGGGTCAAAATCCTGGAACTCCCTCCCTACATGGACTGCAGTGGCTCAAGAAGGCAGCTCACCACCACCTTCTCAAGGGCAATTATGGAAGGGCAATAAATGCTGGTCCAAACAGCGAAGCTCACATCCCATGAATGAATAAAAAAAAACTGACAAAAGGGTGCAATCACCATAATTTAATTGAATAATTTGATTTAAATATCCAAATCGTCGAATCCAAAACTCCAATAGCCAAGCTGTTTCAACAGGAAAGATTCCCCTGCCAAGTTTAGCTGCTACACATTATATAAGTCATTTGGGTTCATTAGATATAACTGTCTTAATTATTAGTTCTGTAATCATCCACAATTATATCTTTAAATTACATTCAGCAAATTCCACTTCCCATTATTCTCTTACACATCTGAGATTTTTCAATCTTCCCAAAAGCAAAATCACCCTGTGCTCAGTTCAGGGCTTTTAATCATTTTCTTTATCGATGCAGCATCTGTGCTTGGGCCCTGATGAATGGTCTGATCCAAAAACTGTTTAATGGAATGAAATTTACTGCCGCATTCTCTGGCATTTTCCCACAGTCAGCAGATTCCGATTACTAAATCCATCAAATCAAAGCCCCAGTAAGTACAGCTCAGAGAGCTAATCAAAAATCCACACAAAATGCTGCAGTAAAGAGTAGGATTAGCCTGTCACAATTACAAAACTCCAGTAGTTTTGATCACTGGATCACCTGCGATTAGAAGAAGCTGGATATTTCAGGTAATCACATCTCCAGGAGAATCTGGCTGTGCAAAGTTTTGATCGACAATTCCCAAAGTTTGTTTTGAGGCTGAAACACATTGAGGTGCGCACTCAGGGGTGAGTCACACTGGATGCCGTGTTGATCAGGGAGCTTGCATGTACAGAGGATGCCCACCTGAAGTATAGAGGTCAGGCAGATCATGACATATCAGCGATTCTGGAGCTGAACACACTGGATGGTTATAGCCTCCAGCTGAGAGCCATTTTCACCCTCCTATTGCGTGCAATTCTGGTCACCACATTACCAGAAGGATATGGAGGCGTTGGAGAGGGTGCAGAGGAGGTTTACCAGGGATGCTGCCTGGTCTAGAGGTTATTAGCTATGAGGAGAGGTTGGAGAAACTCGGATTGTTCTCATTAGAGCGACGGAGATTGAGGGGCGACTTGATAGAAGTTTACAAAATTATGAGTGGCATGGACAGAGTAGATAGTCAGAAGCTTTTTCCCAGGGTGAAAGAGTCAATTACTAGGGGACATAGATTTAAGGTGAGAGGAGAAAACTATAGAGGAGATGTGCGGGGCAAGTTTTTTACACAGAGGGTAGTGAGTGTCTGGAATTCGCTGCCAGAGGAGGTGGTGGAAGCAGGTACGATAGTGGTGTTTAAGAGGCAGCTTGACAAATACATGAATAGGATGGGAATAGAGGGATACGGACCCCGGAAGTGCAAAATGTTTTAGTTGACGGGCAATATGATGGGCGTAGGCTTGGAGGGCTGAAGGGCCTGTTCCTGTGCTGTACTTTTCTTTGTTCTTTGTTCTCCTCCTCTCCCTTCCAGCAGTTTGTCCTGCTCTGTGTGATCTTCTTTTGTTTTCCCCAAGGGGAATGCCTACTAATGCACCCATGTCTGGGAGTGACTGATTTGTGCAGAAGCTATGAAGTCAGTGAAAAATCTCTCTACACCTGCCACACCAATTCCTGCAGACATTAGCAACTTTAAACAATGCTCCAGCAAACATCCTCTTCTAATCACATCTGTTTGAAAGGACACCCCACCAGCATAGTTTCCAGGGATCACCATGACTTGTAGGTTAGTTGCCAGTTGATTTTTTTCTGGCAGTTGCTACAATTTGACAATTACTTTCTCTAACTGTTTAAAATAGGAAAAGTCTACAGGCAGGTGCTGAAAGATTTTTCACTGATTTCATGGCTTCTGCATAAACCAGTCACAGACATGGGTGCATTAAAACACATTCCAGCAGCCCAAAAAGCAAACGCAGTCACAGCTGGAGGCTATAACCATCCAGTGTGTTCAGCTCCAGAATCACTGGTATGTCATGATCTGCCTGACCTGTGTGTTTGCAGGTTCCCTCTGGGCTGGGGACTCTCATTCAAAGGCACTCAGTGATCAAGGGACCCAGCTGAGAACCACCACCCACCCCCAGCTTCCTGCTGACCCCTCTCCCCACCCCTCCCCTGCAATCCCCCTCCCACCATCACTCCCCTGTGCCTGGGTTCATGGTAATGCTAGGCCGCGGGGAAGGTGTGGTATCGGCAGATGTCACCACCACTCTGGTGCTTTCGATCAATGAAGAGCTGCCAGCCTCGAATTGGCTGGTTGCTCTTGAGTGGGGGAGTGCAGGACCTCTGCCCCCCAAGGATCCTTGACCCTGGGGAAGGTCTGCTGCTGCTCAGTTAAGTGCTGATTGACATTTAATACAGCAGGACTTCCCAAAAAGAGGCGACGAGGGGTTCTCACCAGCAGGCAAGACCCCAACACCTCCATTAAATACTACCCAATGCGCTGGACATCTGCAATTCAGTAAGGGCATCCTCACTGAAATCTGTCACCCCCTGCAACCACTACAGTCTCAGAGCAGGGCAAGGACTGCATGGTCAACGGCTGTCAAGGTGACTGTGGTGATAAACGTTTATGTGTCTGGTTCCTTCTAGGCTGGAGCTGGAGCTCTTTACAACAGCTCACAGCTTTTTGTTCACTGTTGTGTAAAGGAGGTCACTGAGGCTCTTTACTCAATGAGAGCTATCTATATTTCATTCTCTCTTTCCAGGGAGAAACAGATGGGCCAACATTTTCCCTCTGTCGGGGGGAAAGAGTGGGAGTGGGTGCCAGCGGGCGGGTCTCCGATCAGCACCCCCGATTGGGGGAGTACAGCCGTTTTAAATGGGTGGGCCAATTAAGGCCTGTCCAGCGTGACTTGCGCCAGGAAGCACTATGCACTCCCTGTGCGAGCCGGGGGGGGGGATTCCCTCAGCCTGGAGTGCGCACGAAAGAGTGCACAGATCTCCCTGAGGCAAAGTGCTGCTTCAGGGAGGTCGTCTCCAATGTAAAACTTGAAATAAAGAGGTTTGAAAAATTTCCCTGCCATGTCCCCCCTTGTGACCCTGTCACATGAGTTGCGACATGTCCATAACTTTTATTGAAACTTTGTAAAAATTTAAAGACCCTCATGAAAGCTCATCCCGCTGTGGATGAGGTTTGATGCTTTCTCCAAGGCCCACCAGGGCTCCCGGCCTGCCTGGGCAACCTTAAGGTTGGACAGGCAGGCCCATCAATCAGGTTAACTGGTTTTTTAATGGCCTTAACAGGCCGTTGACAGTTTGACGGGCACACAGCCAATTCGGCTGCGCACCCACCGAACTGAAAGTCTAAATAACACAGGGTGATGTCGGGACGCACGCCCGACATATCCCCGTGTCATTTTACCCATCGGTGAGAGGGCCCCGCCCCCACTCGCCAACCAGAAAAACCTGCCCACGGAGTGTGCCCACAGCTTTACTAGGATTACAGGCATCCCCATGGTGCAAGATGTCACTGTCTGCAAGAAATACACTTTATGGGTAACATAACTCTGCCCTACACCAGAATCAAAAGTGAATCCACTCCCTCAACATCTAGCTGTTCTATCACCATACACAGAGAATTATGCAGGTTAATGCTTGGTATCCTGGCAACAGTTGTAATGCTTTCATTCTGTGGCTGTTCTGCTGTGCCAGTTGCATTTGAACCATCATGACAAACCACTGGTGGCTATTGGGCAACAGGGGCTATCCACTGATGACATAACACTGGTGCACATCCCACACACAAATGCCCAGCATACCTACAATGAGAGCCATACTGTGTCACAACAAGTGAAAGCCAGACCACAGGTGTGCTGAAATAATGCTTCGGCTCTGGATCACCTGGAGGAACCCTGCAATACTCACTGGAACACGGGTCAAGATTTCCAGGTCAGAATCAGTTGTAGAACATCTTCCAGCACCTGTTCCAGCCATCATGTACCTCCCTTTTAAGTAGTGCAGGCTAGCTTTAACATGTGCTAGGCTCTCATGATTCTGGGCCCCTTGCTGAAGTGTGCAGTCATTCAACAGTCTGGCTGCATGACGTTGGTGCACTGCCTGCATCACATTGAACAGCCAAGAGTTAATCACACATTGCACTATTAGCACCTGTCTTTGGTGGCTATTGAATTTAGCCCTAACTGGGTTTTCATCAATTAATGCTCTGTGTCATCTATCTGTGCATTCGTAACTTAAACAAATTGTGCTTTGATGAGAAATTCCGATCCAGAGAAAGCTATTGTGGAAATGATCATGCTGGAGGCTTCTCAAGAAGAAAAGAATTTCTAACAGCTTAAATTTGAGGTTGTAAATGTTTAGCATCTGTTCCAATCTGCCAGCAAATCGACTAAGATTAATCAATTTGAAATTCAGACACATCCCTGTTTAGAGTTTGGTCCATCACACTTTCCTCTCTCCTATTCCATATAAGTACTAACTTACTGAAAGGAGAGCTGTGGGAATGTGAAATAGTTATATTTATTTATTCAACAGGTTTATCTCTCCTGACTGTAACATTGAATTACTTCTCACAATTTACAAGCAGAGATTGTTAAAGTTGTTTTTTCACACAATTTCCTCATGATTCTTACCTGCAAAATCCCAAATTCTCCCTTGTCTTCATATGCACTTCAGAACCCGAAAGGTAAAGGCATCACATAAATAATACCATTACACCCATTCCACTAATCACAATATCATGAACAAGAGCCGATCGGGGTCAGGAGGCAGGGCCAGAGGGAGCAGGAGAGTCTGATCGGCATCAAGGGTCAGGGCCAGAGGGGGTGCAGGGCAGTCCGATCGGGGTCAGGGCCAGAGGGAGCAGGTGAGTCCGATTGGGGTCAGGGTTCAGGACTGGAGGGAGCAGGAGAGTCTGAATGGGGGTCAGGGATCAGAGCTGGAGGAGGCAGAGGGGCGGACCCAGAGTTGGGACATGGGTGGAAGAGGGAGGGACAAATGGTCAATAAAGGTTCCAGAGAGGAGGTGGGAAAAGTGCAGTGTTGATGGTTAACCCATAAGGAATGTGATGAGATTTTTGCCTCTGGCATGCAAAGCATCATTCACCAGCTTGATCGATTTTTGGACAGTAGATTGGCTGACGCTGCAGTGGCAGCTTAGAATGAGCTGGAAGTTCAAGGCTGAACTGACCTTGACTATTGACGGCAGTGCAATGTCTGTGGGGGAATTTGTCTGTCAGTTAGAATCCAGCTCGCTGCACAGTTTGGAAACAGCCTCAAACCAGAAATGGGCTTTTGCTGAACTTTGTGCTGATTTCCATGGCTGGGGATATGTATGTATCCTTAGAAAATTTGTAAACACAGACAAATATGTCCTGAAAATTCATAGGGATTCTCTCAATTTTCCATGTTCCGTTAGTGAAATACTGCAAAATGCCAGGAGAAAGGTAATAATCTGCAATTTACACTGTAACTGTGGCTCCCCCTTCTTCCACCAAAGGTACAACTGGAGATCAGGAGGGTCCCTGTAGGATTTCTAGACCACATTCAAAGCAATAAGGACTGTGATGTCACTAGATAGCAGAAGTAATAATACTTCATTGCTCATATTCAACCCCCTGTTACTCAAGTCAAACTCCTTATTACACACAGTACACTCCTTGTTGCTCATATCACACCCCTCGGTTTGCACTGCTTATGTTACAATACTTGTTATTCAAATGACGTCATTTGTTACCCACATACCCTTATCACTCCCATAAACCTTTTTATTGCACATAACCCACTCCTTATTATTCATATTATGCCCTTTATTACTCATTATTCACAACATATCACTTATTGAAAATATTGGGAGAAAGTATATAGTCCATCAATTCACATTGTTAACGTTTGATATCAGGCCACTGGAGGGAATTAACTCTGACATTTTTCTTGAATCCTTCTTGTTTCTTATAGTTTTTTTTATTCTTTTCTTACTCTTTTGTTCCTTCATCTTTAAATGTTGTTCTTACTATTTTTGTACAGTACTTTTATGTCAACTGTTTCATTATATTAATAAAACTTCTGTTTTATTGAATGCAATTTATTAAGTTTTTGTGATTTTTCTGTTCCCTATTTTTGTACTTATTTCTTTATTTTTTATCTTTTGTTTTTATTGAGACTTTCTGTCTCAGTTGACTGCTAATCGCATGCCCAAGTTCCACCTGTTCTCCTTGTGTGAATACTCTTACTGCAATTCTTTGCCCACTACACATGTATTGCCAGTGGAGGCACATGTTACAGCCAGTTCCCAAGTGACCCATGTTTCTCCCCAATGATCACACTTACCTCCCAGGGCTTGTTTCATAACAAAGTCCATGATCTCGCCTGATGATTTTCTGTACCTTCAACTTCAGTTGTTACATTCACGTTACACAGAAACCGTCCTTAGAAACCTGAAAAAAATAGCAAAACCATTAATATCTGCACTTACCAACATTGAAAGCAATAATTTTTGGAATACATTTGAATGTGGAAATTATGGGGCTGTTCTGAAATCTTCAAGAACACGACAAATGCTCTTTTCCAGTTAGATTAAAGAAAGATTTTACACATGAAACTGAGTCACATCCAACAGGAAGGTTCCAAGCTGGAGTTGGTGTGTTCGGGGGACTGCAAACAGCCTTTGTCCCTGTCTAGAAGGGGAGAACAGAGCAGGGCTTCTGCTCATGATTGTGCACAATGATTCTCACTGGGCAAAGTGGCCATTGGATGAGGACAGGATTAGATTGCAACAGTTCACTTAATGCTGAATGAAAGAATAGTCATTTTATCACTATACCAGAGAGGATTGTTGGCACTCAGAAGACCAGACTGCAGCATGTCAATCGTGTTTATGAGAAGATTAAAAGTAGAAAGTGAGATAGTAAAAAGAACATTGACTTCTTGGGAACTCTGAAAATGCGGAACAATCCACTATCCACATTGTATGTAAGACACACAATATATACAGTAAATGCTTCCTTTCCTCATATTTCCTGCAAAGTGATAGGAATGAAGTTATTTTGTTTTGTATCATCAGATGTCATTGAACACTCTTGGTCAGGTGTAGCCAAAGAAAGGTGCCTCTATTACTCCAACATACAATTCAGCTTAACCCCAGAAAAGGGGTTCCTGCAGCCTCACCTGTATTTGAATATCCTGAATGTGAAAAACACTATCGAAATGCTGTACACATTCCTTCTTTTATTTATTAGGCACACAGAACCATTTTCAAACTCCAACTCCAAATGCCCATATAGAACACTTCAACTTCTCTTTGGGTTCTGTCCTGCTAAAGAGCAGCACCAAGCCAAAAGCAACTGTTCAGGGACGTGCTGTTGCTCCATGTCTTTTCTAAAACTAGCCAGTGGTGAATGGTTAAAAACAAAAAATACCTACTCCAGGCATATGCTCCAAACAAAGATGTTTAAACTAGTGTTTGGAACAGATCTGAGGTGACATTAACACACTTATGGGTAATATTGATTTTAGGTGATGGAGGCATCACCTAAAATTGATTCACGCGCTCAGTTACATTGCTCGATGCAAATGAAAATCAGAATGTTGTATCACAGGTGACTGAGTCGATATCACCTTCTACACTATCAACCGAAGTCAAAATTACCCCTAATGTGTTTTAATGTCAGAACATAGAGTGATGCTGACACAAATTACATTGAAATGATCATCCCGGGGACAATTACTGTCCTCTATATTTCTTTGCGTGGGTAATAGCATTTGGAAGGGTGGTGCAGAATTAGATGCCTCAAGTGGCTGGATTTTCATTGGAGGGAGGGAAATGTAGGTCGAGATTGTTCTGGGGTGTTCGGGATGAACCTCCTGGGGTGAAATGGTAATAAGCTTCCAGTTTCATGGGGTGACCAGTTAATTCATATGGAGATGAGATTGATGGCCAATTAACAGCCACCAGGGTAGGAACGGAGGTGAACCAACTCAAGTGTGGGTCTAATTTGAACACACCATGTAGCAGCCGTTACTATGGCTGCCTTTTGAGTGCTGAAAGTAGAATTGAAGATTCACATAAAAATTCATTGCAACAATCTGTTTCAGGAGAGCCGGAGGTCTGGAACCTGAAGAAGGACAGCCTCATTTTTCAGATGCCAGCCTTGAGGTGATGCTGGAGGCCATGAGGGCAAGGAGGCTGGCAGGAGGAGGCCACCCTCCCAGGTCAAGCAAGTGTGGATGGACATCACTGCCACTGTCAGTGGCAGTGGTTTCATCGGAAGAGCCTGGGTCTAGTTTAGGAAAAGGTTCAATGACCTGATATGCTCTGGCAAGGTGAGTGCAACCATCAGTTCTCATGACAGGCCTGTGGGTATTCACCCTCCTGCAGACACACCAGCTGAGGAGACTCAGGGTACATGCTGTTCCTGAATATGGGAAGGGCATGTGCACTGACCCCTCAGAATGGCTCTGAGCCATATTGCCACTGAGGCCCTGCCAACACTGAAACATACACCCTCCAATGAATTGGAGCAGCTGCCATTGGTCAAGGAGAGCAGTCATGCCTTATCACAGTCTCCTTTGTCCTGGCAGGAGAAATGGGCACAAAATGCCTGAGAGAGGGGCCAAACAGGCAGAGGGATTCCCTACCTGCAGATCATCACAGCAATAGAGGATAGAACGATGGGGAGGCGATGGTGTAGTGATATTGTCTCTGGACCATTAATCCAGAGACCCAGGTTAATGCTCTGGGGACCCAGGCTTGAATCCTGCCACAGCAGATGGTGGAATTTGAATTTAATAAAAATCTGGAATTAAAAAGTCTAATGACCATGGAACCATTGTCAATTGTTGTAAAAACCCATCTGGTTCAATAATATCCTTTAGGGAAGGAAATCTGCTGTCCTTACCTGGCCTGGCCTACATGTGACTCCAGACCCACAGCATTGTGGCTAACTCTTAAATGTCCTCTAAACAAGGGCAATTAGGGATGGGCAATAAATGCTGGCCTAGCCAGTGATGCCCACGTCCCATGAATGAATAAAAATAAATAAATAACCAGGATCGCAGACCATGAGGGAGTTGGCCCTGGCGGATTGGGCACTCATGTTGGGTATGGTGATTATAGAGGGCAATGCACTCATTAAGGAGGTGGGTCCTCATGTGTTTAGATACGATGACACTGGGTTATAAGCATGGCACTACTGTGCAGGAGGAGATGACAGAAGCAGAGGCAGCTGTGGTCAGTTCCCCTTGAGGAGGGAGCACAGACACGGTCCTGCTCAGCTGGCTACAGATGCAGGGCCTCTGGTATCTCTATGGTGACCAGACAGTTTTGCCAGGACAGTTCTGGCTCTTCACTAGGTGTCCTGGTGTCCCAACAGTTTCCTCAGATTGCTCAAACATCCAGGTTTTCAGCTCCCCTGAGTCCCTTCCCCTTTAACCTGTCCTCATGTTCCAGTCATGCAAACCCAAAAAACTCCTTCTCGCACTGTGCTGCGCTGCACCCTAGGAATCAGAATGCCACCCACTCACTGACCATTAAGCTGCTGCATCGGAATGCTCCCACAAGCTTCTCCCCTGAAATGGACAGCTTTTCACTGCCCTAATTGGTTCGCCTTTCAGTGCCCTGATTGGCCATTCTGTCAGAACACTCCGATTGGCTAATCAGGGATTCCATGGTGGAGGCTGGCAGGGGAGAGCCAGAGAGAGCTGGAGAGAGTCAGAGGCCAGTGAGTGAAGGCAGGGGGAGAGGGTGGAGGTCAGCAGGTGAGGCCATCGGGGGAGCTGGCTTCTGGTCCAGTACCTCCTCAATTTTAAAATTCTCATCTCATGTTCAAAGCCCCTCTATACCTCTGTAACCTCCCGCAGTAGCACAACTCTCTGCGATCCTCCATTTCCATCCCTTTCCTTCACTCCATCGTTGGCCATGCTTTCAAGTTCCAAGGCCCTTTGTTCTAGAATTCCCTCCCTAAACCTCTTTACCTCTCTGCCCTCCTTTAAGACACTCCTTAAAATCTATCTCTTTGACCCAACGTTTTGGTTACATTTCCTAATATCTTCTTGTGTGTGTCTAATTTTGTATGATAATACTGTGAAGCACCCTGGGATGATCTAGTATGTTATAGGTGCTGTATGAATACAGCTGTTGTGAATACACTAGTTGTGATAGCAGAATAGGTGCTGATGGTAAAGACTTAAACCATCTTTAAACAGCTTAAGTCAACTCGAGGTTTGAAGAACATATCTCAGCCACATTCACGCAAAAATTCTCCGCTCCTTGGTCACTTTCCAATCTCCAGTTCACTCAGCATTCTTGTGGCCTCACTAAATGATAAATTATAGTGAAACTCAAGCTGAGAGGGGCTTTTTCCTGTGGCATAGGGGCTTTGAAAATGGCAACGTTCATTTATTTAAATATCCTTTGAACTATTTGTGAGGGCGGATAGATTAAAAACATACAAAATGTTGCCATCTCTAAAATATAATGACCAGTAAAACAGTTTTAATGCCCTTTCTTCATAATTCTTGAAACCAGTGAAATTATGGATTCTGCTGCTGCTGATTATTTGTGAATTCAATTCTACAGTGGGAACTAAAGAATGTCGGCTGGTCTTACACAGCAGGCTATATCTCAAGGACCTGACAGGCCATTTAACCAATATAAATGATATAAATGATGTTTGTATTTATAAACATGGTTTACTTATTGCAGGAAAAGTCCCTGCTTGTTAGAAGTGCTACAATCCCTACATCACCCTTGTTCCAACAAGAAGCTCCTAGGGATCTAGAGTTAACATGAGCCCATTTTATGGTCTAAAACTGGCCTAACACAAATGACCAATTTAGCGTGGTCGAGTCCTGCGGGTTAGCCACTGCCAAATTGATTGGAGCCTCGTTTTCTACCAGGATTCGTAAGTCCCTAAAAGAAACAACTGGAGGCCACCCAAAAATGTTGTGCTTCTCCTGAACCCACAAAAGATCAGCAGATTGCTACTGCCACTTCCTCCTGATTGCATTCACCACCACCGCACCCCCCCCAACACCTACCAATCGCCTCCCGATCCTCCCCTGATGGCCCCCCTCCCAACTGTCCACCCAGATCAACCCCTTCCAATCGGTCCCCTTACATCTTCCCTCATAAACGATTCCCTCCTGATCATGACCCCCCTGCTGAATGTCCCCCACTTGAGTTTGCAGAGCTCCCTGAGTGCAAGGAAGAACAGATCAGCCCCAACAAGCAAGCTGTGTCATGGAAACAGAATGATGCCCTCAGCTTATTTGATTTATTGTGATAAGGCCCAAGAACAAATTAAGAATCAGTGCAGGGGAGGGAGCTCAGAAAGAGTCACATTAAAGCAGGAAGGCAGAACATAAACTGAACATAAAATAGAAAGTTTGTAGATAAGTAGAGGGGTGGAGGAGGAAATAGGATTGAGGAAGTGATTAAATTTTGTTTGGATCCCTCATTATCCAATTTCTGTGATGTCTCACGTCTCTATTCTGGTATTGACCATCCCATCTTTACAGAACAATGTACGGGAGAGGAAAAGGTCATTTGGCTCATTGTGTTAATTATAATCTGCTGTATTTGATTCAGAGAAGGAGCAGAATATTGAGCTCCAACACTATTAGCAAGAAAGAGACCATTGTGCACAAGAATCAGAACCAATCACAATTCTGTGTACTGGCATATCCAAGACATCCTTTAATGCTATTTTGTAGGTATCAATTTATGGAATAGAGTAATTCCCACAAATGTTCCAGAAAAGTTAGAATGTCTGCTTTTCAGAACTTAAAGGACAACGACAATAAATTAATTTTTGATTAAAAGTCTGAAATTCAAAAACTGTCTGTATATCCTCATCCACCGGCACAAAACACACCCAGGGCAGCAGTCTGCATTCACATTTCCACTGCTATTTTCATTTTTGTGTAGTTGAGAAAATTCCACAGCTGTGTGGCTTTCTATAAATAATCACCTCACGTCACGAAGCTGAATAAAGGCTATACCAGTATGTATTAAAACATTCTGTCAAATGAGTGAAAAAAGCAAATTTCAAACATCTCACATTGACTTTAACAGTACCATCTGAACTTTACAGTAAATGTAAAGAAGCTGATAACAAAGTTATTAACTGACTGAATAACACAAGCAATTTACAGCAGCTTTAATCCAGTGTCTGTTTCTCATATTATTCCAGGTTCATAACATACACAGTGATTTCTAATGAGCTATCAGATTTGTTCCTAGTCTTTTATCTCTCCCTGGCTTAGATTTTTCTAAGTACAATCTGAGCTGTACATTATACAACATTAGTGTACCTTCTATCGTTTTGTACTCCACTGGTATAGGATCAATTTTCATTTTAGCTTTCAACAGGGATTGTTTTGCCTGATAGTACATGTTTTACTTGATAGTCTTAGCACATGAAACAAGATACACTGCATCAAATCTCAACTTCTTCAATAGCACCTGCCAAACCTGCGACCTCTACCCCTGACAAGGACAAGAGCAGCAGGCAACACCACAAGCTCCACATTCTTCTCTAATTCACACACCATCCTGCCTTGGAAATCTATAGACCGTTCCTTCATTGTCACTGGAACAAAATCCTGGAAAACATGTCTAAGCACATGGACTGCAGCACTTCAGGGAGTTGCCAAAACACCACCCTGTCAAGGGCAATAAGCAGTGGTGCCTCTTTCAGGGAAAGCACAAATTCCGAGAATGCAGTTTAAAAAAACCTCTGCACTATAATCAATAAAACTGGAGCTGAAAGGTTGCAAGTGCCTGAATGTTCTATGGGCAGAATTGTCCGGTCCCGTTGGTGATGGGCATCATGGCGGGTGGTGGGGGAAAGGGGCAGAAATTGGTTTCACACCGGCGTGAAATCACAGTGGGATGGTCTGATGGTGGAACGTGAATCCTGCTGGAGGTGGGCGTGAACACAGTTTGCATCCTGGTGATGGGGTGCAAAGTGAGGCAAGTCTGGCATCATCCCCCATGTGTGATTTACCGTTACACAGACAGGAAAACACACCTGCCCAGAAGGTATGGAACCTGCTTGTTCACCTGGACATCCCGGAAGGACAAGGGTTGGGGTTGGTAGGTGACAGTGGGGAGGTGGTAGTTGATGCTGGGGGGTCGGTGGTGATGGGGGAAAGGACATGGGTGACTGGGGAGGGGATAAGATGGAAGAGCTGACAAGATACTTGACCACAACCATCATTGTTAAAATCAAAAGTGAGCGGATCCTGGTGTTGGACAGGTACAGGTGCTGGACGGGAGTGTGGTCAGTGGGTGGGGGGAGATACAGCTCGGCTCAGACGGACAACGGAAAGAGAATCCCAGCAGGTAGCATTGGAAATGCTCGGGACAGTGAGATGAGTGCGATGGAGGAAGGCTCTGTGTGTGTGGGAGAGGCTTTGAAGAGGCCCCGAAAGGCCCTGCCACACACACACTTCTCCCTCCAGAATCACTCCTGGTCCGGCTACGTGCAGCTGAACTGGTAGTGGGGGGGGTGGTGGGGGAGGGAGAAATGCAGGGGGAGGACTCACAAAGCCTGAAGCTGAAAAACAACATTACACATTATTCAGTGAAAGTGAATATACTTTCAGATTATAAAGTGACAAAATGTGTTCACCTGGACAACCACTTGTGATCAGAATTTCTTAACTTTTCGAGCACTACCACTTCTTCTAGGTGCTGCCCTGACATCCGCAGCAGGGGTGGAATCAGTGATTGGCCCTGTTGCCTCTGTTCACTTTGGCATGTATCCTCTGGAGAGCTGAGGCCTTGAGGGCCCTGGCTTGCTTTGGCTGCGCCCCTGTGGGCCAGCTGCTCCCTCTATGGTGACAGAGGGCAAGGTTCAAGGAGTCACAGGCAAAGGGGACTCAGAGGGAGCAGACAACCTCTGAGATTCCTGAGTGGGTGACCCAGGGGTATCCAGCTGCCGCTCCTCCTCTCTTCGGGCGCCCGAAGGTCCCGGCCTGACTCCTTAAGGGGAAGGAGCACCTGGAAGGACGTCAAGGTGCCTCATTTCCCTCTTGTGTTGCCACTGCAGGAACTCACCCATGGCTCCCGCGACGGAGTGCAGGTCTGCACGCATCTCTGCATTCTGCTGGATTAGTGACCCCATAGCATCTGCCATCCTTACCATGGAGACCACCATACGCGCACATGTGGGCACCACTTCATCAGAGAGCAGGTGGACTCACTCCTCTGCCTCACGTGACACTCTTTTGAGGGCTTCCAACAGCTCTGTGTGATGTTACCCCACCTTCTGCTGACTCTCCACGTTGAGTTGGAAGGCCGGATCCAGAGGCTCGTCATCTGACTCAGACCTGACAGATGCATCTTTCCTAGCAGTCCTCCAAGTGTTGGGGAGTTCGACTGAACCTGCCTCCCCCTGCTGCAGACATGTGTCTGTGCGGTGACCACCAGATTGTGAACCCGAGCCTGCTCTAGACCCAGGTCCCACCAAGGTGTGTGTCTCTGTGCTGATGCAGGGTGTGGGTAAGCACTGTGACGGGTCTTACAGGCTGCTTATTTCCCAATCTTCAATGGAGGAGGTGTCCTCTTGGCTGGAGGTGAGGACCTGGATGGAGCTAAGTGACTGGCTGGCTGAGGGCGTCAGTCACTTGGCAGAGCTCCCTGTGAAACAAAGTAGCAGCAGAGGCAAAAACAGGAGAGAGAGCACTCACAGTTGTGTTGAGAGAGGGATGTTGTGGTGCAGGATCCTCACATGGGTGTTCACTGCGGACCTCACCATCACCGCAGACACGGTCCACACCCTCACCAGTCAGTGCGATGACACACTCCTCAAAGTGAGAGAGGGGTCTGATGTGGGCCACTCCACCCCCCTGGTCTGGGACCTCTCCCTGTAGCTGTGAGCCAGCTTCTGCTGCAAACTGATGGAGATTGTGAGCAGGGCACATGTGAGTTGAGAGCGATGAGGTGGTTGATTTACCCTGGTGGAACAGATGAGAGCATTCATCCTCTTCCTGCACTGGATGGCTGACCTTGTCTGTGCTCTGATGGCGCTGACCACCACTGCCACCCCCTCCCAGGCCAGATTGGTGACTCTGGTGGACCACCTGCGGCCAGAGCAGGAGTAAAGGACATCGCAGCAGACTTCCACTGTATCCAGCAGGTGCCCCTGAGAGCTGTCACTAAATGTGGGGGCGGCCATCTTCTTTGTTTTCAGGACCAGCTGTCGCCTGGTCTGTCGATATGAAGTAGGCTGGGTTCTGTTGCGCCCAGAGCGAGGAAGTGCTGAGGTCAAGCTGACCCGGCAAATTCGAGCCTGCCTGCCAGCGATCCAGTGTGTTCCCCATGAATGTATTATTAATGAGGCCGGACGTGCCAGGAAGGGGACAATACCGTGTGAAAATCCACCATTGCAGCAGGCGGGTAAAGCCTCATTTTTCACACCCTGTACCGCACTTAGTGCAAATGATTCCACCCTATGTATGAAATACAGGAATTGTGGTGAAATTAGTCAAAATTTTAAAACTCAATAAAGAAATACCCTGATTTGATTTTGGCATTTCTTTGGGCCATGATCATTTATGCTGGTTTAGGTCAATTTATGCCCAGTTTGAGTGTGAGTGAACTCGAACAAGATGGGCATCAGGAAAATGGGTGCATTTTGTGGCTGCAGCCACAATAGAAACACCAACCCTGAAAAGTCTGAAATTCACTGCATTAAGTGAACAGCTTCTCAATTCAACTGATCAAATGTTTGATTCTTACTCCTAGTCCGACAGTAAGAGTTTGACTTTTCCAGCTAATTTGGAGAGCTCTATCAATGTACTGATGACCTCCTTTCCTACAAGATCCCATTTGACATTGAGCCATGCTATTAAAACTTTTGCCTCATTCTCCTCTCCTCCCCTCGGTCCGTTCTCCACCCCTTCCCTTGCCCCATTCCCCTCACCTTCATTTCCAGTCAGAGTCATACTCACTACTGGCAAAATTTCTAATATTGCACCAAAACAAACTGTCTGATCTAGTCTTTTCTGATATCAAGATGGCATGTCTCCCTCGTTTATAAAGTAGAAAGACGTTCCCCAAGTTACAGTTACAAACAATGTAAGACTACCTTCCCTATGCAATTCCTCAGGTGTGAACATGATTTGATGTGAGTTAGGATAATCTACATTAAAACACCAATTTTACCAACCTACCACCAGAGAACGTGAGCGCATATCTCAGGAACATGGGCCAAGAGTTGGCA
The DNA here is from genome assembly GCF_964194155.1 of Cetorhinus maximus. Taxonomy (NCBI): domain Eukaryota; kingdom Metazoa; phylum Chordata; class Chondrichthyes; order Lamniformes; family Cetorhinidae; genus Cetorhinus; species Cetorhinus maximus. Next base: position 752,688 of record NC_135879.1, read on the forward strand.
GCTCATAGGATTTTCTCTCTGTTACATTAATAGACAGAAAATTCTCAGGCCCCTTGATGCCATGTCTGATTTCTCAATGGGTGAATCCCATTAAAGAGCTGTAATGTGTAAAATATAATCTCCATGTCAGGTGAGAGTAATGGTATTCTTTGAATTCAGGATTTTATATACAGTCAGTCTGAACCAGTTCGGACAAACCTTGATGTTGTCTTTGGTTCAGCAATGTGGTTGATTCTTAAATGCTCTCTGAAGTGGCCTAGCAAGTCGCTACAAAGTCTCAAAAAATGAATGAAACCGGACGGACCACCCGGCATCGACCTAGGCACCGGAAGCAACAGTGGCAAACTCAGCCCTGTCACCCCTGCAAAATCCTCCTTACTAACATCTGGGGGCTAGTGCCCAAATTGGGAGAGCTGTCTCACAGACTAGTCAAGCAACAGCCTGACATAGTCATCCTCACGGAATCGTACCTTACAGATAATATCCCAAACACCACCATCACCGTCCCTGGGTATGTCCTGTCCCACCGGCAGGACAGACCCAGCAGAGATGGTGCCACAGTGGTGTACAGTCGGGAGGGAGTTGCCCTGGGGGTCCTCAACATTGACTCTGGAACCTATGGAGTCTCATGGCATCAGGTTAAACATGGGCAAGGAAACCTCCTGCTGATTACCATGTACCACCCTCCCTCAGCTGCTGAATCAGTGCTCCTCCATGTTGAACACCACTTGGAGGAAGTACTGAGGGTGGCAAGGACACAGGTTGTACTCTGGGTGGGGGACTTCAATGTCCATCACCAAGAGTGGCTCGGGAGCACCACTACTGACTGAGCTGGCCGAGTCCTAAAGGACATAGCTGCTAGACTGGGTCTGCGGCAGCTGGTGAGCATACCAGCAAGAGGGAAAAACATACCTGACCTCATCCCCACCAACCTGACTGCCGCAGCTTTATCAGTAGGAGTGACAACCACACAGTCATTGTGGAGACAAAGCCCTGCCTTCACATTGAGGACACTCTCCATTATGTTGTGTGGCTACCACCGTGTTAAATGGGATAGATTTCGAACAGATCTAGCAACTCAAGACTGGGCATCCATGAGGCGCTGTGGGCCATCAGCAGCAGCAGAATTTTACTCGAACACAATCTGTAACCTCATGGCCTGAGATATAAATACTGTGGCTACAAGAGCAGGTCAGAGGCTAGGAATTCTGCGATGAGTAACTCACCTCCTGACTCCCCAAAGCCTGTCCACCATCTACAAGGCACAAGTCAGGAGTGTGATGGAATACTCTCCACTTGCCCGGATGAGTGCGGCTCCCACAACACTCAAGAAGGTTGACACCATCCAGGACAAAGCAGCCCGCTTGATTGGCACCACATCCACAAACATTCACTCCCTCCATCACCGATACACAGTAGCAGCAGTGTGTGTGCCATCTACAAGATGCACTGCAGGAATTCCCCAGGGCTCCTTAGACAGCACCTTCCAAACCCACAACCGCTACCATCTAGAAGGACAATGACAGCAGTTAGATGGGAACACCACCACCTGGAAGTTCCCCTCCAAGTCACCCATGATCCTGGCTTGGAAATATATCACTGTTCCTTCATTGTCACTGGGTCAAAATCCTCGAACTGCCATCCTAACATCACTGTGGGTGTACCTACACCACATGGACTGCAGCGGTTCAAGAAGGCAGCTCACCACCACCTTCTCAAGGGTAACTAGGGATGGGCAATAAATCCTGGCCCAGCCAGTGAAGCCCACATCCCGTAAATGAATAAAAAAAACTGTTTCAATTCTACAGTGTACCCATTACATCCAGCTCTGTAATATTAACAGTGCGAGAATCAGCAGGGCCACTAACAGTGAGAGAGTGAGAGGAGCAGTGTGGCCATTAACAGCAAGAGTTTGAGAAGCAGCGGGGCCATTAACAGTGAGAGAGTGCGAGAAGAGTGAGAGACCATTAAAGAGCATGGAGAGCAGCTGATTGGTGGGTAGGATTGGTGAGTATTTCTAGTCTTTAAAGTAAGAGTAAGGTCTTTAGTTTGTATTTAGGTCTTTAGCCTTTTTTTCTCTTTTCCTTGAAAATAGTTTGTTAAATATAAAATCGATACTGGTTTGTAAAAAAATTACAATAAGTTGTAAAGAGCGGGGGATTCTTCAAGTGTAAAGAGCAGGGGTACTAGAGTAATTCATTAAGTAATTAAATAAAATATGATAGCAATGGTAGGATGGGTGATGTGTTGCTGCTGCAGCATGTGGGAGCTGCTGGACACCAAGGTGATCCAGAACAAACACATCTGTAGTAAGTGTTTGCAGCTCGAGGAACTTCAGATCTGAGTTAAGGAGCTGGAGTCTGAACTGCAGACATTGTGCCACATCAGGGAAGGGGGAAAGTTAACTGAACACCTTACTGCAGGAGGTAGTCACACCCCTCAGGTTAGGTAATTCAAATTTGGTTTGTGATCAGGGACAGGAGAGAGTGTGACTGCAGGTGACGCAGGTATGGGGACCCGGGGGTAGCGTTCAAGGAACCTCGGCCCCTGCAACTGTCAAACAGCTACTAGGTTCTTGCAAGCTGTGTGGACAAGAGCAGAGACTGCAGGGAGAATGAGTGAACTGACCACGGCACCGTGGTACAGGGAGCCATTCAAGTGCAGGGAGGAAATAGGAATGTAGTAGTGGTAGAGAAAAGAATAATTAGGGGGGTAGATACTTTCTCTGCAACCATGAGCGTGAGTCCCGAAGGCTGTGTTGCCTGCCCAGTGCCAGGGTTAAGGACATCTCCTCAGGGCTGGAGAGGAACTTGGAGTGGGAGGGAAGGGATCCAGTTGTCGTGGTCCATGTTGGTACCAACGGCATTGATAGGACTAGAAAGGAGGTTCTGCTTAAAGAATTTGAACAGTTAGGAGCTAAATTAAAAAGCAGAATCTCCAAGGTAATAATCTCTGGATTACCACCTGAGCCACCGGCAAACTGGCATAGGGTAAATAAAGTCAAGGAGTTCAATGCGTGGCTCAAAGATTGGTGTGGGAGGAATGGGTTTCAGTTCATGGAGCACTGGCACCAGTGCTGGGGTAGAAGGCAGCTGTTCCGGTGGGACGGGCTTCACTTGAACCAAACTGGGACCAGTGTCGGGCAAATCAAATCACGAGGGCTGTGGAGAGGGCTTCAAACTAAATAGGGAGTGGGGGGAGAGTTCTGGAGAGGGGATACATAGGCTAACAAAGCAAAAGGATCTGGCAGCATTGCAGGGCAGCTATTTAGGTAATGATACCCAGAGTGTGACAGGAAGGGACAGACTGCACAAACATAAAAATACAGCAGCAAATAGGGGCAAAGGGGGAAAAAAATGGTAAAATGGCAAACTCAATGGCTCTTTACTTAAATGCATGTGGTATTTGGAACAAACTAAATGAATTAACGGCACAAATAGAGGTTAATGGGTATGATCTTATAGCCATTGTAGAGATGTGGTTACAAGGATCAAAGCAGGGAAATAAATATTCAGGGGTACGTGACTTTTCGAAAGGACAGACAAGAAGGAAAGGATGGTGGGGTAGCTTTGTTAGTACGGGATAGAATAAGTACAATAGCAAGAAATGACCTTGGATCAGAAGATGTAGAATCCATATTGATGGAGGTTAGAAATAACAAGGGGAGGAAGACACTCATTGGAGTCTATAGGCCCCCTAACAATAGCTATACTGTTGGACAGGGAATAAATCAGGAGATAATGAGGTCATCTATAAAAGGCAGTACATTAATCATGGGTAACTTTAATCTTCATGTAGATTGGGAAAATCAAATTGGCAGAATTCATAGAGTATATTTGGGACAGTTTCCTAGAACAATATGCTGTGGGTCCAACCAGGGATCAGGCTATTTTGGATCTGGTAATGTGTAATGAGGCAGGTTTAATAAATGATCTCAGAGTAAAAGATCCCATAGAAAACAGTGACCATAACATAGTAGAATTTAGCATTCAGTTTGAGAGTGAGAAACTTGGGTCGGAAACAAATGTGCTAAACTTAAATAAGGTAATTACAAAGGAATGAGGGCAGAGTTGGCTGGAGTGGACTGGGAAAGGAGTTTAGCAGAAAAGGTGGTTGTTGAACAATGGCAGACATTTAAGAAAATAGTTCATGACTCACAACAAAGATTTACCCCATTGAGAAAGAAGGATTCTAGGAAGGGGTTAAACCAACCATGGTTAACTAAGGAAGTTAAGGATAGTATCAAATTGAAAGAAAAAACCTATAATGTGGCTAAGATTAGTGGTAAGCTGGAGGATTGGGAAAGTTTTAAAAAGCAACAAAAGATGACCAAAAATAATAAAGAGGGAGAAAATAAACTTTGAAGGTAAACAAGCAAGTAATATAAAAATGGACAGTAAGAGCTTCTTTAAATATATAAAAAGGAAGAGAGGCCAAAATGAACATTGGCCCCTTAGAGAATGAGGCTGGGGAAATAATTATGGCGAACCAGGAAATGGCAGAGGGGTTGAATAAATACTTTGTAGCAGTCTTCACAGTAGAAGGATACTAATAGCATTGCAAAAATGCTAAATAATCAAGGGGCAAAAAAGGGGTGGAGGAAATAAATACAACAACTATCAATAGAGAAAAAGTACTAGGGAAACTAATGGGGCCAAAGGCCGATAAGTCCCCTGGACCTGATGGGTTGCATCCTAGGATATTAAAGGAAGTAGCTACACAAATAGTAAATGCACTGGTAGTAATCTTCCAAGAATCCTTAGATTCTGGAAAAGTCCCAGAAGATTGGAAAACTGCCAATATAACACACTTACTCAAAAAGGGAGGGAGACAAAAACAGGCCAGTTAGCTTAACATCCTTAATTGGGAAAATATTAGAGTCTATTAAAAAGGATGTAATAGCAGAGCATTTAGACGTGCATGATATAATCAAACGGAGTCAACATGGCTTCATGAAGGGGAAATCATGCCTGCCAAATTTATTAGAATTCTTTGAGGAGGTAACAAGCAGGGTAGATAAAGGGGAACCAATAGATGTAATATAGTTGGATTTCCAAAAGCCGTTCGATCAGGTACCGCACATAAGGCTACTTAATAAGATAAGAGCCCATGGTGTTGGGGGTAGTACATTAGCATGGATAGAGGATTGGCTAACTAATAAAAAACAGAGAGTTAGGATAAGGGGGGCATTTTCAGGATGGCAACCTGTAACTAGTGGAGTGCCACAGGGATCAGTGCTGGGGCCACAATTATTTACAATATATATTAATGACTTAGAAGAGGGAACTGAATGTACTATGGCCAAGTTTGCAGATGATGCAAAAATAGGTGGGAAGGCAAGTGGTGAGGATGACACAAGGAGTCTACAGAGGGATAAGGACAGGTTAAGTGAGTGGGCAAAACCTTGGAAGATGGATTATAATGTGGGAAAATGTGAGGTTATGCATTTTGACAGGAAGAATAGAGGAGCAGAATATTATTTACATGGAGAAAGACTGCAGAAAGCTGCAGCACAGAGGGATTTGGGGGTCCTCGTGCATGAATCCCAAGAAGCTAACATACAAGTTCATAATAGGGAAGGCAAATGGAATTTATTTATTTCAAATTTTATTTCAAAGGGAATGGGGTATAAAAATAGGGAAGTCTTGCTAAAACTATACAAGGCACTAATTAGACCACACCTAGAATACTGTGAACAGTTTTGGTCCCCTAATCTATGGAAAGATATATTGGCATTGGAGGCAGTCCAGAGAAGGTTCACTAGGTTGATCCCAGGTATGGAGGGATTTTCTTATGAGAAGAGGTTGAGTAGGTTGGGCCTGTATTCATTGCAGTTTAGATGAATGAGAAGTGACCTTATTGAAGCATATAAGATTCTTAGGGGGCTTGACAGGGTAGATGCTGAGAGGTTGTTTCCCCTTGTGGGAGAGTCTAGGTCCAGAGGGCATAATTTCAGTGTAAGGAGTCACCCATTTAAGACAGAGATGAGGAGGAATTTCTTCTCTCAGAGGGTAGTGAATCTGTGGAATTCTCTACCGCGGAGGGCTGTAGAGGCTGGGTCATTGTATATTCAAGGCTGAGATAGACAGATTTTTAATCAGTAAGGGAATCAAGGGTTATGGGGAAATGGCAGGAAAGTGGAGTTGAGGATTATCAGATCAGCCATGATCTTATTGAACAGTGGGGCAGACTCGATGGGCCAAATGGCCTACTTCTGCTCCTACGTCTTATGGTCTTATGGTCTTATGACTCAATTTGATGCCTACTTTAGTTCCCCCTCTGCTAAAAATTTCATCCATTTTCTATCACCTTTAGATTTGATTTCACCAATGTTCTCTTTCCCAGCTTCTCATCCTCTTCCTTCATAACTTTCAACTGTTTAAGACTCCACTGTCCATATTCTGTACTGCATCTAGTCTCTACCCATTGGTCCCTTCCTCATGGACCCACATTGCCTCCCTGTCCCCCAATGCATTAAACTGAAAGTCTTCAACTTCAAATCCTTTCATGGCCTCACCCCACCTTATCTCTGTAATCTCCTCCAATTTAACATTCCCTCTCACAGTCATTGAGCTATTCTGCATTCCCCGTTCCTTTGTCCCACCATTAGTAGCAGAATCTTCAACTCGCTTTTTCCTGCTCTATGGTCCTTCTATCCTAAACCTCTCTTCCTCTGCACTTCTCCTCCCACAAAACCTACCTATCCCATCAAACTTTCAGTCACCTGCCTGAACTCTCCCATCATGGTTCAGCATCCTTTTATGCTTCTCCCACTATGTAAAGCAAAGTTAAATATAAATGAAAGTAGTAGTTGCTGTTCTTACAATGTTGTTGTCCAATAACATTTTAAAGGATAGAATTTCAGATTATTCTTCTTCCTGACTGTGTAGCTATGAGCAGTCTGACCAGTGATGAACTACCATTTTCTCTTTATTCCCCAATGTGAGTAAATGGGCACTGCCTGTCATTTCTTTCACAAGCAGGCATGATGAACCCATTCTAACTATAAGTCCTGTCACTAAATGGTAACCATGGTGCCTTTGTCATTAATCACTGGGTATGGTTTGGGATGAAACAGCAGTTAATGATTAGTCTGCTGCTTGCTGGTAAAGCAAAACTAAAGACCCTTTTCAGTTTTGGACGAAACAGCTTGGGATCATAGAATCATACAATGGTTACAGCAAAGGGGCCCATTCGGCCTGTATGTCTGTGCTGGCCCTCTGCAGGAGCAATTCACCTAGTGCCACTCCCCTACCTTCTCCCCATTGCCCTGAATTTTTTTCTTTTCAGTTAATAATCCAATTCCCTCCTGAAAGCCTCAATTGACCCTGCCTCCATCACACTCTCAGGCAGTGCGTTCCAGATCCTAACCACCTACTGCATAAAAAAGTTTTTCCTCATGTCGCCATTGCTTCCTTTGCCAATTACCTTAAATCTGTGCCCTCTGGTTCTCGATCCTTCCACCAATGGGAACAGTTTCTCCCTATCTACTCTGTCCAGACTCCTTAGGGATCAAAGGATTAGGAAGGACCAGGATGGTGAGAAGAGTTCAGGTGTTCTTCATCTACAAAAAGTCCCATATGGTCAGAGTCTCAAACAGCCTCTCCTAATCAAACTCCGACAGCCCAATCCTTGTTTACAACTGTGGGCAGAATCGAGGGGTGTTTGGCACCTCTAACCCAAACAGCTCTGGGTCGATCGGGTTTGTCAGGTTTAATCGGCAGTCTAAGTAGGAGAGGATAACTTCAGTCATAACCCTGCACACAGGGGCCCTCCGAGTGACGGTCATTCTCCACAGATCGGAGCAGATGTGGAGTTTGTATCTTCCTGAGGCAACTGAGCAGACCTTTTCAGGCACAGCACTGCTATCCTAAATCTGAGGAAAGGGGAAGAAAAGGAAACCTAAACACAGCCTGCTCACCCTGTAACTGTCAGATTACCGCTCCTGGCTGGTTATCCATTCACCCCAGTCGAAATGTAAAGAACAAGACGACTAGCCAGCATATGAAGCTCGGTTCGTGGAAGGTCAGAACACTTCTAAACAACAATATGAGACCACAGCACAGAACAGCTCTCATAGACAGAATGCTGGACAGGCACAACATCAACATATTCACCCTACTTGAAACAAGATTCGCTGAGGAGTCTCAACTTGATCAGGTTCGTGCAGGCTACACATTTTACTGGATTGGCAAGTCCAAGGACCAGCCTCGACAGTCAGGCACGGGCTTTGCCATTCGATCTGAACTGGTTACGTGGGCTTGAGTCACTCCCAACAGAAACCAGCGACTGACTCATGGTTCTTCTTTCAAGTCTTGTCAGTAACCATGCAACACTCATTAGAGCCTATGCTCCAACATTGACACATACAGATGGGTCAAACAAGCATTCTATGATGAGCTCAGCAAGATAATTAGAGGAGTGCCCCAACAGAGTAAACTCCAATGGCCAGCTCTTTCTCTCTAGGTGCAGTGAGTTTGACTTAACCATCACAAATGCAGTCTTCCAGCAAGCAGATAGACTGAAATTAACATGGTTGTCCCCCCAAATCCAAACACTGGCACATGTTGGACTACATTATTGTATGACAGAGAGACCCCAAGGAAATGCACTCTACCCTCTCCCTTAGAGGCATAGAATGCTGGTCTGACCATCGGCTTGTCAGGAGAATTGTGTCTTTGAGGATAAAATCTAAGGCACTCCAGCACAAAGCTACAAAGCAAGCTTGATGTAACTGTTCTTAAAGACATGGTCAAGAAACAAGAACTGGAACACAAACTGGCCACAGGAATTGCTGATATTTCAAAGGACAATATTGTCATTGAAGATTCTTGGAAAAAGCTAAAGGATGTTACTTACAGCACAGCATCTGAGCTCCTAGGATTCAGTAAACGGAAGGACCAACACTGGGTCGACTACAACAATCAAGACACAGACAAGCTTCTAGACAAAGTGCACAGCACTCACAGATCTTACATTCCTGACAAGAAATCAGCAACAAGGAACACCAGATACCATCGCACAAACTCAAGCTGCAGGCTGAACTAAGAGAGATGAAGAACCGAATGTGGGAAAACAAGGCTGATGAGCTTCAAGCAGCTGCTGACAAAAATGACCTGAGGGTTCTTTGTGAAGATCTGTGATCAGTCTATGGCCCCGAAGCCAACAGAGTGATAGTCATCCTCTCAACAGATGGCAATCAGCTCCTAACAAACCGGCACGAGATTCTCTCTCGTTGGACAGAGCACTTCAGCAACCTCCTAAACCAACAATCCATAGTGTGCAATGGAACCACTGAATCACTCCTACAGATTCACATTCTGGGAGTTGCTGCTCTCGATTCTTCTCAAGCAGAAGTCACGAAGGCCATGAAGCAGCTTCTACGGGCAAGTCGCTGGGAGCTGATGGCATCCCACCTGAAGTATCCAAAAACCAAGGGGCTCACCTGGTTAGGAAACTAACTAGGTTCTTCTGCCTAATCTAACCAGGGCGCTGAGCCTCAATATATATATTTAAAAATGTCCAGCCTAGAAAAGCAAAGTATTTTCCAATTTAAAAAAACACAGACGCACATTACAAGTAAAAGTCCAACTTGGTGGCCACTGTTTTGTAGCCTTCGATGCCTCGGCAACTCATCTCCACAAATGGAAAGGGAGCAAGTCCATCTGTGGCAATCATCGTGGAATTCACTTCTTTCAACAGTAGGAAAATTCTCGCAAGGGTTATTCTTAATTGGATTATCATTCACCTCATTGCCTCTGTGTTCCCAGAATCGCAGTGAGGCTTCCATGCAGCACAACAAATTCAAGAGAGTAAGGATCTCTAAGGAGCAGAATAAGGATCTCTAAGGGACAGAATAAGGATCTCTAAGGGACAGAATAAGGACCTCTAAGGAGCAGAATAAGGATCTCTAAGGGACAGAATAAGGATCTCTAAGGGACAGAATAAGGATCTCTAAGGGACAGAATAAGGATCTCTAAGAGACAGAAAAGGGATCTCTAAGGGGCAGAATAAGGATCTCTAATGAGCAGAATAAGGATCTCTAAGGGACAGAATAAGGATCTTTAAGGGACAGAATAAGGATCTCTAAGGGACAGAATAAGGATCTCTAAGGGACAGAAAAGGGATCTCTAAGGGGCAGAATAAGGATCTCTAAGGGGCAGAATAAGGATCTCTAAGGAGCAGAATAAGGATCTCTAAGGAGCAGAAAAGGGATCTCTAAGGAGCAGAATAAGGATCTCTAAGGGACAGAAAAGGGATCTCTAAGGGACAGAAAAGGGATCTCTAAGGGACAGAATAAGGATCTCTAAGGGACAGAATAAGGATCTATAAGGAGCAGAATAAGGATCTCTAAGGAGCAGAAAAGGGATCTCTAAGGAGCAGAATAAGGATCTCTAAGGAGCAGAATAAGGATCTCTAAGGAGCAGAATAAGGATCTCTAAGGGACAGAATAAGGATCTCTAAGGGGCAGAATAAGGATCTCTAAGGAGCAGAATAAGGATCTCTAAGGGACAGAATAAGGATCTCTAAGGGACAGAATAAGGATCTCTAAGGGGCAGAATAAGGATCTCTAAGGGGCAGAATAAGGATCTCTAAGGGGCAGAATAAGGATCTCTAAGGAGCAGAATAAGGATCTCTAAGGGACAGAATAAGGATCTCTAAGGAGCAGAATAAGGATCTCTAAGGAGCAGAATAAGGATCTCTAAGGGACAGAATAAGGATCTCTAAGGGACAGAATAAGGATCTCTAAGGGGCAGAATAAGGATCTCTAAGGAGCAGAATAAGAATCTCTAAGGAGCAGAATAAGGATCTCTAAGGGACAGAATAAGGATCTCTAAGGAGCAGAAAAAGGATCTCTCAGGGACAGAATAAGGATCTCTAAGGGGCAGAATAAGGATCTCTAAGGGACAGAATAAGGATCTCTAAGGAGCAGAATAAGGATCTCTAAGGGACAGAATAAGGATCTCTAAGAGACAGAAAAGGGATCTCTAAGGGGCAGAATAAGGATCTCTAAGGAGCAGAATAAGGATCTCTAAGGGACAGAATAAGGATCTCTAAGGGACAGAAAAGGGATCTCTAAGGGGCAGAATAAGGATCTCTAAGGGACAGAATAAGGATCTCTAAGGAGCAGAATAAGGATCTCTAAGGAGCAGAAAAGGGATCTCTAAGGAGCAGAATAAGGATCTCTAAGGGACAGAATAAGGATCTCTAAGGGACAGAATAAGGATCTCTAAGGGACAGAATAAGGATCTCTAAGGAGCAGAATAAGGATCTCTAAGGGACAGAATAAGGATCTCTAAGGAGCAGAATAAGGATCTCTCAGTGACAGAATAAGGATCTCTAAGGGGCAGAATAAGGATCTCTAAGGGACAGAATAAGGATCTCTAAGGAGCAGAATAAGGATCTCTAAGGGACAGAATAAGGATCTCTAAGGGACAGAATAAGGATCTCTAAGGAGCAGAATAAGGATCTCTAAGGAGCAGAATAAGGATCTCTATATGGTATTTGTTGATTTGACCAAAGCTTTTGACACAGTTTTTTTTATTTGTTCATTGGATGTGGCCGTCCGTGGCTAGGCCAGCATTTATTGCCCATCCCTAATTGCCCTTGTTCAGAGGGCAGATAAGAGTCAACCACATTGCTGTGGGTCTGGTGTCACATGTAGGCCAGACCAGGTAAGGACAGCAGATTTCCTTCCCTAAAGGACATTAGTGAACCAGGTGGGTTTTTACAACAATCGGCAATGGTTTCATGGTCATCATCAGACTTTAATTCCAGATTTTTTTTTATTGAATTCGAATTTCACCATCTGGCGTGGTGGGATTTGAACCCAGGTTCTCAGAGGATTACCCTGGGTCTCTGGAATACCAGTACCAGTGACAATACCGCTATGCCACCACAGTAAACCAGGAAGGCCTGTGGAAGGTTCTGTACAAGTATGGCTGCCCTTAAAATATTATCAACATACTCATTCTTTCACGTGGCATGGTGGCCAGCATGATGCAAGGTGGTATGTTATTGGATGCCTTTCCTGTCACCAATGGCACCAAGCAAGGCTGTGTATCGGGTCCAGCTCTGATTGCCATATACTTCTCAGCCAAGCTCCAGTGAGCACTCAAAGATCTTGATACAGGAGCACACATTCAATTCAAGACAGATGGCAACCTCCTCAACTTGCAAAGGCTCAAGGCTTGTACAACGGTTACTGAACAGCTACTGAGCAAACATTCAGCCGCTTGTTAATCACTTTGCCCTAGCCTCAGAACACTTTGGCTGACAATAAGTCTGAAGAAGACAGAGATCTTGTATCAACCCAGCCCTAGCCACGTACTCCAAGACCTAACAGTCGCTATCAACAACACAACCCTCCATTCAGTACAGAAGTTTTGCTATCTTGGGAGTATCGTCTCCAATAACACTGCACTGGATAACAAAATTAACCATCGCCCAGCAAAAGCAAGCTCAGTTTATGGCTGGTTCACTCAGAGACTTTGGAAAGAGCATGGAGATTGTCTCGGACAAAGATCATAGTCTCCCAGGCAACGGTTCTTAAATCAGTTATTTATGGGTGTGAGACTTGGACAACTTACCAGCATCACATAAAACAACTAGAAGCAATTCCATCTTTACTGTCTGAGATCCTCAGCACCGAGATTCTTCCAAACTGCTGCATTCAGGCACAGGGATCATGTTCACCAGAGCTCAGATTCACTGAGCTGGTCATGTGTTCACATGGAGGGTTCCCAAATACTGAATGCAGTGCACTACAGCCAGCTGAACACGGGAACACGTACCACACATACTGAATGCAGTGCACTACAGCCAGCTGAACACAGGAACACGTACCACACATACTGAATGCGGTGCACTACAGCCAGCTGAACACGGGAACACGCACCACACATACTGAATGCAGTGCACTACAGCCAGCTGAACACGGGAACACGCACCACGCATACTGAATGCAGTGCACTACAGCCAGCTGAACATGGGAACACGCACCACACATACTGAATGCAGTGCACTACAGCCAGCTGAACACGGGAACACGCACCACACATACTGAATGCAGTGCACTACAGCCAGCTAAACACGGGAACACGTACCACACATACTGAATGCAGTGCACTACAGCCAGCTGAACACGGGAACACGCACCACACATACTGAATGCAGTGCACTACAGCCAGCTGAACACGGGAACACGCACCATAGGATGCCCCAAACTTAGATATAAAGACAATCTGAAAGTTAACCTCAGAGACTTCAAACTGGATCCCAATATATGGGAAAAAACAACCTCAGACCCAAATGGAGAAGTCTCTGTCATCGAGTGATTTCAACATCTGAGGGGAACAGAGTCAAGTGCCTTCAGGATAAGTGAGCTGGGTGCAAACTCAGTGCCTCCGTCCATCCTGCAATACTGGCTTCATCTGCTGTATTTGCAGTCGCTTATGTGAATTGAGACTTGGTCTAATGTCACACATGAGATGACATCAAAGTGGACAGTAAACCAATTTTTTTGTTGAACAATCATCTGCTAAAGAAACAGGAGAATCCATCCAGACCTCTCACCATCAAACCTCTTCTCAACTTTCTCTTCTCCAAGAAGAACTGTCCCAGCTTCTCTCATTTCTCCCACTCTTGTGTGGATAACATCTTGCACAGTTGATGTATTTTTGGTTGTGGTATTTTCACCCTGCTGGTGTACATAGGTGCAACCCTAGCTGCAACAACATTTAGATGTGTTTGTTCCTGCCTCAAAGTTGCAATTCAGACACTTTGAAGGTGGAGCTAAAGTCCATTCAGATCAACATAGTTAGTTAGTGGGATTTTACAGCATGTGCCAACATAGGTGTGAGGATGGACAGCTTTGCATTTTCTCTCCCGACCAGTGTATTTAAGAATGGTTCAGAGCTGTGTGGTTCTTACCATTATGTCACTGCTTGTTCCATGAGTTACGAGGATTGCATATATTTACCGTTCTGCCGCATATTCACAGCTTTTGCCTAACTGTTTAGTAGTCATTCCGCTGTCTGATGCTTTGTAAACATCCTTCCCTGTACAATGTAGAAGCCAGTTCGCTCTCCCTGACATAAAAAAAACAGGCAGATGCTTTCCAAATAGCACGGTCCATTTTTTTTGCCGCGGGATGCCAGGGATATTTAGATTGTGTCAGTGTGGAAATGAAGGGAATTCCTCAGCTTGTTCATTTTTTTACTCGCTCAGCGATTTTAACAAGGAATTTAAAGCGGGCAATGTGTCCAGGCTGATTTACATTGTTAATGCCGTGACCAACATGACAGACAGGTTCAAAACAATGCCAACTAGTAACCATTCTCCCTAGCACCAGCTTCCACTAACACACATCACTTTCAATTCTCAGCTCTGAGAATTATTCTCTGCCCAGTATCTGAGGCAGGACTTGGGGAAGACACAGTACATCAGCTCCAAACAGACAGCAAAGTGACAGCTGCCTGAGTTGTAATCAGACAGCGAGGTTTACAATGGGTGCACAGCAGCACACACTATGCATGCAGTAAGGCAGAGAGAGCAGTGCGGCTCCTCATCAAACCCTGCTCCAAGGTGAAAGATATTTCCATTATCCCAAAGCTCTCGGCGGGACCACAGATCGGAGAAGCGAGGTTGCGATGGATTTTTGTGTTACAGACGATCACCTGCTCACCAGAATCCGCTTTATCAGCCAGAGGCTGAAAAGCTATTTATAAAGGCACTAGGTGAGCCACACAACATAAAAAGCAGGCAGCTGGCAACTCTGGACAAAGAAAAATCAAATGTTTAGCAGGTCTCAGGCTCTAATCAAACCCCACACTGAAAACGCAATCATAAATCATTCTATACAAATAGCTATTCTTTAGAATTCACTGCTTGTGATGGGCGGGAATGGGGAGGATACAAATTTAAGCAAATCACAAAAAGATTTAAAGGGAGGGGTTAAAAATCTTTACTCAAAGGGTAATTGTCATGTCGATTTTTTTTGCTGAAAACTGTTGTTGAAGCCGAGTCCATTAAATGAGATAATTACTGCTAAGGGGGAAACTCCCTCCCTAACAGCACTGTGGGTGTACCTACACCACATGGACTGCAGCGGTTCAAGAAGGCAGCTCACCCCCACCTTCTCAAGGGCAACTAGGGATGGGCAATAAATGGCTGGCCCAGCCAGTGAAGCCCATGACAGGATTTTTAAAAATACTGAGAGGTCTGAAGTTGAATGGGGGGAGGGTGGATTTATGCAGGGAGGCAGTGGTGTATAGGTAAAAGCAAAATACTGCGGATGCTGGAAATCTGAAACAAAAACAGAAAATGCTGGAAAAACCCAGCAGGTCTGAGAGTATCTGTGGAGAGAAAGACAGAGTTAACATTTTGAGTCCGTATGACTCTTCTTCAGTGGTATTGTCACTGGACCAGTAATCCAGAGACCCAGGGTAATGCCCTGGGGACCCTACATGTGACTCCAGACCCACAGCAATGTGGTTGACTCTTAAATGCCCTCTGAAATAGCCCAGCAAGCCACTCAGTCATATCAAACCGCTACAAAGTCTAAAAGAAGAATGAAACCAGATGGACCACCCGGATTCAACCTAGGCACCAGAAAAGACACCGGCAAACCCAGCCCTGTCGACCCTGCAATGTCCTCCTTACTAACAGCTGGGTGCTTGTGTCAAAATTGGGAGAGCTGTCTCACAGGCTAGTCACCCTCATGGAACCATACCTTCCAGATCATGTCCCAGACACCACCATCGCCATTCCCAACCCTGGACATGTGGCGGCACAGTGGTATACAGTCAGAGAGGGATGCCCTGGGAGTCCTCAACATGAAGTCTTCTGGCATCAGGTCAAACTTGGGCAAGGAAATCTCCTGCTAATTACCACATACCGCCCTCCCTCAGCTGCTGAATCAGGGCTCCTCCATGTTGAACACCACTTGGAGGAAGCACTGAGGGTGGCAAGGGCACAGAATGTACTCTGAGTGGGGGACTTCAATGTGGTAGCGCCACCATAGCACCACCACAGACCGAGCTGGCTGAGTCCTAAAGGACATAGCTACTAGACTGGGTCTGCGGCAGGTGGTGAGGAACCAACAAGAAGGAGAAACATACTTCACCTCATCCTCACCAACCTGCCTGCAGCAGATGCATCTGTCCATGACAGTATCGGTAGGAGTGACCACCACACAGTCCTAGTGGAGATGAAGTCCATCTTCACATTGCCTCTTAAATGCCTTCTGAAAAGGCCTAGCAAGCCACTCAGTTGTATCAAACTGCAAAAAAGTCAATAAAAAGGAATGAAACTGGACAGACCACCCGGCATTGACCTAGGCACCGGAAACAACAATGGCATCATGTCAAAAGGGATAGATTTCAAATTCATCTAGCAAGACTGGGCATCCATGAGGCGCTGTGGGCCATCAGCAGCAGCAGAATTGTACCCAACCACAATCTGTAACCTCATGGCCCGGCATATCCCCCACTCTACCATTACCATCAAGCCAGGGGATCAACCCTGGTTCAATGAAGAGTGCAGGAGGGCATGTCAGGAGCAGCACCAGGCGTACCTAAAAATGAGGGGTCAACCTGGTGAAGCTATAACACAGGACTACTTGTGTGCCAAACAGCATAAGCAGCAAGTGATAGACAGAGCTAAGTGATCCCACAACCAACGGATCAGATCTAAGCTCTGCAGTCCTGCCACATTCAGTCATGAATGGTGGTGGACAATTAAACAACACACTGGGGGAGGAGGCTCCACAAATATCCCCATCCTCAATGATGTAGGAGCCCAGCACATCAGTGCAAAAGATAAGGCTGAAGCATTCGCAACAATCTTCAGCCAGAAGTGCCGAATGGATGATCCATCTCAGCCTCCTCTGGAGGTCCCCAGCTTCACAAATGCCAGTCTTCAGCCAATAGGATTTACTCCACGTGATATCAAGAAATGGCTGAAGGCGCTAGATAGTGTAAATGCTACGGGCCCTGACAATATTCCAGCAATAGTACTGAAGACTTGTGCTCCAGAATTTGCCACACCCCTAGTCAAGCTGTTCCAGTACAGCTACAACACTGGCAACTACCCGGCAATGTGGAAAATTGCCCAGGTATATCCTGCACACAAAATTGCAGAACAAATCCAACCCAGCCAATTACCAAACAATCAGTCTACTCTCCACCACCAGTAAAGTGATGGAAGGGGTCATCAACAGTGCTATCAAGCGGCACTTCCTTGGCAAAAACCTATTCACTGATGCTCAGTTTGGGTTCCGCCAGGGTTACTCAGCTTCTGACTTAATACAGCCTTGGTTCAACATAGACAAAAGAGTTGAACAGGGGTGAGGTGAGAGTGACTGCCCTTGACATCAAGGCAGCATTTGACCAAGTGTGGCATCAAGGAGCCCTAGTAAAACTGGAGTCAATAGGAATCAGGGGGAAAACTCTCCGCTGGTTGGAGTCATACCTAGCAAAGGAAGATGTGGTTGTTGGAGGTCAGTCACCTCAGCTCCAGGACATCACTGCAGGAGTTCCTCAGGGTAGTGTCCTCAGCCCTACCATCTTCAGCTGCTTCATCAATGACCTTCCTTCCATCATAAGGTTAGAAGTGGGGATGTTCGCTGATGGTTGCACAATGTTCAGCAGATACTGAAGCAGTCCATGTCCAAATGCAGCACGACCTGGACAATATCCAGGCTTGGGCTGACAAATGGCAAGTAACATTCACGTTACACAAGTGCCAGGCACTGACCATCTCCAATAAGACAGAACCGAACCATTGCCCCTTGACATTTAGCAGCATTACCATCACTGAATCCCCCACTATCAACATCCTGGGGGTTACCATTGACCAGAAACTGAACTGGACTAGCCATATAAATAATGTGGCTACAAGATCAGGTCAGAGGCTAGGAATCCTGTGGTGAGTAACTCATCTCCTGACTCCCCAAAGCCTGTCCACCATTTACAAGGCACAAGTCAGGAGTGTGATGGAATACTCCCCACTTGCTTGGATGAGTGCAGCTCCAACAACACTCAAGGCGCACTGTGGGTGTACCTACACCACATGGACTGCAGCAGTTCAAGAAGGCAGCTCACCACCACCTTCTCAAGGGCAATTAGAAACCGGCAATAAATACTGGCCTAGCTAGCGAAGCCCACATCCTGTAAATGAATTTTAAAAAAGACACCAGAGAGGACCTGATGGGCCAAATGGCCTGCTTCTTTGCCGGAACACTCTAACATTTTATAGACTGCTGCTGTACTAACTTGGATGTGACTAGCAAAAAAAACAACTGGTTGCTTTGAATTGTACTCTTTAAAAAATAATGGGCCTGGTGTTCTGGTTTATGCAAATAGAATTCTTAGGTCTTATTTTCTGTAATTCCCCCTAAAAAGTGTAAAAGCAAAATACTGCAGAAATGGCAAGGTGGAAATATCCAGCAGTTCAGGCAGCACTTCTGGAGAGAGAAAAGCTCACAGAACTGAAATATTGGACAGAATTTTCCAGGCTCTGGGTGGCCGGAGAGTGGGGGCAGAGGGTGTGCGGGACAGGAAAATAGCAGGAATCTGCAATGGGATGGCTCTGGGATACATTCCAGGAAAATAGCAGGAATCTGCAATGGGATGGCTCTGGGATACATTCCAGGAAAATAGCAGGAATCTGCAATGGGATGGCTCTGGGATACATTCCAGGAAAATAGCAGGAATCTGCAATGGGGTGGCTCCGGGATACATTCCAGCTGGAAGGGGTTCCCCAGGGGCCGGCAGAAATGCAGATTAGCAGCGGTGAGACCCCCCCACCGCCCGCTACAAGTGGAAGCTGCCATCTCAATAAAGGCGGCTCTAGGGGGCCTTTGGAGCCAGAGACTCCATTCACCAAAGAGGGGGGCGGCTGGTAGTAAAGGCTGCACTCATGGCTCGAACGTTAGTACGAGAGGAGTTTCCCTTTTGCTCCGAGGGACCCATAAGCTTGGCCTGTCTGAATTTTCAGTTTACATCTTTGCCTGTCCATCTTGAACAAAGGATACCCGCCTGCCATTCTTAAATGGACGGTGAGCTCAGAAGCAGCCAATTAAGAGGCCACCTCTGGGAAAATAACTCCTGCCTCTGCATTCCGGCTCCCAGCGAGTTTGGACTCGGGACTCCCTTTAGTCCCGGTGTCAGGACCCTGAAACCCCTAGGAAAACCCTGCCCGTTAATTCTGTTTCTCTCCACAGATGCTGCCAGACCTGCTGATTATTTCCAGCATTTGCTGTTTATACCCCAATATAATAATAACCTTTTGCTCCAATGGTCAGATCCGTTTGATGCTACTTTTTTCTATTTCTATGTTTAAAGTCAACAAACTGCAGCTATATTTTCTAACTTTGCCATGGGTGGGGAAATTGTGCAAATTTACTTGTGCCCCATTCACCATTAATAACATTTTGGGTTATTAATATACAAATCAGCTGAAGGTTTGTTACCATTGCAGTGAGGAACTGCAGTATACGGGATTATTCATGAGGGGCTGTCTGTTGTCAAACTCTGCTGCACAGTGATATTTACAAATTAATATAATTTAAGTAGCTCATTTTCACTGAGTTCTGACCTGCACACCCAGCACTGGGAGTGCGTTTTATCCCATTAACTACTGGGTGTGTCAGAGGTAAGGGTTCCAATCAGCAAAGATCAAGCACAAAGGCTTTAACACACTGGCACTAAATTCATGTTAAATTGGTTAATCCCAGTGTATAAAGAGCAGATACAGGAAGGTAATATAATTGCATCCATCGACAATACACGGGGCAGGATTTTGACCTCGGTGAGCGGGCACAGTCGCCTGGCCTGGGAGCAGCCAGGAAATGGGCCACCGCCCACAATTGGCCCCCGACCACGATTTCACGCCAATTAACGGCCGGCCAGTGTGAAAGGCGCGCTGAAACGCTCAGCGCTGCCCGGGTGGGAGAGGGAGGAGGGCGAGCGCTGAAGTCAGCGCGGGCATGGGGGAGCACGGAAGGAAAGCTCCCTGAAGGCAGAGAGCTGCCAAATTTAAAATCAATAAAAACCAAATGTAAAATCCGGAAACAATGCCCACGCTTCAGTTTGAGTCACCTCAACGTACGGATGTTGAAAATTACGTCCACACATTTTTATCTGTTTTTTAATTAATCTCAGAAACCTCATCCCACCCTCGGATGAGGTTTCCTCAAAAATGCAAAGGGCACCTGGCCGATTTGCCCACCTGCCAACCTTAACATTGGACGGGCAGCGAAAAATCCCCGCTAATTGAAACTTTAATAGCCTTAATAGGCCTCTTAATTGTCGGCGGGCGCGCTACCGACTCTCGAGCCCGCCCACTGACCGAAATATCACACAAGTTCGCAATGACATTGGGAAGCTCACCCAACATCATCCCGCGCTATTTTACACCCTATCAGGTCGGGCACGCGCCCGCCTGCGGGACATAAAATTCTGCCCATGAATTTTGTTCATCAAAATCTCAACACATGTTCTTTGAGCTGTAGTTCACAATAATTCACAACCATCACAAAATAAATCTACATCATGTATTTTACAACCTTCTAGCTTTCATGTACATTAAGTGTGAAATACCAATCTACAGAGGATAGGAAATCAATGCGAATGACATGTGTAGTAATGATTTTATAATCATAAATGGTTTTCTGGGCAGCATTTTAGCATCTAGGCACAATAATTAATTTATATTCATATCAACTACAGGAATGAATAATGAATGTGAGAAACAAGCTCCACTTTTTAATGGCACAACAATTTTATATTGATTTATCATTTGGGGCATTTTTTGGCCTAAAAATGTTGTGACCTTGGCAATTGTTGTAAAACAAACCTTGCATCGGATGGATGAAACTATTCATTGATGGCATTGTACCCTGTGTAGCATGATTTCATAATGCTGACACCAAATCTGGCACAGGTTCCATATATACTCACACAGCTAGAAAATTATTCAACATCTTTCATAACTAACTGTTGTTACATCAATGTCCTTCCCATCAACAGCTTCTTCATTTTGCTCTTTTGCTTTAATTTTACTTTATTCTGTTTCTGCTTCTTTCCTTCCTCCTCTCTCGATCTCCATCTCTCTATCCATGTGTTTCCATCTGTCTTTCTCAGCCTCTCTCTTTCTGTGTCTGCATCTATATGTCTGTCCATCCCGCTATCTGCATCTGTCTCTTAGCTCTCTATCTCATCTATCCATCTCTTTATGTGTGCCTGTGTCTTGATATCTCTGTATAAGTGTCCACTTTGTCTGCCTGTGTCTCTAATTCTCTCTCCACCTCTTCACCCAACCTTTATTTCCCTGCTGCAATTTATTTGTTCCAATTCTAACAATTAACTCTCTGCTTCTCTACTATTTTTACCTCTTCACTGAGATGGACTGCACTCACCTGGTTCCAGTCTTATCTGTCTAATCGTAGTCAGAGTGTCATCTGCAATGGCTTCTCTTCCCACTCCTGCACCATTACTGCTGATGTCCCCCCTAGGATCTATCCTTGCCCCTCTTATTTCTCATCTACATGCTGCCCCTCAGCAACATTATCTGAAAACACAGCATCAGTCCCCACATGTATGCTGGCAACATCTCGCTCTACTGTTAGAAATGGTA
Organism: Cetorhinus maximus; assembly: GCF_964194155.1. Lineage (NCBI taxonomy): Eukaryota > Metazoa > Chordata > Chondrichthyes > Lamniformes > Cetorhinidae > Cetorhinus > Cetorhinus maximus. Next base: position 774,327 of record NC_135879.1, read on the forward strand.
CTTTTCAGAATGTTCTGGAATTCTTCTGAATCTGGGGCAAAGTATTTGGCCACCTGGCAGAAAAGTTGCTTCTCCTCTTTCAGGAAAAACACACAAACAATACCTAGGAATGTCAGGCTTCCACATTGTCATTCCTAAGTCAGTAGGATGGTAGCTTGTACCCTCTTATCTATACAACTGCCAGGTAAGGACTAACAAATGGCCATCAGCATGAGGTCAACCAAAAGATAACTTCAAGCTAAAGTGATGGACAAGGGAAAGGTGACCCTCCCTGATATCTTGGGTAGTTGTCCTGTGGTCATTGGCCAGAGTTATTCAAACAAGAGACTGATTTAGGGCAATCAGCGTCTAGTGTGATGAATAATGTATCATTTTTAAGTTGAATTTTTATATATATGTATTTTTGTGTTAAGGGAAGTAGAGTGGTTCCAGCTTCACTTAGTTTTTTTAAGAGCCTTGGTGCTTAGAGGTCCGAATGGACCTGTGGCTGAAAGGTCAGTTTTTTTGGCTTTGTTCATATATAATATACATTTTTAATGAGGTTTTAGCACCCCTCAAGTTAAAGAGATGGGTTAAAAAGGTGTTAGATGTTTAGTGATTTTGGGGAAAGAACACAAAGTAGAAAAAATTGGGCAGTTGCCTAGCAACAGTGGTCAAGAGACACAGAGAAAGACAAGGACAAGTTAAGTGTGTGTCACTGAGTGAAGACAGGGATTTTTCAGCTCTCTGAGGAAAGTGCAAGGCTAGTGGGACAGTAGTTAGTTGAATAGTCAGTTATAGGACTCAGGAACATGATCAGGTTAGAAGTGTTGCTACAGAAACAGAATTTAAAGTGCGGTTTTTTTGGGTGTCTCGGGGAGAGACACGAGTTGCGTGAGAAGCATCAAGTGAATGCTCAGGAATTTGCCAGATGAAAACTGTTTGCACGTGTGCCGATCCCAAGCAAGAAACCTTTGTGTCAAGCGAGTGATAACTCTTCACTGGTTTACATGTCTGTAAAGACATTGCTGGGGTAAAGGAATAGTGGGAATTTGAATCATCTCCTTGTGTTTGTTTTGAGATCTTTCCAACTTTCTTGTATGATGTAATACAGTTCATTTTTCTTGTTTTAATAAATATTTTACTCTTTGTGTTAAAAGTTCATCAGCAGACTCCGGTGAATTTGTTCAGTAACCTGCCTTCACCATTTTAAAAAAAAACGTTAGGACCTATCAAGCCAGGTTTCACTCTGGGATCTGACTTGTCCAGTAGTAACATCAGCTGGGATCGTAACGCTAGAAATAAAGTATATTAGCAGATGCTCAGATGCAGAGGGCAGTTCTCATGAAGATGAAGGAAGACCAGGGGAAGAGCTTCCTAACACTTTTGTTATGAGCAGAATGCTGCCACCACAAGCTGCAGAAATCAACACACTCTGCATCATCTGTCTGCTTCTCCTCTGGGATCAGTAAACTGCTCTTCACTGTCATGGGTCATATGCTTTTCCTATCATGCATCACATCTAAACTATTGCTTAATAGACTGAATAAACTACCTTAAAATCATTTAAGAGTTCTCGACCATTTTAGGTAATCTGTAACACCTAAACCTTAAAATTTATACAACCTCATCACTTCTCTCAACTCCCCCACTGTTGTAAATTATCAGATTACTCATTTGACATCCAGAGCTGGATGAGCAGAAATTTCCTCCAAGTAAATACTGGAAAGACCGGAGCCATTGACTTTGGTCCCTACTACAAATTCCATTCCCTAACTATTGACATCATCCCTCTCACTGGCAACTGTCTGAGGCTGAACCAGACTGTTTGCAGCCTTGGTGTTATATCTGACTCCAAGATGAGCTTTTAATTGCATATCCACACCATCACTAAGACTGCTTTTATCAACCTCTGTAACATCACCTGACCTAACCCCAACCTCAGCTCATCTGCTGCTGAAGCCCTCAATTATGCTTTCGTAACCTCTAGGCTTGGCTATTCCAATGCACTCCTGGTCAACCTCCTAAATCCTCTGTAATCTTGAGGTCATCCAAAACTCTGCTGCCCGTGTCCTAACTTGCACCAAGCGCTGGATTTTACACTGCCCTGCCGGCATGTTTGAAGCAGGGGTGCTCATAAAATGTGGCCTGTCCACTGCCTTCCCACCTGCCCTTGACCTGTCTCTCATTTTAGGGGTAGCAGTGGAGACATTATGCTGTCCCCTGAGCCTTGAGCCTGTTGAAGCCCTTAAATGGTCAATTAATGGCCAATGAAGTGCCTCATCCTACCCCCGCTATTATATTACCTGTGGCAGGGGGAGGCCCACGCCATGTGGAAAGCCCAGCAGTTTTTACTAGGCGAGCTGGTGACAGACAAGTGGGGGAAACCTCCTCTGGGGGCCCTCTGTGCACATTGGAGGCACACTCCTCCATCCTCCCAAGACCATACCCCCCTTTAACCCCCAACCCGGCTTCTCAAACCCAGATCGCCCCACACCTCCAGGGGGCCTCCCAGCCAGGGCCTGCTGACACACCAGACTTACCTTCATTCCAGCCTCCATAGCCTCTGCTTCTTGAGGGATTGTCTGAAGTACCAGCAGTGGCCACTGCTTGAGCCTGGCATTGCTGGGAGTATTGATCTGCCAGCCAATCAGATTGGCCAGCAGCTCTCTAAGTTGGGACTTCCTCCACAGATGAGGGCGGAAGTCTCGCCCTTAGCTGGTTAATGCCCCACTGAGCATAACATTTCTGCAGGGCAGCCGGCTCTCTTGTGGGCAGGCTCCCCATTGACTTTCTGACCTAGGCATCTGCTTAATTTCATCTTATCTGGTTTGGTATCAATATTTTCTTTATAATACTCCTTGAAATGCCTCAGGACATTTTTATTACATTAAGTGTGCTATATAAATAGATGTTGTTTTACTTTCTCTATCTCTCTTCTCTTCGCCATCCTTTATCTTCACTCTCCAAAGTTTGTGAACCTGGGGTATTTATATATAGTGAAAGCTCACTCCACAAAGATAATCCCTTTTTTTATTGAGGGTAATATACTGGCATGGATTGAGGATTGACAGATCGGAAACAAAGAGTGGGAATAAATGGGTCTTTTTCCAGGTGGCAGGCGGTGACTAGTGGGGTACCACAGGGATCAGTGCTTGGGCCCCAGCTGTTCACAATATATATAAATGACTTGGATGAGGAAACCAAATGCAATGTTTCTAAGTTTGCTGATGACACAAAACTGGGCGGGGTTGTGAGTTGTGAGGAAGATGCAAAGAGGCTTCAGGACAATTTAGACAAGTTGTGTGTGTGGGCAAACACATGGCAGATGCAGTATAACGTGGATAAATGTGAAGTTTAACGCTTCGGTGTGAAGAACAGAAAGGCAGAGTATTATTTAAATGGTGATATATTGGGAAATACAAAGGGATCTGGGTGTCTTTGTACACCAGTCAATGAAAGTAAATAGGCAGGTGCAGCAAACAATTAGGAAGGCAAATTGGATGTTGGCCTTCATTGCGAGAGGATTTGAGTTCAGAAGTAGGGATGTCTTACTGCAGCTGTACAGGGCCTTGGTGAGACCAGACCTGGAGCATTGCATGCAGTTTTGGTCTCCCTACCTAAGAAAGGATATACTTGCCATAGAGGGAGTGCAGCAAAGGTTCACTAGGCTGATACTGGGGATGGCAGGACTGTCGTATGAGGAGAGATTGGTTCAACCGGCCCTGTATTCACGAGAGTTTAGAAGAATGAGAGGGGATCTGATTGAAACGTATAAAATTCTAATAGGGCTGGACAGACTGGATGCAGAGAGGATGTTTCCTCTAGTTGGGGAGTCTAGAACCAGGGCCACAGTCTCAGGATATGGGGCAGGCCATTTAGGACTGAGATAAGGAAATATTTCTCCACTCAGAGGGTGGTCGACCTGTGGAATTCTCTACCACAGAGGCCGTGGGGGCCGGGTCACTGAGTATATTCAAGAAAGAAATTGATTTTTTTTGGATATTAGGGGCATCAAGGGATATGGAGAGAAAGCGGGAATACGGCGTTGAGATAGAGGATCAGCCATGATCATATTGAATGGCGGAGCAGGCTTGAAGGGCCGAATGGCCTACTCCTGCTCCTAGTTTCTATGTTTCTATCTACGTTTCCATTGTGAACGTCACTGGCTAGGTCAGCATTTGTTGCTCACCCGTAATTGTGCTTGAGAAGGTGGTGGGGAGCTGCCTTCTTGAACAGCTGCAGTCCTTGTGGAGTTAGAAAGGGAGGTCCATGTTTTGACCCAGCGACAGTAAAGAAACAGTGATATATTTCCAAGTCAGGATGGTGAGTGACTTGGAGGGGAACTTGCAGGTGGTGGTGTTCCTATGCTTCTGTTGCCTTTGTCCTTCTAGGCGGTAGTGGTCGCCGATTTGGAAGGTGCTGTCAAAGGAGCCTTGGCTGCAGTGCATCTGACATATCATACACTTCTCCTATCCACTGTTTCTGATTCCTTTCTTTCCTCTACTGCACCTCACTTCACACCTGGTCAATTTATCTTGCTGTCCTTATTCTGCCAAGTTCACATATCTGTTCCTCTAACTTTGCTTCCAACGTAATCTCCTCCTAGCTAAATGTGCCTTCCTCTTGTCCTTGTCCCAATATCTCCCTGTTCTTCTCCTAAGCAGTTTTTGTTTCTAATTCTCTACAAGGATCTATTTGTATTTGCTTCGACAGTAAGAATAAAGGAACCCTACTGAGCAGTAGGGCTATTTCCACCCTACCCTGGAAGTGATCTGCGATCAATAGGAGATAGCTTGTTTTCAAAGTTCAGGGTTATTTTAATTGGCACAATCCCAATGTAACTGCTGGATCATGACCTGTGGAATTTCAGCCCCAATATTTCATGGAAAGATTGTGGAACATTGTAGCTGCATAGTGAAGAAACAAGAACAGACTGTGGGTATAATCACTCAGGATGGTATCTGGGAAAGTTAGGAAAATGCAGGGAAACCAAATGGAAAATGTGGAAGAAATGGAGAATTTTTTTTGCATGTAGTCAAAGCTGAATGAATTGATGCAGGTTGAGAAAAACAACTGTCTACAGCATTGCAGTAGCTCAATCTGTTGGAAGAGTGAAGATTGAGTAAATAATGATCGAATTTATTTATCCTAGCTGATATCTTGGTGTTGTTTACAATGAGTTGGAGAATACCCTGGGTGGGATTTTCTGGCCCTACCCCCTGCTGGGATCATCCAGTCCCACCCAAAGTCAATGGACCTTTGGCTGAGCTGCCACATCCCCCACGGTGAGTTCACCACAGGGAAGCCATAAAATTCCCGCCCCCATTTTTAATAACAGGAATGTAATGCTATGTAACACAGAGCATATCATAACATAATTATGACATGTTCTTAATGGGACCAGGAACTGTCAATGGAGTCAGGGATTTGGTGGTGTAGAGGGAGATGGTAGCATTGTGGTAATGTCATTGGACTAGTAATCCAGAGGCCCAGGCTAAACCCAGGAAACATGGTCTCAAATCCCATCATGCAGTGGGTGAAATTTAAATACAATTAATAAATCTGGAATTGAAAGCTAGTCTCAGTAATAGTGCCCATGAAACTATCATAACATAACATAAGGAGTCGGTAATTCAGCCCCTCGAGCCTGCCCTGCCATTCAATACGATCATGGCTGATCTAATTTCGGCCTCAACTCCAATTTTCTGCCCTCTCTCCATAACCTTTCAACCCGTTACTAATTAAAAATCTGTCTATCTCCTCTTTAAATTTATTCAGCGTCCCAGCATCCACTGCGCTCTGAGGTAGGGAATTCCACAGATTCACGACCCTTTGAGAAAAGTAATTCCTCCTCATCTCTGATTTAAATCTACCATCCCTTAGCCTAAAACTATGGCCTCTCGTTCTAGAATGCCCCACAAGGGGAAACATCCTCTCCACGTCTACTTTGTCTATCCCCTTTAGCATCTTATATAGCTCAATTAGATCTCCTCTCATCCTTCTAAACTCCAGCGAGTATAGGCCTAAACTGTTCAATCTCCCCTCAAGACAAGCCCCGCATCTCTGGAATCAATCTAGTGAACCTCCTCTGAACCGCCTCCAGTGCAACTACATCCTTCCTCAAGTATGGGGACCAAAACTGTGCACAGTACCCCAGGTGCGGTCTCACCAATGCCTTGTACAGTTGCAACAACATTTCCCTATTTTTATATTCTATTCCTCTAGCAATAAATGGCAAAATTTCATTTGTCTTCCTCATTACCTGCTGTACCTGCATACTAACTTTCAGCGATTCATGCATGAGGACACCCAGACCCCTCTGCACTGAAGCATTCTGAAGTTTCTCTCCATTTAAATAATAAGTCGCCTTTTTATCCTTCCGACCAAAATAGATAACCTCACACTTATCCACGTTAAACTCCATCTGCCAAATTTTGGCCCATTCACCTAACCTGTCCCTATCCATTTGTAAATTTCTTATTTCTTTATTGCAACTTACTTTCCTGCCTATTTTGGTGTCATCTGCAAATTTAGCTATAGTACCTTCTATTCCCTAAATCCAAGTCATTATTATAGATTGTAAATAGTTGGGGCCCAAGGACTGAACCCTGTGGCACCCCAGTAGTTACAGCTTGCCATCCAGAAAAAGACCCATTTATCCTGACTCTCTGCTTTCTGTTGGTTAACCAATCCTCTATCCAAGCTAATATACTACCCCTAACTCGGTGTGATCTTATCTTGTGTATTAATCTTTTGTGCGGCACCTTATCAAAGGCCTTCTGGAAGTCCAGATATACTACATCTACAGGATCCCCATCATCCACTTTGCTTGTCACATCTTCAAAGAACTCTAGCAAATTAGTCAAACACGATTTACTCTTCATAAAACCATGCTGACTCTGGTGGATTGCATTTTGACTTTCCAAATGCCCCATTACTATTTCCTTAATAATGGATTCCAACAATTTCCCAACGACAGATGTTAAACTAACTGGTCTGTCATCAATTGTTATAAAAACCCATCTGCTTCACTCATGACCTTAAGGAAAGGAAATCTGCTTTCCTTACCTGGTCTGTCCTACAGGTAACTCCAGACCCACAGTAACGTGGTTGACTCTTAACTTCCCTCTGAAATGGCCTGGCAAGCCCCTCAGTTCAAGGGCAATTAGAGATGGGCAACAAATGCTGGTTCTGCCAACAACACCCACAACCCATGAAAGAATAAAGAAACAAAGTTCTTAGTGAGGCTGAGAATTCTCAAAACAGAGCCAGGAATTTTTAGAGTGCACAAGAAATAGGAACAGGAGAAGACCATATGGCCTGTCAAACCTGCGCCATCATTTAGTACATTCATGGCTGATCTTTGGCTTCAAGTCCACCTTCCCATACGCTCCCTTGATTCCCTAAGAGACCAAAAATATGCCTATCTTAGCCAAAATTATATTCAACAATGGAGCTTCTACAACACTTTGAGTAGAGAATTCCAAATATTGACAACCTTTTGAGTGAAGGAATTTCTCCTCATCTCAGGTCTAAATTATCTGTGTCTTACCTGGAACTCTGCCCCTGTGTTCTAGATTCCCCAGCCAGGGGAAACAATCCCTCAGTGTCTACCCCGTCAAGTTCCTTCAGAGTTTTGTTTGTTTCAATCAGATCATCTCTCATTCTTCTAAATTCCAGGGAATATAGGCCCAATTTACTCAACTTCTCATCATATGACAACTCTGTCACCCCAGGGACCAATTTAGTGAACCTTCGCTGTACCGCTTCTAATGCAAGTATATCCTACCTTATATATGGAGATCAAAATCACACACAGTATTCTAGGTCTCACCAAAATTTTATACAATTGTTGCGAAATTTCTTTATTCTTGTACTCCAATCCCCTTGCAATGAAGACCAACATGCCATATGACGTTCTAATAGCTTGTTGTACCTGCATACTAACTTTCTGTGTTCCTTCTACGAGAACATCCAAGTCCCTTTGAACATCAACATTTACAAGTTTCATGTCTTTTAAAAAATATTCAGCTTTTCTATTCTTACAACCAAAGTGAATAACCTCACACTTATCCACATTATACTCAATCTGCCATATTGTTGCCCACTCATTTAGTCTGGCTATATCTCTTAGCAGCCCCTTTGTGTCCTCCTCACAGCTTGCATTCTCACGTAGCTTTGTGTCGACAACAAACTTAGATACGCAACTCTCAGTCTTCTCATCAAAGTCATTAATATAGATTGTAAATAGATGGGGCCCCAGCACTGATCCTTTTGGTACTCCACGGGCAGAATCTTCCGGTCGCTGACGTGTAAAATGATGCGGGATGGTGTCGGGTGGAATTCCCGACCTCACCCCGCGTCATTTCCATTTTCAGGTCGGCGGAGTCAGCTGTGCGCCCGCCAACCTGTCAATGGCCTATTGAGGCCATTGAGATACTAATTAAAATCATTAATGGACCAGCCTGTCCAACATTAAGGTTGGCGGACAGGCCGGGAGCCCTGGTGGGCTTCGCAAAAAGCATCAAACCTCATCCACGGGCGGGATGAGGTTTCATGAGGGTATTTAAATTTTTAATAAAGGTTTCAGTTAAAGTTATGGACATGTCCCAACTCATGTGACAGTGTCACATGAGGGGACATGTCAGGGAAATTTTCCTATCATTTTTATTGCAAATTTTAATGCAGAGTCAATCTCCCTAAGGCAGCACTTAGCCTCAAAGAGATCAGTGCACTCTTGGCCCATCGCACTGGGCGGGCCTTAATTGCCCGATCGGGGGCGCCGATTGGAGGTACGCCTGCCCGCGCCCACACTTCCCTCCCAACGGGGGGGAAATTTTTCCCCACTAGTCACAGCCTGCCAATTTGAAAATATCCCATTTATCCTTACACTTTGCTTCCTATTCGTTAACCAATCCTCTATCCATGCTAATATATTATGCCCAACTTCATGACCCTTTATCTTAAGTATTAACATTTCGTATTGCACCTTATCAAATGTCTTTTCAATTCAAGTATACTACATCTACTATCTCCTTTATCTACCCCACTAGCTACATCCTCCTTCTCCTTGGATTGCCACCTTGATTTGGTGGAGTGTCTTGTGCACTCTGATGGTTCCATGAGTGATGCCATCAGGAGCTCCTTGCTTCTGGTAGGGCCACCCATGGCAGCAAGGTTGGGGGGGAGATGCCAGACAAAATGCAGTCCACGATGTCCTTTGTGGCAGAACAGGTGAAGGAAGGATGTGCACCTCACTGGCTGAGAAGGTGGAAGAAGGCTTCAGTGGCAAGGTGGTCCTGGTCACCGTGGCTTGACATGACACTGAAATCTGACCACCAGCCCATCAAGGTCATATGGATAATGACAGCACCCCAAGGTCCCCATGTTAAACACAGTTGCACACAGGCTTCTAACAGGGTCCAATTGCCAAGTCATGTGACGATAGAGAATTGGTGATGGGGACAGCACTGTGAACCTGGGAGTCCATAGTCAAAAATCTGCTAACAAGCAACAGATGCATGGAGGTTGTTGGACACCTGTGTTGGGACAGAGGTGTCTTTGGGCAGCATCTGTGACTGAGCAGTCCTCTTCGGGATACCCTCTGCTCACCTCAAAGGGGAGGGGGCTAGGAAAGATGTCCTGAAAAGAGGGTGCCCCACTTTCTCCAGGCTGGGGAATCACACCTCGTGGGATCACTATCTTCATGATCAACTTGGAATGTTAGAACACTCATGGATAATCTCAAAAGCAATGTTCCGGAAAGAAGAACTGTATTTATAGCACGAATCAAGACTCCAGTCAAGGGTATCAAGACTCCAAATTCACATCACCACCCTCAGTGAGACCTGCATTGCTGAGGAGGGGCAGCTAAAGGAACAAACAGGGGATACACCTTCCTCAGGAAAGGAAAGGCTGACAGCAAGCCTCATGTCCACAGGGTTAGCTTTGCCATCCCGAATAGGATCTTGGGATGTTTTGCCAGAACTCCCCAATTGGATAAATGAAAGACTCATGACAGTTCACCTACAGCACAGCTATAACCAATATGCCACAATCATCAGGGTTTATGCCCTGACGCTTGACTCCAATGAAAATGTAAAGTAAAAGTTCCACTTTGACCACGATAAAGTCCTCACTGCCATCCCAAAAGAAGAAAAGATCATCATTCTTGGGGGCTCTAATGCCAAGGTTGGCCATTACCCTGATGTCTGGAGCAGACCATTGGGAAAGATGGGGTGGGAAAAGCCAATGCAAATGGCATCCTCCTGCTGACAAAGTGTGTTCTGCATGGCTTCATTTTAACAAGCACCCTCTTCCACCAGAAGAACAAATATAAAACTACATGGAGGCATCTTAGATCAAAGCACTGGAACCTCCTCGGTTATATCATTGTTCAGGTCAAAGATCTGAGTGATGTCTGCATCACTTGATGTATGTAGGGGGAGTGCTGCCTGCTGGAGAGATCATTGACTTGTTCGATCGGTGATAAACATCCACCAAGACATTGTCAGGTCCAAAACTCCAAAAGCAGGCAGATCCATTTCTCAGCCCTGAAGCATCCCAACCGGAGGGAGGAATTCCCAGTGCAGCTCCCGACCAATCTGGAAAATCTTCACACACCCAGCTCAATTCCAGGGCAGTGGGATCAAATAAAGAGAGCTATACTAGCCTCCAGTGCCCAGACCATTGGGTTCGAGCATCATCATCACCAGGACTAGTTTCATGAAAATTATGCTCAAATACGTGACCTCTTGGAACAAAAGTGAGGAGTCTTCATTGCCTGGCAGAGCAACCCAATGTCACAAGTCAAGAAGTCAGCATTCCATCAGCTTAAGGCCGATGCCCAAAGACAAATCCAAAATATAAAGGCCACATGGTGAGAAGGGAGAGCCCGAGAGCTCCAACAAGATGCTGACCATCATGACATGCAAGGCTTTTTTGAAGCCACCAGCGCCATCTATAGTCCAGGGTCAAATGGACAAAATCCACTTTGTTCACAGGATGGTGTTTCTCTTCTTAAGGATGACACTGTCATCCATCAACCTTGGGAAGAACATTTTTAACAGTTCCTCAACTGTGAATCCACAGTATCAGCTGATATTCTCCAGCCAATTCCCCAGTCCCCTGTGGTAGAATCCATGGGTGAACCACCATCAATGGAAGAGCTGCAAAAAGCAATCAAATAGATGAGGAACAATGAAGCCTATGGCTCTGTTGGTATTCCAGCTGAGTTCTTCAAAGCCAGTGGGCTTTTGCTCACATGAAGACTCTATGCATTCGCCCTATGGATTTGGGAGGAAAAAGAACTCCTCCCCTCCCCTCCCACCACCCAACCCACCCAACTTCAGGAATGTGACAATTGTAACGCTTTTTAAGAAGGGAGATGAATCATGCTGAGGAAACTACTGATGTATTTCCCTCTTGTCCATAGCAGGGAACGTACTGACATGCATTCATGCATTCTCTTGAATCGCCTATTTCCTGTGGCTGAGGAAATCCTCCCAGAGACATAGTGCAGCTTTAGACCTTCCAGAGGAACCTCCGACATGGTCTTTGTTGCCAGTCAAATTCAAGAAAAATGTCAAGAGCAACACCAGGAATTCTTCATTGCATTCATTGAACTGACCAAAGTATTTGACACAATAAATCGCAAGGCCCTGTGGATTGTGCTCCAAAGATTTAGGTGTCCAAGAAACTTTGTCACTATCCTGCAACTGCTTCATGATGATATGACTGCAATTGTCTTGATTGGGCGTTCTGAAACAAACTTTCAAAATCCACACTGGGATTAAGCAAGGCGGTGGTGATCGCCCCCATCCAGTAATATTTACAATCCACCTGACAAAAGCTATTCACCTCATCAAAGATCAATTGTCCTCTGGTGTTAGCATTAAATACCATCGCCTCTGTGCTCAAACTAAATTGACCACCATAAATGCTCTGCTGCTTGTGGATGACTCAGTGTTGTTGTCCATAGATTTGCAAGCTGCTCTTGATCTCTTCAATTCTGCATATAAGAAACTTGGCCTGTCCTTGACTGTTGTCAAAACAAAGCTCATATATCAACCTACGCGCTATCAGTGAAATACTCCACCTCCCATATATCAGCTAGACCAGCACAGTCTTTTACAAACTATGGTAGCAGGTGTTTGACAACAAAGACCTCCACAAGTGAATGATGGTCCCAGTGTACAGAGCAGGTGTTGTCACCACACTCCTGTACCGTAGTGAGACCTGGACTGTGTATCAGTGACACATAACAGAGCTAGAGAAATTCCATCAGCAATGCCTCTACCACATCCTCTGGGGTAATTACAATTTAGAGTGTTTATTTAATGAGATCAGAATTAGAAGCAAGAAAACTAAAACAATGGATGATCCATTTCTGGATCTCTTGGTAGAGCCATAGTGTCTATCGTTATCTCAATAAAAGATTTAAATTATTTATGTGCTTCCCAGATGAAAGAAGCTAAAAAGCGACTGGTAAACAAGGGAATTCCTGTGGGTCTAGCAACCCTGGGAAAGAGGATCATAAACTGCATGAGAAATATCTATTAATTTAACATATGCACAATCATAGAGCCAATCAATAGCCTTGTCAGTGGTTAGATGGAATTCATTAAGCCCACCATCAAGTTTAGTCAGTGGTCCCTCCTCGACAATGTGATCATTGATTGGTCTGCACCACAGCCGCAGCCTGGATGGTCTTATCAACTCTGCTAATGTTGGCTGGCTGCACAGAGGCCTTGGCCTGTCCAGAAATGGTTTAAAAGGTCCCACTGTTGCTGTACTTGGGAGTTTAAAGCTAGGTGGTTGAACAGCGGGGTCTACAATGAGAGAATGATTTCTGTGTATGTTTCTGCTGTCAATCCTCCTGCCTTAGGTCTTCAGCTGTTACTCCTTGGCATGGTGGATTTAGCCATATGGGGTGGCATAGTTGAGGAGGTCCTTGAATAAGGGTTGGATTAGGGTAGAGTTTCACCAGTAGATTGCCTGTTGCAAATTACCCTCCTGATGTGGGGTTGCGATGGGGGGGGTGGAAGGGGGCAATGTTGCTCAGGACTGGAAGGCAGGGGAGGTGAGTTGGTCAAAGAGTACCTGTGATGATGTGCATTGTTGAGTTGAGTTGCACCTTGATAAGTTTAGTGTGGGCAAATTGGTACCATACTGAGGCGCAGTATTCTGCAGCTGAGAGTTGAATATGTAATGGCAAGAGCAGAAGTCCTAAGGGTCTTGGCCTGTGATCCCCATGAGGTACCGGCCAGTTTACTAAGGTGTTTGTTGTGGGTTTTGTTGTCTTGATGAGGTGCTGTCTGTGTGTGATGGTTCTGGCTAGGAATTGTGCTTCAATGTCTGGCCATCCAGGGTGATGTTCAGTTCCCTCTTAGCACTGGCATTGTGAAGGTGGAGTGTGCAGGAGGCTGTTTTACTGGTGCTCAGTTTTAAGCACCATGTCTTGCAGTAGTCTTGCAGCTTTGTAATATCATCATTTAGCATGTCTTCCAGCTCAGGGTAAGTCAGAGCCTGCATCCCACAGCAGATGTTATCTGCATAGATAAGCTTCTGGAACCAGGTTGGTGGGGGGTAGGTTGTTAGTGTACAAGTTGAATAGAGTTGGGCTCTAGTCTTGTCACCCAGATCCCTGAACCATCTGTCCCGGTGCAGCAGTTCAATGGCGGTAGTAACCCAAGGAGGGAGACCTCTTGATATTTTGATGAATAGGCCAATGTACTAGACACTATCATATGCTGCAGTGATGTCAAGAAAAATTGTCTTTGTTTTAAGATTCCTTTAAAAGCCATTTTCAATGAAAGTGGCTAATGTGAGGAGCTGATCATATGTCTCCTTCTATGTCAAAAGACTGCTTGATCCACACTCAGGATGTTCTCCACTTCTGCCTTGGTCCACTGTAGGATTAGGGGCTCTATTACCTTGAAGCATACAGATAACAAAGATATTGGCCTGTAGTTTGATGCTAATTCTGGTTCTTAGCCTGGTTTAGGGGGGCCGATGATTTTAGACATGCATTGGGATCTTGGCAGTCTTCCCTTGTATATGACCCTTGTAAAGAATTAGGCCAATCGGGGGCAGGCCCATGGGCCAAGATGTTTTAGGGACTCAGGGAGGATGTTGTCATATCCAGCAGCAGTGCCCAGATTGATGGTTTGTAGAATTTTTGTCCAACTCCAGGGCAGTGAAGGATTCCAATCGGGAATTGTGTTGCCTGTGGAAGGATCTCCACACGCTCTGGACTGGCTTTTTCACTTTTTTCTCAATCGGTGCCTTTCCCATGTGAAGAAGATGCCCCGCTATCTGATCAACATTTACAGATGGGCAGCTTGTCATTAATGGTCGCTCAGCCGCTCCGAGGCAGCATAGGAGTCTCCAACATTTCAACTTGAGGTGGGTAAAGCCCTGGTTCTTTATTGTGTTCTCCCATCTGACCCGGCAACCACAATTCCCATTATATTTCATAGTTGGAGAGTTTCTGGAACACTGAGAAGAAATCAAAGTGAATTCTGGAGGGTTGTGGTATAATTTTGGGTTGATCCTGGGAAAAGTGAGTGAATTTTCAAGATTTTGTAAGATAATAGAACTTTTGAGGGGAAGTAAAAATAAAACTGGGTTCATAGCATACAAGGTTATAAACTAAAGTGTTAAGTTAGTAGTAATTGCTTTCTTCAATTTTTTTATATATACAATAAGGTTTGTTTTTGTTTAAAATCATGAAACCTTGTGGTGCAATTTCTTTCAGTTAAACACTGAGTGTTTGAATTTCCCTTTAAATGTTAATGATCCTTACTGGGATCATAAACCAGGCATAATATTTGTAGATAGCCCAATTGGTATAAGTAGAAAAATAGAAAATAATGAACAAAGAACTCACCTGATCCCAAAACCCTCCTCATCCAATGAATTTTCTTTAAGGTATAGTCATTGATGTTTTTCAGACAAACATAGTAACCAGTTTGTGTACAGCAAACAAGTGAAATGCATGGCCAGTTAATTTGTTTTAATGACCTTTGTTGTCCTGCATTTGAATAGGCCTCCATTTGATTCTTTATCTGAAAGATAATACTGTACCTCCACTCATTAAGCATATACTGAACTGCCAGGCTAGGTTGAGTGTTCAAGTTGTGGAGTGAGGTTTTCCTACATTGGGATTTAACAGGTCATTCCCGGCATCTCTGGATCAGTGATAAAACATTACTTATCTATTATCCAGTGGTGATTTATATTCTGTTTTTTCTCAGAAAAGGCATTGAACTATTTGTTGGGCTGTAAACAAACGGAGTAAGGTTATTATTCTCCTTTAATCCCTTGTCAATTATTTGCTGTATTGCTGCAACAACTCACTGGCACCTTGATACAGATCAATGATGTAGATCACTCTTAACCAGCTGGCCAGTTTTTGGACTACACTAAAAGTAGCATTTTAATCCCTTTCTACCATTAAGATCAAGAAGTCAGAGAGGGTGATAAATGCCAATTTAACTTAGACACCTTAAGAGAAGATTTGCTTATGAAGTGCGAGTACCTGCCAGAACATTGTCCTAACTCGGGCTCATTATTAACTGTGGAGACAACCTGATCCAGTCATCAGTTGAGAAGCTTGTGACAAATGGGGCTAGCTTTATAAAATACTTGGGAAGCAAACTTGAACGTGAGAGTAAATTTCAACACATTATGCTGAGCACACACCCAGGAAGGTACTGAAACAATGAGAAAGGCTGCTGATGCCTGCAGATGTCACCTTTAATATTATGCAGCAATTTTAAAGGGAAATTTATCTCATGTAGTTATAATGTGGCATACTGTTTGAATTTGACATATATTTTAAAATTATCATACTATATTGGTGAAAAAACTCAAATTTGTTCATAATAGAAATGATTTTTTTCTTACTTTGTTGTTTAGCTTTTCTAACAAGGTACAGAGACTTACTGCTTTCATGCTGTTGAGTCTCAGAACATATTGAACAAAGCTGCTGGAGACAGGATTGAAGGTCACAGAATTTGTCTAGACTGAGATGATCGAATACGCCACAGGACACAGCCTACTGCCAAGCAGAGAGGAACGTTATCTGCATAGAGCAGCCAACTGGGACTGAAGTGGACACATTTCACCTCTGTCCTTCAAAAGGGAACTTGATAAGTTCCTGAAGGAAATTGACATTTCCAATTGCCAGTTACACAAAATTACATAGAACTTACAGAAAAAGGCCATTAGTCTAAGAAGTTGCGAAAAATTATGGTCAAAGCCTCTGCTATTTCTTTTCTGACTTGCTTCAATGCCCATGATGCACACCATCAAGACCCAATGAATCCTTTTCTACAGTCATCTCTCACAATTAGTCCATATCCTTTCTAGCACACCCACATTCTCACTCCCATTATCATTTGTAAAAAGTGACACAAATTGTTTATTCACATCTCTACCTTAATATCTTCAACCTCCATAACTAGATTCCCCTCTATCCTTGAGAAATTCTATCCTGCCATTAATGATTCATGTGCTAATAGCCCCATTACTATTTCTTTTTTATATTTTCTGCTAGCCTTTTTTCTTTTTTACTTTTATCTCTTTTGACTTCTCTTTTCAACTCCCCACTCCATTTTCTATATACATCATGATTTTTTTCATTCTTGGGATGTGGGTGTTGCTGACAAGGCCAACATTTGTTGCCTAACCCGAATTGCTTTTGAGCAGGTGAAGATGAGCTGCCTTACATACACAAATAAACAGAATCGATGAGCAAGGAGAGCAAGTGGTCTGTCAAGCCTGCCCATATCATAATGGTCAGAGCATCATGATGACAGTTTTTGTTTAGTATTGTTACCTTTAGCAAGTCGTATCACGGGATCTATTGCAGCTATCATGTAGCTAGACGTAGCTTTGGTTTATCATCTCACTCAAAAGCTGGCTTATCCAACAAATTCCACACGTTCCCATACCAACACATGCTATGTTTTTCTGCTGAGTATTGTCATTTTACATGGAACATTCTGGAGATGATAAAAAGGTCAATTCCTGAGGGGATTTGACTGATAACATAGCGCTTGTCCTGCCTAACATCTATAGCTGGAGTCAGTCAGGTTATCTCCCTCCAAATATGGAGCTAGCTTTTCACACTGCTCCTTCTAAACCTCACTAATAAAACCAAAATGTCAATCCTAAAACTGTACAAACCTTTCCGTGGATTGGCCTTTTCTTTGTTATTGTTTCCCACTGGGAATGCCTGAGTTTGGAGCTATCCCTGTGGTATGATGAGCTAAAGAATACTGGAATAGAAATTTAGTTGAAGAAAACAAGCAAAGCAAATTTCATTAGAATAAGGTTTAGGTCACAAGTAGGACAATTTTTTAAAAATTGAGAACATCTTAGTATTTTAGGACTTAAGAACTGCAAAAATAACGCATGACAGACAAACACACATACAAACACGTGGGGCAAAACTCTTCACTCGGCAGGTGAGCGCGTGCCCGACCTGCTGGAGCATGAAATGACGCACGTTGACATTGGCACACTCGGCACGCGACATTTCACTAGGCCAGCGCGGGAGACAGGAGGGAGGGAGACAGAGGCGCCCCCGCCATTAATTAAGAGGCCAGTTAAGGCCCTTGACACACCAATTGTCTCCGAGTTTATGTAGCCCATGTGGCACAGGCAGGCGGGCAGGCCACAGTTTGCAAAAACTCATCCATGGGTAGGATAAGAAGGGTCAGCAGCATTGACAATGTGAGTTGTGAGGTGTTTTGGAGATCGTGTGCTGTTGGTTGATTCTGTGAACTGGACAGCTTCATCTCCCTTCAGAGCTGCATACTGAGCATTTCTAGGCTTCATTTCAGGGCTCACTGGTGTCTTCCAGGCCCCTGGATTCAGACCGTGTGGGCCTTTCCAGGTATCAGACAGCCTTCCCTTACCCTGGGAATGGGGATTGTGGTCTCTGCTGGTGGCACCTCCTCTGAGGAGGGAGAGAGGGGCAGAAGGGAGAGGAGGCCGGGTGTCCCAATGCAGCTTCCAGGGGAGGGACCTGTGGGAGGAGAGACGCAGGCACAAGGGGCGCAGGGTCAGCAGGAAGTCCAAGGTGGAAGGGGCCATAGAAGACACCACTTTCCTGCTGCCAGGGTTTACAGGCAGCAATGCAGCTACCGAAATATGTCTGAGGTGCAATGCCAAAGGAGGCTCTGCCTCTCAAGGGATACAGTGACCTCCATCTGTCAGAGGATCGGGCCTGAGATCAGCTCCGACTGTGTGGGTGGACATCCCATGCCAGTGGCTCTGAAGGTCACTTCTATGCCTCCGGCTCTTTCCAGGGCTCGGTGGGGGAATCTGTGTGGAGTTTCCCAATCAGCTGTTCATAGTTGCGCCAAACTGGTGACACGCTCTGTTCAGGCAGGCATTGACTTTCATTCATTACCATACGGACGAGGCCAACCAGGCTGAGCGAGCCGGAGGCTTTGCAGCGATTGCTGGGTTCCCCTGTATCCAGGGTGCTATAGACTGTACACATGTGGCCATCAAGGCGCCAGCAGGTGAGCCCGGTGCCTTTGTTAACAGGAAGGGCTTCCACTCCATGAACATGCAGATAGTGTGTGATCACAGGATGCTGATTCTACAAGTCTGTGCAAGGTACCCAGGCAGCTCCCACAACGCCTACATCCTCAGACACTCCCAGGTGCTGAGGCTCCTCAGTGCTCCAGCCCAGCTGGATGGATGGCTTCTGGGTGACAAGGGCTATCCCTTGAAAAGGTGGCTCATGATGCCTCTCCGCCACCCAGGAACAGAGGCTGAGCAGCGGTACAACAGGAGTCATTCCTCCACAAAGGCAGTGGTAGAGAGAATCCTGGGCAGAATTTTCTGCCTGTCGGACGGGCGGGCCCAACCCAATCTCCGGCGGGCGGGGAGCCAATCCTCACCGGAGAAGCGGGCCCCGCCCCCTGCGCGCCGACGGCAAAATTCTGCCCCATAGGTCTTCTCAAGATGCACCTCCGATGCCTGGACTGTTCGGGGGGCGCACTGCAATACCCCTCAGAGTGCATGATACTGATAGTGGTTGCATGCTGCACTCTGCACAATCTGGCACTGGCAAGGGGGGGGCCCACTGGAGGAAGAGGATGTTGACATAGCTGCGCAGTCTACAGATCATTAGTCCAGTTTTGAGTCTGAGGACGAGCACAGTGAGAAAAACGCTGAGGGCGTGGATGCTGACCTGGGTAACCTCCAGGGAGGCGGGGCACCCAGGACGCTTTGATCCAATCCTCCTTCAGCTAGACTACCAAATAAGAACCACCGCCACATGCCAGGGCTGCAGGCTGCATACTCGATCCCTGGGCCACCAACATACACTCTGTGCCTGTGCAATAAAACTTCAGGAGACACATGTCCATCATTACATAATGGCCTACCCTGCACCTACAGAACAAATGAAGCATACTGAAGCCAATAGTACAAAATAAAATCTCATTTAATTGTGAATGTGAAAAGGTTGAAATGAACATAAATCACACCATTAAAAAAGTTAAAGCAAAATTGGGGAACAAAATATCACCCGTGAATAGGCCGCCTAGTGCTTAAGGTGCTTTAATGTTTGTGGGTGCTCTGTCTAGGTGCTCCCCCCTTGTTGGTACCGGTATTGGAGATAGCTGCTGATTCTACTGTCCTTTTGGCCTTGGTGATCTTGGCAGTTGTCCTCTGGCCCGTGGAGCCTGTGAAGGCCCTACCTGGGAAGGAGGGGTCAGTGCCACAACTGGCATCTCCTCAGTCATTGCAGCCTCATCAGGTGTTGCAGCCACTGGCAGAGGAACAGGGGAGCTGCTGGCATCATCCGGAGCACCCTGAGAGGAGCCCACAGAGATGACAGGCAGCTCATGCATCAATGTGAGGTCGCTTTGGACCTCCTTGCTCACTGTAGATGGACGGGCACCTAGCTGGGATACTGGGCGGCCAATCCATCTCCCATACTGACACTGACCAGCTGAGGTCATTGCTGGTGTGAGGGCTGCAGGTCCGAGTGCATCCCCAGGGACCCCTGATTGAGCCCCTGGAGCAGCCTCTCCATCAGATTCGCCTCCCTCTCCATGGAGGAGACATTGCGCTTGGCCATGAGGGCCAACGCAGTGGTCATGCTGCACAGGGACTCCTCCACAACAGACACCATGGCACACATTCCCTCATGTGTCTCCGCCAGATTCTCCTGCAAATCCCGCTGGACATCCAGCATCTGCTGCCTAATGGACGACTCCAGAGGCTCATCATCAGCCATCGACTGAGCGTGTTCCTGGTCTCCAGCAATCCTCCTATTGCCAGTGCCCTGGGCACTCTCTGCCTCCGCCTGCACCTCAAGTGAGTGTGAAGTGCCCTCACCAATGTGCACTGAGATATCTGACGGTGATCTTATGCCCACCGAGGTGCTGGTATCTGCGCTGGTGTTTGCTTGACAGAGTGGGTGTGACGCAGGTGAATACTGAGCGTTGTGGTCCTCAGGGGTCAGGGGTGGGCCTTCAGGCTCCTCATTGTCAGCGTGTGCTGGTGAGCCTAAAAGGGAGAAGAAGGACATGTCATTAGTTTAAGTCATCACACTGTCACTGTGCATGCCAGGCACCCTGGTGAGACAGCAGATATCTGCATCATGGTGCCCTCGTCTTTCCATTATCAATGGGGACCCCAGTTTTGAGGCTCACATCAATATAGAGACAACACTACAATGGTCACAAAAGCCAACATTCTCACCTCAGTGCACTGCATTCTTACATTTGTCTGGCACCCCAACCTCACCACAGCCGGTTGACTGAGGTGCATGCCACCTCTCGAGCTCCAGTGCCTCCTGCTCATAGCATGTCAGGATTAGGAGGTGTGGGGGTCCCCCGTCAGTTCGCAACCTCTCAATGTTGTTATGGGATGTCTTCTCCTGAAAGGATAGAGAAGCATTGCTAAGTCCACTCTGTACCTGCAGCGCCGTTGCAGCCTGGCCAACCTCAGCTGAGGAACACCTGACAGGGCTCAGCTGATCCGTGGCCCTTGAGCCGCAAGACATTCAGTCCAAGCAGCCAGGGCTCACCCTCTTGGCCAGCTCCGGTGTCATTGACAGTTGCTGCTCACGCTCTAACACCGCTCAGGTCCACGGGAGGGTGGCCAGTCCTTAACTGTTCAGCACACTGGCCCACGCCAAGGTACTCACCCTTCCCGATCACAGCAGATCATTGAAGCACTTCCAGCACTGCACCCATGTGCACCTCACCACATCGTGGCTGCTCACCCTGGATGCCACTTCCTCCCAGGCCTTTTAGGTGAGGTGTAGGTGCTTCCTCCTCCCGTCTCTAGAGGCAAGGGTTTCCCTCCTGGCTGCCACCTCCTCCGAGGGGGGCAGCGAGTCACTGATCAGAAAGGTGCAGGGCCGATGGCCCCGCTGACCTGCCGTGTCCAAGCGCGCTGGAATCCATGGAGACGTCAGCGTCTTTCTGTGACAGCCTCTCGGGGGCAGCCTGGGCCGCTTTTGAATCGGCCGCCGGGTGGCCATTGGACCCGGGGAACATCATTCCCCCGCCCGCCCCTTCTCAGAGCTCCCCCAGCCGCCTTTGACATTGGGTGGGCTTTAACTGGCCCACCCGTGTGAAATTGTGGTGCGGTGCCGATCGGGGGAGGTGGTTGGCTTTCCGACTGAGCCCCCGCTGAGCCCACCCGCCAAGGGCAAAATTCTGCCCATGAATCAGGAGCAGGAGTAGACCACTCAGCCCTTCGAGCCTCCTCCACCATTCAATAAGATCATGGCTGATCTGATTATAACCTCAACCCCACGGCCTGAACATTTCGCTGGTCGGGCCCGTGCGGTCAGCGGGCCCCGGACTAGGCGGGAAACAGGCCCCTGACCGCGATTTCCCGTTGGCATCCGGAGAAAGGCTCAGCGCTGCTAGTGGGGGTGGGGAGAGGGTGGGTGCCCACATCACTGTGGGTGCTGGGTGAGCCCTTCTAGTGAGTTCCCTGAAAACAGACAGCTGCCCCGGGGAGCTGCAGACCTCCACAGAATAAACAACACAACACAAATGCTGCAAAATATCTCCATGCAGCACAACCAGGCAGCTGAAAGGCAACCTCATAGAAACCAGTCCCCAGGTATCTCTTTAGATTTAATTTCCCCACGGAGATTCCATCCAGCCCGGGATCGAGGTTTGAGCAAAAATGTAATGGCCGCCCGGCCGATTGACCCGTCCGCCAACCGGGAAAGTGGTCAGGCCACAAAAAATCTCTTTCAATTGCCTCCTTAAAGAGACCTTGCACCACCTTTTGAGTAAGAGAGTCCCAAAGACTCACAATGTTCTGCGAGAAAAAATTCTCCTCATCTCTGTCTTAAGTGGGCGACCCCTCATTTTTAAACAGTGACTCCTAGTTCTAGATTCTTCCGCAAGGGGAAACACCCTCTCCACATCCACCCTGTCAACATCCCTCAGGATCTTATATGCTTCAATCAAGTTGTGTTCAATTCCCTTCACAATAAACGAAAACATTCTATTAGCTTTGCTGTACCTGCATACTAACCTCTTGCAATTCATGCACTAGGACACCCAGATCCCTCTGAATCTCAGAGCTCTGCATTCTCTTACCATTTAGATAAAATGCTTCTTTTTCAATCTTCCTGCCAAAATGGACAATTTCACATTTTCGCACATTATACTCCATTTGCCAGATCTTTGTCCACTCACTGTACCTATCCATATCCTTTTGTAGCCTCCTTATGTCCTCTTCATTGCTCACTTTCCTACCTATCTTTGTAGCATCAGCAAGTTTAGCAACCATACCTTTGGTCCCTTCAATAAAACAAAATGAGCTCTAAGCCAACATAGAATTAGTAAAAAAACAAGCTAAATGCTAGGCGTAATTTAACAAAGTTATGCAAAATGAAACAATAAAAAGAGTCACTGAGTTTCTGATGCACCATTGCAGCGGGAAGATCACCATCAGGAGCACACTAACAAAGAATGTCACCCAATCTGACAGCTTTAAATATCAGCTTTATACACTCCGCTATTATAAAAATAGAAGCGTCACTTGCTTAAACATCAAAGAGCAGGAATACTGAGCACACTGAATGAATGTGGGCAATAATTCACCAACAGAAGATAATACAAACAGAATTTCTAAGAACCTTGACGGTTGAAGAGGTACAATTACATAATCCTGTAAAAGTAACTTGCATTAACATACCTGCTCTCATACCACTTTGCAAATATTGAATTAAGAAGTTCATATTGTCAAACATAGCCTTAACAAGTGGGGGGGTGGTGGTGGAGGGTGCTGTAAAATTGGGGGCCATGACATTGGTGCTGTTCCCTGAGCCTACTCACCAATCCCTGCCTCCGCTGCAATTTTAGAAGACCTCGGGAGACCCGCCCATCCGTGGCCCAACTGAAGCCCTTAAGTGGCCAATTAAGGGCTTCCTCCCACCGTTGCTGGGGTTTAACCTGTGGTGGGACAATCCCATGTTGAGTGTGCAGCCCAGCAGATTTCATCGCTCGACCTGGTGACTGGTCAAAGCCGGAGGGCGGGGGCGGGGGCGGGGTGGGGGGGATGCCACCTTTACGGGTCCCCTGTGCGCATCAGAGGCACCTCCCCCGCCCCATGTTTCTCCTTCCCTATACACCCTGGCCCCTGACCGCATCCCCCATCTCACCCCAGTCTACCAGTCTGACCCCAGAAAGACTCCAGACTTACCTTAAAGTGCAGGCTCCATCGTTGCAGGTCCTAGCAGTGACCACCATTCCCAGGGGCGCTGCTGGGACCAGAGAGCTGCCAACCATTCGTTTGGCCAACAGGTCTCGCAGGTGGCACCTCCCCCCCCCAACCATATGGCGACCAAAGGCCCAACTCAAGCCAATTAATGGCCCGATGACCGTTAAATGGCCACAGGGTGAGGCAGCCAAGCAGGGGTATTTACATCCCTGACTTTATTGCAGGAGACAGACACCCTGCCCACCAGAGAAACATAGAAACTAGGAGCAGGAGTAGGTCATTCAGCCCTTTGAGCCTGTTCTGCCATTCAATATGATCATGGCTGATCCTCTATCTCAACGCCGTACTCCCGCTCTCTCCCCATATCCCTTGACTCCTTTAGTGTCTAGAAATCTATCTATTTCCATCTTAACTATATTCAGTGACTTGGCCTCCACAGCCTCTGTGGTAGAGAATTCCAGTTCACCACCCTCTGGGTGAAGAAGTTTCTCCTCATCTCAGCCCTAACTGGTCTACCCCGTATCCTGAGACTGTGACCCCTTGTTCCAGACCCCCCCAGCCACAGGAAACACCATCCCTGCATCCAGCCTTCCCCACTTTCCACACTGTGCCCCACCCAGGCCAAACTGGTGGCCTAGATTGTATATTCAGGTCCTAGAGTGGGGCTTGAACTCAATCTTCTGACTCAAAGGGGAGATTGGAACAAGCTGAGTTAGCTGACACTTTATATAAGTAATGTGATGAATTGCCAGTGGCGATCCTTTCCTGTGCTGTTCAGCTCATGGCTTAAATACCGTCTACTCACTGCAAACTCACACTCTTAAGGGCATCAGGCAGTGTAAGTGTGCGAGGGCACAGGGATGACAAACAGGAGTTTGGGCTGCAGGACTCAGCAGCAGATGGGACGTGTGCACTGAGTGTGTGCCGGCCACTTCCTGCTCTCAATCTTCTATCAGGTGCAGGACATCCTGTTTGTTAATCACTTACTTGGAGATCTCAGCAGCTGCCATAAGCATGCATGCTCTTAAACTGCTCAGGAATGCATTGAGATGACACTCAATCCTTCTGATTGTCTGCAGGACAAGAACACCCACCATAAGAGGGAGCGGGCCAAGGCCAGCGATGGAATTCCAAACATTCAAGTCCTCGCTCCTTCTGAGGAGCAGGTCACAGAACTAGCCTGGGAGGAGCAGGACTGTGCCTATGCTGAAGGCGAGACAGGACTTCCCCAGGAAGCCAGGAGGATGTCTCTTGTCTGCAGCTGTCAGCTGCACCCACAGAGTAACATATTTGGTTTAATTAAGGAGCCTGCTTAGGCAATCACTGTATCTTTCTTTTCTCCAACCCAGGTATCAGCAAGAAAAGGAGGAGGGCAACAAGGGAGGCCAGACACAGAACCAGCCCCAATCCTACCTCTGAGGAGGATGCCTCAGAAGCCTCGGAGGGTGCAGCATTATGGGTTCACCTGCACCCTCCACCAGTGCAATACATTCACCTGCATGTTCTAGAGTGAGCTCCGGATCACAATCTGGTGAGCACATCACTGACACGGGTCCACAGCTGGTTGAGGAAGTGACAGCTGATGTCTCTGACACTCATGAGGACTGCTAGAGACCAGGCTTCTGCTCAGCCTCATGAAGAAGAGGAGCCTCTGGGCACGGTCCTGAGAGACATGTTGGAGATGCAGAGACAGGCAGTGGAACATCAGGAAGAGATGACAGAGTCCAGACTGGAGGAATCCATGTACTGTCTGACTAAGACCATCGATGACAGCTCAGCTGTCCTAACCTCTTGCATGTGTCTCCTCTACCATTTCTGTTAATGCTATTCCAACAGTGTTTCCTATAATTTCTTATTTCTTTTCCTATTATACCCCGCTCCCTCATGAAGATTTTAACTTCCTCAGTCCAGCTTCATTGGGGCAATGATGGAGTTAAAATGGAGATGATGGACTTTCTGCCTAAATCCCACTCCACCCTCATTTTTCACAAGGTTTTACATTGGGCAGCCTGGACACCTGTCCAGATCTATGCTGTGTGTAGAGTGAGGGTCTCTGGCATAACAAGGATTAATGTGGGACTGGGAACAGTAACTCCCACAGTGTGATGTAAAGACGCACATGACCTGAGACTAGGGTCAATTGTGGACTAGACAGAGACCTGTGTAGAAGGAAGCATGGAGTTAGCTCATAGCTTGTGCTATACCCTGTATATATGTACATAGTTATGCGTTAAGAATATATGAATTAGGAGCAGGAGTAGGCCACTCGGCCTCTCTAGCCTGCTGTGCCATTCATTAAGATCATGGCTGATCTGATTGTAACTTCAGCTCCACACTCCTGCCTACCCCTGATAACCTTTCACCCCCTTGATTATCAAGAATTTATCTAGCTCCGCCTTTCACCCCCTTGCTTATCAAGAATTTATCTAGCTCTGCCTTAAAAATATTCAAAGACTCTGCTTCCACCACCTTTTGAGGAAGAGAGTTCCAAAGACTCATGACCCTCTGAGGGAAAAAAAATTCTCCTCATTTCTGTTTTAAATGAGCAACCCCTTATTTTTAAGTAGTGACCCCTAATTCCAGATTCTCCCATAAGAGAAAACATCCTCTCCACATCCACCCTCTCAAGACCCTTCAGGATCTTATATGTTTCAATCAAGTCACCTCTTACTCTCCTAAACTCCAATAGATACAAGCCTAACCTGTCCAACCTTTCCTCATAGGACAAGCTGCCCATTCCTGGTACTAGTCTAGTAAACCTTCTCTGAGCTGCTTCCAATGCATTTACATCTTTCCTCAAATAAAGGGACCAATAATGTTCTATGTTATCAATAAACAATTAATATTCAGCCATATTAGACTCAGAACCTCTTTGTGAGACCCATGGAACAGACAAAATACAACATGGTGGCAGCGAATGGAAAAGCCCAGAACCTCGGAGAAGCTGGAGCAAATATTCACAAACTATAAAACGAAAGGAGCAGCATTCTGACCTGACTGAAAGCACCTGAAGAGGGAGAGTGCCTGAGAGTGCATTACAGAACTGGAAGCAGAAAGGCAGTAGAAGAAACTCCACTGTGCAGCTGAGGGCGCCACAAGATGACGTGGAGGTATCATTGCGAATCCCCACAGAGTGCAGAGCAACTAGCCTAGCAAAGGGTCAGCAAACAATTCAGTTCTAAGCCAGGATTAGTTTAAAAAGCTTCAGTGCTGTAAAAAAAAGTCAGAGCAGCCCGTTTCCAAAAGCACTACAGCCAGCCTGGGTTCAGAATCGGTGCCGTACCAAGTGGCTGCTGAGCTCACTGTACAAGAAAAAAAGAAGCGGAAGGTTTAGAAGCCTCCGCTAAAGTCAGGAATCCACTGTAGAAGGCCCAAAATCCTCTGGTATTGTAAGGAAAGCCCCAAATCGTTGATTGAACAATTCATTACAAAAGCTAAACCCCAAAAAAAGGTCAAGGCTGTCATCACCACAGAAACCCGCCAAAACGTGACAAGCACAGGAAGAGACTCTTTGAAAAACAGTAACTGCAGCGCCATCTTTAAAACCAGCACAGCATTTAAAGCTGTACTCACCTGAACATTAAAGCAACCATGGACAACAAATCAACATTACCTGACAAGTTTGGACTGATCCAGCAGCCAGACTAAATACAAAAATTGGGGGCCTTGGCGGAAAAGATTCTTAAGATGCACGATAGCCTCAGGAATAGATAAAAAGACAGAAGTTGAACAAGTGAATACAATACTTTATTCAGTAGGTGCGATAACCGATGATATAATTGCGAGGCAAGGAATAAGCAAATCCTCAGATAAATTTGATGAAGTTCTAAAATCATTCAATAAAATTTCAAACTAAATTTTAGAGGGGGCGAAATTCAACAAATGTGCCCAACAGCCTGGAGAACTGACTGATTATACAGATTGGCTAAGGGCTGTGACTACAGTGACCTTAAGTCAGAACTTATAAGGGACAGAGTTGTTGTCGGAGTGGCTGATGATGCCCTTCCAGACATAATACAGGCCAAGGAAGATCTGACTCTAGAAGAGGCTATCTAAATGGTATGACAGTCTGAAATTCATCACAGCATTGATCCATTTTACAGGACGAAAGTAAACCATGCTACAGAGCAACCCTAACTGTCCAGCAAGTAAAGCAACAAGGGGGCAGACAGACTTCAGCCAAGGAAGGCAATACCATAGCTGACCACAAGGGGGTGGCTGGCCATCTCAGCACTGTGGAGCCAAACAACCTCACAGGCGAGAGCAACGTCCAGCAATCTGAGTGCAGTGTTTCAACTGCAAACGCCTGGGACACTTTGGAAAACTATGCAAAGCTAAAACACCCAGAGGGGCAGAGGATCCTAAGACAATCCATTAGTTTGAGATACCACAACAGGAAGAGACCCAACCGTGTGTCTTGGGTGAGGTAAAGGATCCTGGATTCTCTTTTTGGAATGCAAACACCTCAGCAAACAGTCATGTCACCAACTTCAGATTGGACATAGGAGCCAGGGTTATGGTCCTCTGGGATAAGGAACCATGACTGAGAGACGTCTTGCTAAGAACAACAGACACACCACTCTACAGCCTGGAGGAATCTGAATCTGACCATGATCCTAGACCACTAAGGTATGGCAACGAGCAGATATTTGACATCATGTACGTCATTCACAACCAATCCTTTTCTCTCTTGAGCAGAGATGCCTGTGTTGCCCTTAAGACAGGCAGAAGATGTCAAGACAACCTCTGTCGTTAACTACACAGAACTGCAAGTTCCTGAGAGGCTCCCCAGTAAACAGACTCTCGACTGGGGCTTCAGCGCTGAATTGTCTTCACTCTTTGTGGCGCTGGTTTGTCCAATTTCTTTGCAGGCAGCAGAATCTCATCTTTGGTCAGACCAGCCAAATGTTCAGATAATTACCAGTGTGCCTTGAGTGGAAGACACACAGGAAAATGACCAGCAACAGAAGAATGAGTCCCAACCCCAAGCTCCAATGGTTGCTGTAACACCGCCTGTAAACACCATGCCACAGACACTATAACCTCCAGCCAATGCACAAAGCTGCCAGGAGATGCTGGAGCAAGGAACTAGCGGCCATCAACTTGCCAGGGCACAGCTCAGGGACAGGGAGAGACATCTTCAACTCCCACAAAGATCACGGCAGATCACATGGAGAAAGGAAAAAACAGAGTGAACACACTCTCCGGAAAGAAGGGGACAAGCTGGTGCTTCCCGAGCAGAGCAGATGGGGAGTTGGCAAAGAGAGGTTCTACTCCAGGGAGCGGAAGGAGCGAATCAGAAAAAGACAACCAAGTTCCAAAAACACAGACCACAACTCAAACTCCCAATCAACAAAGGTTGCCCAAATCAACAGAGCCGACTATTCCACCAAATGAGACCAGAATGAGATCTGGGAAAATTGTTCAGCCTCCAGACCGTCTGATTTTATAAAGTCTGGCATAGCAAGGGTTACTATGGGATTCGGAAACAGTACAGTGCACAGTGTGATGTAAACACATGTC
This sequence comes from Cetorhinus maximus, assembly GCF_964194155.1. Lineage (NCBI taxonomy): Eukaryota > Metazoa > Chordata > Chondrichthyes > Lamniformes > Cetorhinidae > Cetorhinus > Cetorhinus maximus. The sequence continues at coordinate 803,562 of NC_135879.1, forward strand.
CTGAGACTAGGGAGGCCTATGTTGGGCAGACGGGTCGGGAGCGGGCACAGAGCCGATCGCCACCTGCAATCGGTTCCATGCCGCCATTTTACGTAGGTGGGCCAATTAAGGCCCGCCCAGCGTGACGCCCGCCCAGCGTGACACCCGCCCAGCGTGACGCCCGCCCAGCGTGACGCCCGCCCAGCGTGACACCCGCCCAGCGCGACACCCGCCCAGCGTGACGCCCGCCCAGCGTGACGCCCGCCCAGCGTGACGCCCGCCCAGCGTGACACCCACCCAGCGTGACTCCCGCCCAGCGCGACACCCACCCAGCGCGACGCCCGCCCAGCGCAACACCCGCCCAGCGCGACACCCAGCCAGTGTGACACCCACCCAGCGACACCCACCCAGCGTGACGCCCGCCCAGCGCGACACCCGCCCAGCGCGACATCCGCCCAGCGTGACACCCGCCCAGCGCGACACCTGCCCAGCGCGACACCCACCCAGCGCGACACCCACCCAGCGCGACACCCGCCCAGCGTGACGCCCACCCAGCGCGACACCCGCCCAGCGTGACACCCACCCAGCGAGACACCCACCCAGCGCGACACCCGCCCAGCGTGACACCCGCCCAGCGCAACACCCAGCCAGTGTGACACCCGCCCAGCGTGACGCCCGCCCAGCGTGACACCCGCCCAGCGTGACACCCGCCCAGTGTGACACCCACCCAGTAGTGCATGCGCGAAAGAGCGCAGAATCTCCCTGAGACATGGAGCTGCCTCAGGGAGATTAAGTTCATATTGAAATCTTTAAATAAAGAAAGTTTAAAATGATTTAGACATGTCCCCTCATGCGACAGTGTCACTTGAGCTGGAACATGTTTATGAATTGTTCAAAAAATATTTATAGATTTTATTAAACCTTCAGGAAACCTCATCCCACTCGTGGATGAGGTTTCCTGAAAAACACAAAGGCTGTTTGGGCTCTTCACCTGCCCCCTAATCTTAAGGTTGGATGGGCAGCCCTGCTAATTATCTGAATTAGTTTCCTAATGGCCTTAACAGGCCTTTGACAGTTCGGCGGGTACACAGCCGCCTCTGGCGCGCACCCGCCTAACGAAATCGGAATGACGTGCAGTGACATCGGGACACACGCCCAATGTTACCGTGCATCATTTTACCCGTCGGCGTGCTGGGCCCACCCCCGCATGACAACATGAAAATTCTAGCTTAGAATCGGTTGTAGACTGGACAGAGACCTATGTCAAAGCAAGCATGGAGTTAGCTGATAGCTTGGCCTATACCCTCTATATATGAACATAGTCATGTGTTATCAATAAAGACTTAATGTTCAACCATACAAGACTCAGAACCTCTTTGTGAGACCTGCTAAACAGACATACAACATTCAACACCATCACCTTGAGGTCAGCCTCCTGTTTGAGCAACATCTCCTCAGTAAAAAAAATGAATGGTTCTGCACAAGAGGGCAGAAAAAGTAATCAGTAAAACTACTTTTGTGGGGATGAGAGGAGCAGGTGTCCTCTTCCAGACTCCACAGGATTAACATGGGCCAGTGCTATCTCTGCTGGGCTGCCTGCCCCTTCCCCTACACCAGGCCACAACCCAGTCTCCCCATCCCACTGACTAACCAAGTGCAACTCTGGGCCACCTTATCATGTGCTAACTTTGAGACATCAAGTTGCAGTGGGACATCCATTTGGAACCTACAACCCGCCATATATCTGCTAATGTAGCTCGCACTCAAAATAGACCGGGGGTGGAATTTTGCCCTTGGTGGGGGTGCTTGGCGGGGGCGGGCGGGGGTGGTCAGGAAGCTGACTACCGCCCGCGATCAGCACCGCACCGCTATTTCACACGGGCGGGCCAATTAAGGGGCAGTGAAAAATTCAGCACAATGGCCTTACTAGGCCTTTTAATTGTTGGTGCTGCAGGTTCTGACACGTGCCCGCTGACCGAACTATCACGAGAGTGCGTGCTGGCATCAACACACATGGCCAATGTCAACGTGCTTTATTTCACACTCAGGTGCCCGCCCGCCAAGTGAAAAATCCTGCCCCTGGTTTCTGGCTGGGATTGGGGGGCAGTGTTGGGCTGGAGGGGGTGGGTGGGTAGGTGGGGGTCTTCACCCTGGTCAATTCTCCCACCCTAATATTTACAATCTAGACTCCCCGCATCCCATGTTTGTGCTGCCTGAATTTTGCAGCACAAAATAGACAGAAAAAAATAAATAAAGATGTCAAATCCAGAGGAGAAAGGGGAAAGAATGTAAGACACAAATATTTTTGGTTCCTTCTGTAATTTATCACCATCTCTCCGTGAATATAATGATCAAACCAAAAACCGTAGAAAGGTAATGATTATACAATAGACGGTAGGTTAGATTCCTATTGGAATTCTTCAAAAGCAGTTCTATTTTTCTCTAAATAATGCCAAGATTGGAGATATGTAATTTGATTTTCTTATTTGATTCACCAGCTATCACAGCCCGAGTGTTTAGAAAGGTCTGTGATTAAGAAACATTTATCCAAGATCGAAACTTTTGAACAGGAATGAAAAGTCAATATTTTTCATTTTTCAGGTTTTATTTGTAGATTTGCTATTGACGTGGTTTTCAGTGGAGCTTCTACTCTTTGTGTGTTTTTGTTACAGCAGCATATTGTCTGACAGAAACTTATTGCTGCATAAATATTTTTGTGAGATTTTTCTTCTTTTAATGCATACTCTGAACAGTTTGATTGCTAATGTAAGTTTTATCTTTGTTATATATTTTTTCTCTGCAAGTTGCTCACTCAGTTCCTGCCAATGTCAAGTTCTTGCCCCTATCCACCTTATTGCCCAAGTATGGTTAATTCCTACCCAATGTCCCATTCACAAGTTCTCGCACTCATCTATTTCCTGAATGGGGAACCCATCCTCAATGTGGCTGCTTACCCATTATGCAAGTGTACTGATTTACACTCAGATCTCCAAGCAAAGCCAGCTGTCCCAGTGAATGGCATTCTTACCTCTGGCTCAGAAGGTTCCAATCCTGCTCTAAAGAGTTGAGTGGATAATCTAGGCTCCAAATCCAGCATTGAGGAAATGCTGCAATGTGGGAGATGCTGTTTTGGGATGAGATGTTACATTGAGGCCTGTCTTCCCTCTCAGGTGGATGTAAAAGATCACATGGAATTATCTTAAAGAACAGTAGGTAAGTTATCCCTGATGTCTTGGCCAACGTTTATCACTCAGCCAACATCATTAAAAAGAATATCTGATCATTATCACATTGCTGTTTGTGGGAGCTAGCTGTGTGCAAATTAGCTGCCACATGTCCTACACTATAACAGTGAATGCACTTCAAAAAATATTTTATTGGCTGTAAAGTGGCTCATTCACACTTGCTAGAAGCAGCTTATATCCATACACAGGGACCCGCTCAGCAAACAAAAGGAATATGTTCAAGCCTTGCACCTTTCTGAACTACCTAGGAGCTTTGGGAGCCATTGCTTTCTCCATGGCAACACCTCAGCCAATCAGAGTCGACTTACCAACCAATCAGCATCCTTTAGTATAAATTGTGGTGACTGTTTGAAATTTGGCAACTTGTGCTTGTTCTGATGAGTGTAAGACGACTAGCTTTGGCAGCATGTCTTTCTTCTCAGCAACATTCAACGTCAGTTTTGTGGAGAGACTTGAAAAGCTGGGACTTAGCTCCTTAGAGCAGAGAAGGTTCAGGAAAAATTTAATAAAGGAGATCAAATTTGTGACGAATTTTGTTAGTGCAAATTGTGCGAAATTGTCTCCACTGGCAGAAAGGTCAGTAACTAGAAAACACAGATTGGGGAAAAATGTGTTTGAAGATTTTGGGTTCAAGTCCTAATTCATTAGGCTGACAGTCCAGGGCAGTACCAAGGCAGCATGGCCAATGGAGGTGCTGACTTTTCAATGGGATGTTAAACTGAGACCCCACTTGTTCTCTCAGGTGGATGTAAAAGGCCTCATGACATTATGTTGAAGAAGAGCAGGGGAGTTATCCCTGGTTTCTAGTCAATATTTATCCCTCATTCAACATCACAAAACCAATGGAGTAATCATTATCACATCGCTGGTTGTGTAATTATGAGGGAGTGCTGCACTATTGGAGCAGCAGTACTGAGGGAGTGCTGCACTATTGCAGCAGCAGTACTGAGGGAGTGCTGCACTATTGGAGTGGCAGTACTGAGGGAGTGCTGCACTATTGGAGTGGCAGTACTGAGGGAGTGCTGCACTATTGGAGTGGCAGTACTGAGGGAGTGCTGCACTATTGGAGCGGCAGTACTGAGGGAGTGCTGCACTATTGGAGTGGCAGTACTGAGGGAGTGCTGCACTATTGGAGCAGCAGTACTGAGGGAGTGCTGCACTATTGGAGTGGCAGTACTGAGGGAGTGCTGCACTATTGGAGCAGCAGTACTGAGGGAGTGCTGCACTATTGGAGCAGCAGTACTGAGGGAGTGCTGCACTATTGGAGCAGCAGTACTGAGGGAGTGCTGCACTATTGGAGCAGCAGTACTGAGGGAGTGCTGCACTATTGGAGCAGCAGTACTGAGGGAGTGCTGCTCTGTCGGAGCGGCAATACTAAGAGAGTGCTGCTCTGTTGGAAGTGCAGTACTGAGGGAGCCTAGCAGTGTTAGAAGTATCATTTTTCTCAGGTAGACATAAAAAAAATCCCAAAACACTATTTTGAAGAACAGGGAATTCTCCTCAGCATCCTGGAGCACATTTATCCCTCAACCAACATCTATAATAAAGCTCCCAACTGCTTTAGAGTAGATCTTCAAACTGCTGTCTTAAGCCAGTCTGTTATGTGGAGTGAGATTGGGATTCAGCATCAATGTGATTCCTTTCTGCTGGATCTGGTAGTCCAGTGGACCACGCCTGTGCATCCAGTCTATTCCTATATGTTCTAGTGCTGCCTAAAACTAATCTTGTCAATATATAAACTATATTATCATCATATAAAATCTATAGATTACAGATCAATTTATCTCTGGATTATTATTAAAAGATCTTTGCTCAAGCTGCTGCCAGATATTCTTTGTCAGGTAGTTTGTATGAGAATTGGTCGTCGGTGTAGTACAGCAGGAGATGGGAAGCTTGGATTGGAGACAGGGCTGGGGGGTGAATCCTATGACTTGTGCTCCCATCTAGTGCAGCCCCATGTCGGAAGAAGAGCCTTGCAAATTACCCCTATAACACACCCAATGACACCATAACCTGCCACATTCCTACCAAGAGATTGTCTCAGTAAACTAACCACTGACATTTGCTTTTAGATTTTAAAGAGAGCAGGGTCAAGTATTGAAAGTAATCACTCCCTTCTGCCCTCATGTAAATAATAGTATTATATGCTGAGACATAACATTGAGCTTGAATCAATTAAAAAAATCACTTGAACAGAGGACAAGGGCACACATCTTTTGTAGCTTTTCTCCAGCCACAACCAAAAAGGCTTTGCCAAATACTTCTTCCAGGAAAACAGTGCCTTTTTAAAAACAAAGCAAAAAAACTACATCCATAATAATTCTCATCAGGCAAGTATTTAAGTTACTGAATTCTGCCACACAGCAGAATTTTGTATAAATTTAAATCAATATAATCAAAGCAAATGCTCCCAGAGAGGAGAAAGCAGTGATAAATCTTTCAGATCAACAAATGAATGTCAGAAAATGTTATACTACAAACAACTGTAACAAAATTCAAATTAGCTTTCTATAATGCATTATTCCTGGCAATGGATGAACTAAACTAGATATTTCTATACTAAGGGTGCAGAAGAATAAAAGAGATAAAGTTACTCATAATTTGTCACAATGTAGTCATGAATTGCCTCATGTACATGAGTGACCTATCTCAGTACTATTCAGATCACAGTGGAAAGGACTGATAATGAGCATCAATTGAGCAAATTTCCCTGAGAGAAAATCAAGAGTGTTTTTGAATCTCTATTTTCTGTAAACAATTGAGCATGTAACTGTAAGTGTCTTTGGCTTCTCTGCAAACAATAGCCTGCTTTTCTCAATATCTTGAAATATTTAATGTTTTGCTGATTTACTTTCCATGGCACTTTTGAAGTATAGTCACTGTTGTAACATAGGAAACACAGCAGCCATTTACGCACAGCACGATCCCACAAACAGCAATGTGATAATGACCAGATAATCTGTTGTTGTGATGTTGATTGAGGGATAAATGTTGGACAGAACACTGGGAATAACTCCCTTTGAAATATTATATTTACATTCACCCAAGCAGGCAGGTGGGGCTTTGGTTTAATGTCTCATCCAAATGACGGCACCTCTGACACTGCAACACTCCCTCTGTACTGCACTGGAATGTCACCCTTGATTTTTGTGCTCAAATGCTGGGGTGGCACTTAAACCAGGAACCTTTTGACTCAGAGGGGAGAGTCTACAGCTGATGCTCTAGGTTGATATGAACAAAGAAAGACTTTCATTCCTATAATAACTTTCACAAACTCAGGACATGATCATGGCAGCCAGTGAAGTCTTTTTGAAGTCACTATTGTAATATAGGATATGCAGCAGCCAATTGTGGCACAGCAAGAGCTCACAATCATCAATGACCAGATGGCCTTTTTTTAGTGATGTTGGTTCAAGGGTAAATATTGGCTATGACAACAGGAGTACCTCCCCTGCTTTTCTTCAAACTAGCGCCAAGGAATCCTTTACATACACCTGGGAAAGCAGACGGGGCCTCAGTTTAACATCTCATCCAAAAGACAGCATCTCCAACAGTGCCACATGGCTCTGCCAGGGAATGGGTCTGTGCTTAGACCTCCTCTGTTCAGGATAAACAATGCTTGCAGCTGGCTGGCATCCACTGGATTCTCAGAGAGGAAAATCAGCTCTATCCTGTTTTACACCAGAACATTAAAACTTCTGGATGGGCAAAGACAACGATCCATCTGGTTTGTTTTCTGCCATCTTGGTAGTTTCATGTTGCAATAATAATGGTGCGGTTGATTAATCACAGCAATCAACCTCTGTCAATTAGTCTACAACAAACCCAAACATGAGCTGTGGAAAACCGTCAGTAGAGGAGAGCTTAACCATAGGTCTAGGGTCCCCTGCTCCTCCCGAGTATGTTCCAATTTCTGAAATCTATCTAATTTTCACTGTAATTTTTATACTATGTTTATTTTCATACATGTTCATTATATGTACTTTTTATACCCAATGTGTCTAATATTCATTTTTAGTATACACTAATACTTATATTATATAACAGTTGACTGGAGTCTAGATCTATGTTGAAATTTAATTTGTTTCATTTATGTGAGGATCAGAGTTTAGCCAAACATTTGACTGAAAAGTATTTTTAGGTAGAACGTATATTATTGAAGTAATTCTCTGATTTGTCCAAGAAAGCGATCAGCATCCACTATTATACTGCTACACCTCCTCTTGGTCCTAATTCATGAAGCCAGAAAGTATTACAGTACAGAGACAGACTATTAACCCTATTATTCTGCCCCAATGTTTTTTTCCACCTGAACCACTTGGGTCTAATCTTATTTCCTGCTTGTCCTTTACAGCCTTTAACATTCATCTTGTTCAAGTAACACTTTCATTCCCTTTTAAATGAATCCATGTATTTAGCTCCATCACCAGTTAGTGACAGAGAACTCCACATTCTAACCACCATCTATGTTCTGTGGTGCTGTTTTGTACTGTGTATGTTTTCTCTTATTACCACTTGCCAACAAGTAGAAATAATCTATCACAGTTAAGATCCCGAATGTCTCAAATCTTTCCTGATAATTACAACCTCTTATTCCAGCTAACAGCCTATCATCAAGCTATAATTTTTGGTTCTATTGGGTGTTCATATTATGATGCTGCTGCCATTTAGAGCAATATAACTGTTTGTATCATTGATTAAATATTGTCTTTTAGCTTTCAACTAGCAGAATGAATATTTGGACATACCTATCATTCACAACCCATACAACATGAATGCAGCTCTTTATCTTTCTTAAAACCAATCTTAGTTGAGACGTTATTTGTCTAATTTACCCACTGCTTACTAATATCACTCTGATATGAAAGCAAAGGTTTTCTTCTTTGTAGAAAGCTAGAGTACACCAATGGGTAAAACTGGGGCCAGCTGGACAAATGGGTCCAAACTTTAGCTTCTAACTGCTGCTTATCACTAAAGTACTTACCTAATATTTATTATTCTGAACAGTAACTTAATTGTTGAGATAATTCCTTAGTTTGGCAGGATTTCAAAAGCCCAACTTAATATGAATACCATACATTCTCATGTAAAAGTCAAGTTTTGAGACAAACTTTTAGGCAAAAAAGTAGAGTTGACTTATACACAAGTAATATTTTCAAGGGGTTGAAATTATTTCGCGCTGGGGGAAAAAGAGCACGTGGGACCTGATCAGCACCATTTCGGAGTGGCCTCTCCCACTCCTCGAGACTCTCGCCACTTCCTTCCCTGCCTCCCTCACTCACTGCTTCCCTCCCTGACTCCCTCACTCACTACTTCCCTCCCTGACTCCCTCACTCACTGCTTCCCTCCCTGACTCCCTCACTCACTGCTTCCCTCCCTGACTCCCTCACTCACTGCTTCCCTCCCTGACACCCTCACTCACTGCTTCCCTCCCTGACTCCCTCACTCACTGCTTCCCTCCCTAACTCCCTCACTCACTGCTTCCCTCCCTGACTCCCTCACTCACTGCTTCCCTCCCTGACTCCCTCGCTCACTGCTTCCCTCCCTGACACCCTCACTCACTGCTTCCCTCCCTGACTCCCTCACTCACTGCTTCCCTCCCTAACTCCCTCACTCACTGCTTCCCTCCCTGACTCCCTCACTCACTGCTTCCCTCCCTAACTCCCTCACTCACTGCTTCCCTCCCTGACTCCCTCACTCACTGCTTCCCTCCCTGACTCCCTCACTCACTGCTTCCCTCCCTGACTCCCTCAATCACTGCTTCCCTCCCTAATTCTCTCGCTCACTGCTTACCTCGCTGACTCTCACACTCACCATCTCCCTCCTCGACTCTCACTCGCCGCTTCTCTCCCAGACTTTCTCTCTTGCTGCTTTCCACCCCGAGTCTCCCACTTCCCAATTCCTTTCTCGATTCTCTCTCTTGCTGCTTCTCTTCCTGACTCTCCCACTTGCAGTTTCCTCCCTCTCGCCACCCCTTTCCTGAGCCCTTGCTCACAGCGAGAGTTAGGGAAAGAAAGCGGGAAGCGAGAGTCAGGTAGGGAAATGCCAAGCGGGAGAGTCAGGGAAGGAAGCAATGAGAGAGAAGGTCAGTGAGAGGGAGAGAGTCAGCATGAGAGAGTCAGCCTGCAGGAGAGGCTTCTAGAGAAAGAGGGTTAGCCCATGGGAGAGATGGTGAGAGGGAGAGAGGCAGCCTGCAAAAGAGGTAGCGAGAGGGAGAGAGGCAGCCAGAGGGAGAGGTGGCGAGAGGGGGAGAGGCAGCCTGCTGGAGAGGTGGCGAGAGAGTCGGCCAGAGGGAGAGGTGGCGAGAGGGAGAGAAGCAACCAGAGGGAGAGGTAGCGAGAGGGAGAGAAGCAGCCAGAGGGAGAAATGGCAAGAGGGAGAGAGGCAACCAGAGGGAGAGGTGCTGAGAGGAAGAGAGTCGGCCAGAGGGAGAGGTGGCGAGAGGGAGAGAGGCAGCCTGCGGGAGAGATGCTGAGAGGGAGAGAGTCGGCCAGAGGGAGAGGTGGCAGGAGGGAGAGAAGCAGCCTGCAGGAGAGATGCTGAGAGGGAGAGAGTCGGCCGGCTGGAGAGGTGACAAATGGATTTTAAGTAGAAAGACAGGATTTTTTTGTCCAAAACTGGGGATCAACATATTCAAGAGATCGATTATTGCTCAAACTCTAATAAATTGCATGATTTATGCTATTTGTTTCTTTCAAGTATCATCTTGGTTCAGTTTGTAATATTCTCAGAAGGTTAACATACAAACTCACAAGAAACAATAATAAAAGACCAACTAACCCGTTAAACATATCCCAGTCTGAAGTAGGAAAAAATCTGGGAAATTCCAACCAGTGATGATAATTGAGCAGCTCCAGGAGACCCCAGTGACTGATATCACTAGTTTCAGTTAACCTACCTATCTTTTCCTCGTCAAGATGTTTTCCACTCACAGGAATCCATCTAACTCCCTTTTAAAGACAAAACAGCAAATCTATAATCACTCTCTGTACTGGCAATGAATTTCGCAGGTCACCAACTCTCCATGAAAAGAAATGTTTCCTGGTATCCAGCCTAGTTTAATGTTTGTGCATCTAAAGCAGAGCCAGCGCAACCATTAGGCAAACTAGACGGTTGCCTAGGACAGCAAGATTTGGTGGGCGGGGGAGGCGACACACCACACAGCAGCTAAAAACTGAAGTCTGAATTCTGATGATTATCTTAAAAATGATATCGATATGACTTCATTATGAACATGAGAAACTTAACTGAGTGCCCAGTGGTGAGGCACTTCAAGTTCAACCATTCAGAAGGGCAGGCTCCTGGGTGATGAACTCATGATGGGGCTAGGAGACCTCGCAAGAGGTGTGGGAGCAGAGCACGCAAATCTAATGGGCACCAGGGGAACATGGAGCTGCAGAAGCAGGGCACCAGGATGGGAGCTGGGAGGCTGAGGCTGGGGCGAAGGCTGAGGGCAGGTCACAGATAACAACCGCCTGTGAGTTTGGTCATTTTTAGCAGTTTTCTGAAAGTGGAACCATTTAGCTGTATTCATTTTCAGAAGTTAATTGTGGGGAGAGGAGGGGGTGCCAGGCTAGAGGTTTACCTAGGGCAGTAAATACCCTCACTCCAGCCCTGATCTAAAGACCTGAAGACACACTAGTACAACACTGGGAAGGTGCTGCATGTGGCTGGGATCTTCCGGTCCCACCCGTGGCAGGAATCACCCTGGGTGGGACGGAAAATTTGACAGACCAGCCAAAGGTCCGTTGACTTTGGGCGAGAAATTCCAGCCCCACGGCAGACGGGACCGTAAAATCCCGGCCATAGTGTCTTTTGGGTGCGAGATTCAACTCAGGTGCTGCCTCCTGCTCAGTTAGATGGTCAAAAAATTGCCCAAATTGAGGAAAAGCAGCAAGTTGACTGAGGTAACATTTTCTAACCCAAAAATAGATGAGCTGTTTTTTCATCACATTTGTCCTGTGTATTGCTGTGCACCCACACTAAGGTATCATTGCACATCAGTATGCAATGATTCTTGAGTGACTATTGCCACCAGGGATGCTGGGAACTCAGGGTAGATTGATGCTCCATCCCACTGAAGAAACTTATCACTCAGAAGGCAGCATAGACATCGCCTTATCCAAGCGGTAGCTTAGGTGAAAGAGATCACTATGCAATGCACCGAGAGTACTGTGCACAGTTTTGGTCTGTTTAACTAAGGAGTGATATACTTGTATTGAAAGCAGTCCAGAGAACCTAGGCTGATTCCTGCGATGAAGGGGTTATCTTGAGAGGAAATATTGAGCAGGTTGGGCCTTTACTCATTGGAATTTAGAAGTTTAAGAGTTGAAATATGTAAGATTCTGAGGGGGCTTGACAGGGTGGATACTGAGAGGATGTTTCCTTTTTTGGGGGAATCTAGAAATGGTGAAACACAGTTTAAAAACAGGAGGTCTCCCATTTAAGACAGAGATGAGGAGGAATATCCTCTCTCAGAAGGTCATTATTCTTTAGGAGTCTCTTCCACAGAGAGCCGTGGAGGCTGGTTCATTGGATATATTCAAGGCTGAGTTAGACAGAGGTTTGATTTGCAAGAGAGTCAAGGGATATGAGGGGCTGACAAAAAAGTAGAGTTAAGGCCACAATCAGATCAGTCATGACCTTATTGAATGGTGGAGCAGGCTCGAGGGGCTGAATGGCCTACTCTTGCTCCTAATTCCTATCTTCTTCTGAAACGGCCTTTGTAGCAGATTCATCTGAGGAATACTAAAGAACAATTGTCACCACCAGGACCCTTCCAAATATCAAAGTCACAAAAAATGCAACTTCATTTATTATTCTTATGAATCTTTTATTGATTTATTTTAAATCATGCATTTTTGTTTAGTCCAGGGTTAATAACATAGCTAAAGGACCTGCCAAGAGGGGATGCTGACCACAATAATTGACAATGGAATAATGGCACACAGCTAAAACAATCAGGCCAGGATTAATAATTTATCTGATTCATTTTCCTCATAATGTTGGGCTCAGTAATTTCCTCCATCCCAGCTGCACCAATAATATCAGCACTCGATAATGAAACAATCAATATTACAAAATTAAAGTGAACTGATGTTAAGTTAATAATGGTTCTTTGTGACTGACTTTAAGAAGAAATATTAACTGTGCCACTCAATATTTAAGCAATGTGTCCTGGTCTTGGAAGATATAATTCAAAACTTTCATCTTCAAACTAACACAAAGATAACCAAAGCATTGGGGCTTGTTTTTTTTTTGCTGGTTTAGTTTTTTTCTTGTTTCTTTCTTTATTGCTTCACTTTGCATTTGGGCAGTGTTAAGGAGTCTGTGCTTTTAACGTGTGTATGCTTTTTAAGGCAGGCCCTAACAAAAAGGGAAGTGTAGAAAAGAAACTGACCCTCCCCAGTTTTTAAGGAAACAAAAACAGACTGAGTTTTGGAAGCCAAATCTTCTGGCCAGATTGAAACTGGTTGAAAGATATAAAAGGTCACGGATCAACCCAAACTGAGTCGTAGCATTTGACGAATCCTGTGGTGCAGAGAGGCAAGTTGAAGAAGGCAGAGCCCAGACCCAGCAGTTAAGAATAAGCAGCTGCAGCTGTTTCTGTTACTTGAAGATAACATTGGTGGATATCCAGACCGAGTTCAGCAGGTTCTGCAGATGTGTGCCATTTTTGGTGAAGACCATATCTGTGGAACCCGGGTTGGTTGTACGCTGACGTCGGTTGGGGATCAGACTACATCCTAGAAGGAGAGAAGCTGAAATTCTTCGCAAGGAAGACAGAGTTTTAAAGGGCCTTGCAACTGAATTTAATACCGAAATGCTGTTTGGACTGCCAAGCCAATTCAGAAGTTCTCCCTTAGTCGCTTCTGCCATTTAATGTGTAATTTATAGGTTATAATTGACTGCAATTTGCCTGTTAATTCAAGTTTAACTAATGTTGATTCTGGCTTTTAGAGTGTAGGAAGTTATCTAACATAATATTTAGAGTTTGCTTTGATTGACTCATTATAGTAAAAATTCTTCTGTTCCAAACCGTGGCATCTTGCGGCTTCATTCGTTTAGTAAAGAACTAGGATTTTGGATTTCTTTTTTTAAAAGAAGTTTATGGTCTCTCCCAAGATCATACCAATGGCTGCTATCCAGCCATTCACACCTCATTTGGATACATCTCTTGTTTCTTTACTATACCCACTGCCACTCCCTTTGCCTTTTGTACTATGAAACCATTTGTCATTTCATCTTTCCAGCTCTCCATCCTATAGCAGCTCTTCCCTTTTGTTCTTCCTTCCTCTTCGCCCCTTTCACTCGCTCAAAACATATTATATTTCTATCTTTCCTCGGGTTCTGATGAAAACCTGAAACATTAACTGTTTCTCTCCAAGAATGCTGCTGAGTATTCTAGCATTTTCTGTTTTTATTTCAGATTTCCAGCATCTGCAGTATTTTGCTTTTGCAAAGCCTTGGTGGTTCTGTCCCACACCAAGATTACCTTGAATTACTCATCATAATCAACATACTTTACAACAAAACAATCAAATTATTGAACAATTCTTCTAAATGCACAGCAAATAAACTAGAATCTGAGGGAGAAAGACAAGTTAACATCTTCAATGTGTTATGAACAATGTATAATTTTAAGTTGAATTTGTGTATATATATATATATATATATATACATAATATATAGATACCTGTCTGTTAAGAAGGATTAAAATGGTTTCAGTTTCAGTTAGGTTTTGTTTATGAACTTTGGTACCAGGGTGTCTGGACAGTCTTCCGACTAAAAGGCCAGGGGGAGAATTTTCACGTCGGTGTACGGGGGTGGGCCCTACACACTGACGCGTAAAATGACGCACGGTGACGTTGGGCGTGCGTCCCGATATCACCGCGCATCATTCAGACCTTTCGCTCGGCGGGCGCACACCAGAGGCAGCTGCGTACCCGCCAAACTGTCAAAGGCCTGTTAAGGCCATTAGGGTACCAATTTAGGTAATTAACAGGGCTGCCCATCCAACCTCAAGGTTGGGGGGCAGGCGAAGAGCCCAAGCGGCCTTCGCATTTTTCAGGAAACCTCGTCCAGGTGAGATGAGGTTTCCTGAAGGTTTAATAAAATCTATAAATATTTTTTGAACAATTCATGGACATGTCCCAGCTCATGTGAGGCTGTCACATGAGGGGACATGTCTAAATAATTTTTATTTTTCTTTAATTAAAAATTTCAGTATGAACACGGAGCTGCCTCGGAGAGATTTCTGGGCTCTTTTGCGCACATGTGCGAAAGAGTGCAGGCACTGACTCTCCCTCCTCCCCCTGCCCACACAGATAGCGCTGAGCGATACCGGCCGTGCGCCATGCTGGGATGGCCTTAATTGGCCCGTCCACATGAAATGGCGGAGCGGAGACAATCGTGGGTGGCAATCGGCTCCACGCCCACCCACGCCTGCTCCCGACTGGCCCTCCCGACCGGCCCTCCCACGCCCGCTCCCGACCGGCCCTCCCGACCAGCCCTCCCGACCGGCCCACCCACGCCCGCTCCCGACCGGCCCTCCCACGCCCGCTCCCGACCGGCCCTCCCACGCCCGCTCCCGACCGGCCCTCCCACGCCCGCTCCCAACCGGCCCTCCCACGCCCGCTCCTGACCGGCCCTCCCAACCGGCCCACCCACACCCACTCCCGACCGGCCCTCCCAACCGGCCCACCCACTCCAGACCGGCCCTCCCGACGGGCCCTCCCGACATGGGGAAAATTCTCCCCCAGGTCTTTTGGGTTTGTTTTTTATGCATTTTTAATGAGGTCTTACAACCCCTGAAGCTAAAGAAATGGGTTAAAAGGGGTTGAAATTTCAGTGGTTAAGACAACAAGACCATAAGACAGAGGAGCAGAAGTAGGCCATTTGGCCCATCCAGTCTGCT
Source organism: Cetorhinus maximus (assembly GCF_964194155.1). NCBI lineage: Eukaryota > Metazoa > Chordata > Chondrichthyes > Lamniformes > Cetorhinidae > Cetorhinus > Cetorhinus maximus. The sequence goes on from NC_135879.1 coordinate 818,703, forward strand.
CCGCTATTCAATGAGATCATGCCTGATCTGATAATCCGCAACTCCACTTTCCTACATTTTCCTCATAACCTCTGATTCCCTGACTGATTAAAAATCTGTATCTCAGCCTTGAATATACTTAAGAACCTAGCCTCTATAGCCCTCTGCAGTAAAGAATTCTACAGATTCACTACCCCCTGAAAGAAATTCCTCCTCATCTCTGTCTTAAATGGGCGACCCCTTACTCTGAGATTATACCCTCTGGTCCTAGACTCACCCACAACCTCTCAGCATCTACCCTGTCAAGCCGCCTAAGAATCTTATATGTTTCAATAAGGTCGCCTCTCATTCTTCTAAACTCCAATGAGTACAGGCCCAACCTACTCAATCTCTCCTCATAAGAAAATCCCTCCATCCCCAGGATCAACCTAGTGAACCTTCTCTGGACTGCCTCCAATGCCAGTATATCTTTCCTTAGATAAGGGGGCCAAAATTGTTCACAGTATTCTAGGTATAGTGTAACTGGTGCCTTGTATAGATTTAGCAAGTCTTCCTTATTTTTATATTCCGTTCCCTTTGAAATAAAGGCCAACATTCCATTTGCCTTCCCTATTACCTGCTGAAGTTGTATGTTAGCTTTTTGGGATTCATGCACAAGGACTCCCAAATCCCTCTGTGCTGCAGCTTTCTGCAGTCTTTCTCCATTTAAATAATATTCAGCTTCTCTATTCTTCCTGTCAAAATGCATAATCTCACATTTTTCCACATTATAATCCATCTTCCAAGTTTTTGGCAACTCGCTGTTAATGGCCCCGCTGTTCCTATCTCACTGTTAATGGCCCCGCTGCTCCTCTCTCACTGTTAATGGCCCCGCTGCTCCTCTCTCACTGTTAATGGCCCCGCTGCTCCTCTCTCACTGTTAATGGCCCCGCTGCTCCTCTCTCACTGTTAATGGCCCCGCTGCTCCTCTCTCACTGTTAATGGCCCCGCTGCTCCTCTCTCACTGTTAATGGCCCCGATGCTCCTCTCTCACTGTTAATGGCCCCGCTGCTCCTCTCTCACTGTTAATGGCCCCGCTGCTCCTCTCTCACTGTTAATGGCCCCGCTGCTCCTCTCTCACTGTTAATGGCCCCGCTGCTCCTCTCTCACTGTTAATGGCCCCGCTGCTCCTCTCTCACTGTTAATGGCCCCGCTGTTCCTCTCTCACTGTTAATGGCCCCGATGCTCCTCTCTCACTGTTAATGGCCTCGCTGCTCCTCTCTCACTGTTAATGGCCCCGCTGCTCCTCTCTCACTGTTAATGGCCCCGCTGCTCCTCTCTCACTGTTAATGGCCTCGCTGCTCCTCTCTCACTGTTAATGGCCCCACTGCTCCTCTCTCACTGTTAATGGCCTCGCTGCTCCTCTCTCACTGTTAATGGCCCCACTGCTCCTCTCTCACTGTTAATGGCCTCGCTGCTCCTCTCTCACTGTTAATGGCCCCGCTACTCCTCTCTCACTCTCTCACTGTTAATGGCCCCGCTGCTCCTCTCTCACTCTCTCACTGTTAATGGCCCCGCTGCTCTTCTCACTCTCTCACTGTTAATGGCCCCGCTGCTCCTCTCTCACTGTTAATGGCCCCACTGCTCCTCTCTCACTGTTAATGGCCCCGCTGCTCCTCTCTCACTCTCTCACTGTTAATGGCCCCGCTGCTCCTCTCTCACTCTCTCACTGTTAATGACCCCGCTGCTCCTCTCTCACTCTCTCACTGTTAATGGCCCCGCTGTTCCTCTCTCACTGTTAATGGCCCCGCTGCTCCTCTCTCACTGTTAATGGCCCCGCTGCTCCTCTCTCACTCTCTCACTGTTAATGGCCCCGCTGTTCCTCTCTCACTGTTAATGGCCCCACTGTTCCTCTCTCACTGTTAATGGCCCCGCTGCTCCTCTCTCACTGTTAATGGCCCCGCTGTTCCTCTCTCACTGTTAATGGCCCCGCTGTTCCTCTCTCACTGTTAATGGCCCCACTGTTCCTCTCTCACTGTTAATGGCCCCGCTGTTCCTATCTCACTGTTAATGGCCCCGCTGCTCCTCTCTCACTGTTAATGGCCCCGCTGTTCCTATCTCACTGTTAATGGCCTCGCTGCTCCTCTCTCACTGTTAATGGCCCCGCTGTTCCTCTCTCACTGTTAATGGCCCCGCTGCTCCTCTCTCACTGTTAATGGCCCCGCTGCTCCTCTCTCACTGTTAATGGCCTCGCTGCTCCTTTCTCACTGTTAATGGTCCCACTGCTCCTCTCTCACTGTTAATGGCCCCGCTGCTCCTCTCTCACTGTTAATGGCCCCGCTGCTCCTCTCTCACTGTTAATGGCCCCGCTACTCCTCTCTCACTGTTAATGGCCCCGATGCTCCTCTCTCACTGTTAATGGCCCCGATGCTCCTCTCTCACTGTTAATGGCCCCGCTGTTCCTCTCTCACTGTTAATGGCCCCGATGCTCCTCTCTCACTGTTAATGGCCCCGCTGCTCCTCTCTCACTGTTAATGGCCCCGCTGCTCCTCTCTCACTGTTAATGGCCCCGCTGCTCCTCTCTCACTGTTAATGGCCCCGATGCTCCTCTCACACTGTTAATGGCCCCGCTGCTCCTCTCTCACTGTTAATGGCCCCGCTACTCCTCTCTCACTGTTAATGGCCCCGATGCTCCTCTCTCACTGTTAATGGCCCCACTCCTCCTCTCTCACTGTTAATGGCCCCGCTGCCCCTCTCACTCTCTCACTATTAATGGCCCCGCTGCTCCTCTCACTCTCTCACTGTTAATGGCCCCGCTGCTGCTCGCACTCTCTCACTGTTAAAGGGCAACAAAACACAAAGAAGGAAAGCTTTATTGCTGCCTAGCAACAGTGATCCAGGGACACGGCACAAGAAAGATAGGAATTGAGAGAGGGGATTTAAGTGTGTGTCAGAGGGAGAAGACAGGGATTTGAAGCTCTCTGAGAAGAAAAAAACTACAAGGCTAGTGGGATAGTAGTTAACTGAATAATCAGTAATGGGACTCAGCTTAGCGGAGTTACTACTGGAAGACTGCATTTAGGGGACTCATTTGTTTGCTCTGCAGTTGTAGGAACAGTGAATTTAAAGTGTGGTTTTTTGGATGTCTCAGGGAGCGACACGAGTTGCATGTGAAGCATCAAGTCAATGGTCAGGAATTCGCCGGATGAAAACTGTTTACACGTGTGCCAGTCCCAAGCAAGGAACCTTTGTGTCAAGCTTCACTGGTTTGTGTATCTGTAAAGACATTGCTGGGTAAAGGAACAGTGGGAATTTGAATCATCTTCTTGTGTTTGTATTGAGATCTTTACAACCTTTTTGTCTGGTGTAATGCAGTTCACTTTTCTTGTTTTAATAAATATTTTATTATAAGAACATAAGAAATAGGAACTGGAATAGGTCATTTGGCCCCTCGAGCCTGCTCCGCCATTCAATAAGATCATGGCTGATCATCTTGTATTTCAAGTTCTACATTCTAATGTAACTCCCGATAACCTTTCATTCCCTTGCCGAACAAGAATCTATCTACCTCTGCCTTAAAAATATTCAAGACCCTGCCCCCATCGCCTTTTGAGGCATTCTTTGTATTAAAAGTTCATCAGCAGTATTGTGACACAGCCGATGGTAAAGGCCAAGTTATTCAAATCCCAGAGGGAAACTTGAAACAACTGTCATAATCCATTTTTGCAATTTGTACGTTTCAAGATGCAGGCTTTGAATTCGGTAGTAATAAGACCACTGAGTCTCAAGAGATTTTTTTTATAAAACTAAATTATAAAATTAAGTTTATAAAACTTAATACAACAAAGATTGTAGGCACATACATATATCTACAAAATTACTGCTATAATAACTACAAAAATCCTCCAATCAATCTGACTCTCAGTTAGACCATAGTAAGGCAACAGTAAGACACATAGGGGAGAATTTTCCCCCCATTAGGGGGGTTGTGCGGGGGTGGGCTGGGGGTGGCGGGAACCCGATCAGCGCCCCCGTTTGGGTCCACATCGCCATTTTACGTGGGCGGGCCAATTAAGGCCCGCCCAGTATGACGTGCCCCGGAAGTGCTGAGCACTCCCTGTGCAGGCGGGGGGAGGATTCCCTGAATCGGGGCCTGCACTCTTTCGCTCTTTCACCTCTGTACCTCAGGGAGATTAGTTTAAGTTTCAAAAATTTAAATAAAGAAAAGAAAAAATATTAGGACATGTCCCCTCATGTGACAGGGAGATTTCCACGCTCTTTCGCGCGCATACACGAAAGAGTGCACTCCCAACTCAAGGAACCCTCCCCCCCCCCACCCCCACCACCCACACAGGGAGCGCTCAGCACTTCCGTGTGTGAGTCACGCTAGGCGGGCCTTAATTGACCCGCCCACGTAAAATGGCGGTGCGGACCTGATCGGGGGCGCTGATCGGGTCTGCAACTGCCCGCCCCCAACACAACCTCCCCCCAATGGGGGGAAAATTCGACCCTTTAGATAATTCCCCCCCCCTTTTCCCACCTTTCTGCTGACTGCAACAAGATGTATTTAGAGAAGGAGTGTTTTATCTCCTTGAGTATTCTGACTTTAAAGAACAGGGTTGAAACAGGCTTTCTTGTAAGTTTAAATCAAAAGGATAAATGTTTATATTTCACAGCACCCAAAATGTAATCACAATAAATACGAACTTTTCACACACACACACACACACACACACAAGACATACACACATAAGATGATTCCAAAGATGTAACATGCACTTAGATTACTTAAAGGGTCAAAAAAAGGTCACTCCAATTATCAGTCCTTAAGATGGTGGTTGAAACATTGCAGGCCTGAAAGATTCTCTCTTGGTTTTCTAAAGGCAATGGAGGTTGGAACTTTATGGCTTTTCCAGTCAAAGTTGAGGTCAAGGTCCTGTAGTGAAGATATATTTCTGTAGGTAGAATGAATTACCCCCTCTTCTCTGCCTGAGATGACTTTTCGAGGCAGGGTTCTTCCTTTTGTTGGGTGAGATGGTCTCCCTCTATGGCATTTGTCCAGAGTGCCCACTCCTGGCCTGGCCTTGTGGGTTAATATGGTACTTTGAGGTATTTCCTATCACAAGCCAGTTTCTGTCATGTGACAATAGTATCACTGTTTTCCATTGTCCACACAATGGGTTAATGGCTAAGCAACATGCCATACAATGGAAGGTGTTTGAAAACCCATCAAGCTTTCAGCCATGAATAGCCTCTGAAATGTCTTTATTTGTAATCCCATCTTCATGGGGCCAACAAGCCTAACAGTCATTGTTACTTTAAGTCTCTTCAATCGAAGGTCCTCAAAGGTAATTTACATTTGAATGCCTTTCTAGATGCACGTCCAGACATGATGTGAACTATAAAATAAGTTAGCTGACTCCCTGGAGCCCATCTTGTCAATATAAGTTGTCCATATTTTATGCGCCTATTAAAAAGCAAAATCTCTACTCTCCTAATAGGTTTACTGGCATAGGATGTGACTTGACAAGTTATAAAGAAATGGTACTGATATGTTCTTGGAGTCCTTTCAGATATTCAAAACACAAAACAAAAAGGAGGACTGTCCTGGGCTGTTTGTGGGATCAGAGTACAATTAGTTAAAGCAGCTCTCTGCTGAGCATTGTCTAAATGAGCCTAAGGTAAATATTTCTTTTCAGATAAGGAGGCTGGTCTGGATGATGGCAATTTGGTCAATTGTGTTTGTGATAATAAAATTATTAGAAGAGCCTGAGAAGAGTTAAATGCATTTTGCTGTCTTCACCTTGTCATCCTGTTGTTACTTTTGTATATCTTTGATGTACTATGATTTGTTGCTGGTATGCTTGGAATGCAGAGATAAAAGGTAAAAATGGTAAAAGAAATGTGAGGGAGACACTGTACGCAGAATTCACACTGGAATCACAAAGTGAGATTCAATAAAGACCTGACCTTGCATTGTTACAACTGCATATGTATGTATTTGGTATTTAAAGTAACAAGATAAATGAAAACAGAAAGCAATCTAGCACAGAGCACTGGTCAGGCCTCAAATTATTGTGTTCAGTTTTATATACCACACCTTGGGAAGCTTACGCTGATCTAAGAGAAAAATCATGATGATTCATCAGGATATTTCTGATGCACCTTGGGTGAATTTGGGTTATACCTCTGTCTGAAATCTTTTAGGGAGGTCAGCTGGAGCCCAGAAACATAAAATCCTGACAGGGATGGACAGACTGGATGCAGGGATGATATTTCCTCTGGCTGGGGGTCTAGAACAAGGGGTCACAGTCTCAGGATTCAGGGTAGGCCATTCAGGACTGAGATGAGGAGAAATTTCTTCACTCATGAGGGTGGTGAACCTGTGGAATTCTCTACCCCAGAAGGCTGTCAAGGCCAAGTCATTGAATATATTTAAGAAGGAAATAGATTTTTAGACACTAAAGGCGACAAGGGATATGGGGAGAGAGCGGGAGCATGGCGTTGAGATAGAGGATCAGCCATTATCATATTGAATGGCAGAACAGGCTTGAAGGGCCAAATGTCCTAGTCCTGCTCCTAGTTTCTATGTTTCTATGGCAGTTTTCCATTTCTGGTACAGATGCACTCTGCTAGCTGTGCATTTAAGGAGATCCTGGCCATGACCTTCCACAAGAGAGCAGATCTGCAGTTTCCCATTGTACATTCCTGGCAGGCGCAGTTCAACATCAGAATTGTGCTTTTGGTAAATAAGTACTAGAAGTCTTTTCTTTATTAAAATAAATCACTATGTTAGTAATCCTAAAATAGAACCCATAATAATGAAATGCAATAATTATTTTTATATATAAAATTGATTTATTACGAAATATATTTTTCTGTAGAATTCAAATCATGCACCATTTGTGACACATGTCGCATCACACAGTATGCTGGAGATGAAAAAACAGAGACCCAGGCACATTTAGCTGGATTCAGAACACTAGCCCCTAATCATTCTTTACTTACTAACAATCCAATCATTTCAGATTAACCTCAGGAATTCACAATTACTTGGATTCCCATTGGAGTTATAATAAATTGAAATTTGAATGTCTTATATACTTTTTGTAAACTTTTACCATAATAAATTACCATGTCTACTTTTACAATATAAACTGCCCTTGTGAACTTGTCACACTATAATTACACCTTCCTGCTCAGTGATTGGAATTCCCGATATCAAATCCTCATTGGAACACCATTACTTCAATGGGTGTTGCAGTTCAAGATGGTTTTACCAGCATTTCTGACATCAAATAAAAATAACACTAGCCCCAAATTTACATTAATTCTGCACTTGGTTTGTGGCATCAATCTGACATACTGGAAACATGAGGCTGCATTTGGCTTGGGACTGTTTCTGCTCAGTTTCTACCCTGTAATGATTGTGCTGATAGTCTTGTTGCAGTCTTGGGCCTTTCATGTGATCCCTCACCAATATTGCTCAAATGTGAAAATGAGGGTGATCAGTGCAGGAGTGGCCAAAACTGATGGTTGAAGGATAATTAACCAGTTAAAAGATTGCCAGTGCCAGCTGACACTGAAGGTGTTTTATGCAGGAGCCTGTAGCTTGGAGAGGATTCATCACTGGAACTATGCTGGGGCGTTCAGAATGTTTTCATTTACTTTTCACCTGGTTAGAGCTGGCCTTGTCTCTGGCAACTTGAGGGCCTGTGGGACCACCAGTGTCCACCTGAACACGCCTTTGTCATCATTTTGAGGAAAGCAAGAGAGTCTATTCAGTTCCACTTTGGCTGCCAGCAAGCAAAATGAGATAGTTCTACATTTAGCTTCAGGTTGCAAGGTTCCCCACAGTGCAAAATACAAAATGTCCCAGGAATTCTATCTGACTGAAGGGTCAAATGGCTGACTGCAGCTCAATCTGATGGAGTGGAAACAGGGCTTTGGGGAGTTAAAGTCAATACAGTACACCACTCCCCACTGCACTCACGCTCATACTCTGCTGCCATACTTACTGCCAGATAACACATCTGAATCTGACAGGAGTTTCAACACTATGTATGAATTGCGGTCCTGGGAAACACATAGGATCCCGATAGAATTTAAAGGGACAGCTAAACCAAAGCGATGAGAAAGATGCCTGAAGACAGGAGGAGAGGGAGGCAGTAATGCGAGCCTCAGAAGCCTCAAGCTTTTCCTCATCCCCTACAATTGTAATTAACTGTCTACTTTTTTTGTGAATTATAGTGATGTGAATGAAAAATGTCAGAATGTGGCGGGGGGGTGGAATTAACAGCATAGACACTGTCTAAGATTAGTCCATCTTATTCTCATATTCTTCATAAAAAAGGTGAAAACTGTAAGGAAAAAAAAACAAAAAAGGCCAATTTTACATGTTAACATTTCTTAAGGAAAATTAATTCCACAACTGTGGAGGCACAGAAAGGTATGAGCAGGGAATGCAATAGGAATATTCTAACTGAGAACGTGATTGCTGGGCATATTAAGACAAAGGCGTAAGGTTCAAGAGCACAGAAGGCATTGGAAGTTCAAGAGGCCTATTATTCAGGCACTCCACCAGGCTGTGATCTGCTATAGTGGAGTCAACTCTGAAAGTGCAGCATTGTAGATTGACAGAATCAGTGAAGATCACATGTTGGAGAAGAAAGGCTTTATTCTGCCCTATCCCCAGCTCAAGTATCCTTCGAACACAGCTTCCCCATTAGTAACATAAGATTGCAAGATCACCCCTTATATCTCTTTGTTTCTTCTTTACCTTCAGAGTGCATGATGATGACACAAGGCAATGCTTCCCAGTTCTTGTCTCAAAGAGCCATGAGAAACATAAAACGGGGGCAACCCTATGCACATAACCTTCAACCCTCTTACAAAACTATATGTGTATGTACAGTTCCAATATGCAATTCTTTGTGGGTGCTAGCATTGAATGGGTAACACACAAATTTATAATTAACTGCAATGGCAACATGGTTGTTGTCAGGATTTGTTCCGTGCTTCACAAAAAAGGCTGGAGGCTTCTGTGATTGAACATGAAATGCTGATAAGAACTCATAACTGTATATATCTTCAGGGTATAGCCCTAGCTAGGTACCATCTCCATGCTGGCTTCTGCTAGACTCTACTGTACTCAGTTTACTATCATGTGATTTTCCCCATCATACTGTGGGCATTACTGTTTCCCCAGTCCCACTTTAACCCTTGTTATGCCAAACACCCTTATACTACACCTCCCATATTTGCAATACAATCTTTCTTTATGTGCTACCCCTTCTCCCCCCACCATTCAAGTCTCTGACTTTATAAATTCAGACAGTCTGGAAGCTTGACAATTCTTCCAGATCTCGTTCTGTTCACATTTGGAGGAGTGTAAGGCTCAGTTGCTTTGGACAGATTATCTTGGCTCGGAGTTGAAATCACAGTATTCTGTGGCTGGGATTTTCCGGCCACATCGCAACAGGGCCCACCTTGGGAGAGTCAGCAGCCCAGCCAAAAGCCCATTGACCTTCGGTGGACCAGATAATCTCGGCAGTGGGCAGGGTTGGAAAATCCTGCACTGTGTTTCCGGCACCTAGTTGTCTCCATCTGATTCGGTTTTACACACCTTGGAATTAAATTTCTCCTTATCGACAACCCGTCTTCTTTGGTTGGACTCCATAGGTTTGTCCCATTCCTTATGGAGGGAATCTTCACTTTGTTCATTCATACAGTGGACTTGGGTTTTCTTTCCGTGGGATTTGCCATGATCAAAAAAACAACCTTTATTTTCACTTGTTTCACAATTTCACCCAAAAATTTGTTTTCTCTCTTATTTTCCAAATCTTTTTTCAAGCTTATTAATCTTTTCATCCAGCTCAACAACTACTCTGATGAGCTCAGTTGTTGTTGTTTTAGAGTTATCTGTGGAATCCATTTACAAGCTTAACAGCTTCACCTGGGCGTTCAGTTCCTTTCAGAGTCTTTCTTCCGTGGTCACTGACTGCTTCTTAGACTCTTTCAATTCACTTGTTAGATCCTCAAACTGTTTCTTAGGATTTTCTTGTTTTTTTATTTATTCTTTCATGGGATCTTGGTGTCACTGGCAAGGCAGCACTTGTTGCTCATTCCTAATTTCCCTTGACCTGAGTGGCTTGCTAGGCCATTTCAGAGGGCAGTTAAGAGTCAACCACATCATTGCTGTGGGTCTGGACTCACTGGGTAAGGATGGCAGATTTCCTTCCCTAAAGGGCATTAGTGAACCAGATGGGATTTTACGACAATCAACAACAGTTTCATGGTCGCTATTACTGAGATTAGCTTTTAATTCCAGATTTTATGTATTGAATTTAAATTCCACTAGCTAGCATAGTGGGATTTGAACTCATGCCCCCAGATCATTAGCCTGGGCCTCTGGGTTACTAGACATTATCACTACACCACCAGCTCCCTTCCATTCTTAAAGTCTGGGTTTGCTCTTCCATACTGTGCATTTCATCTTTCATGTTCTTCAGATTGGGTCAATGTTCAAGAATTTCATCAGTTTTGATTGTTAAACCCTTCTTCATACAGACTTGAAACATTAACTCTGTCTTTCTCTCCACAGATGCTGCTAGACTAGCTGAGTTTTTCCAGCATTTTCCGTTTTTGATTCAGATTTCCAGCATCCACAGTATTTTGCTTTTATTTTTGTTGAATTTACTTCTACAAGTTTATCATTTAGGCATTCCAAGTCCTCTTTCAAGTGTTCTACTTCCTGTGAGCGATACTCCAGTGTACTCATCAATTCTCATTTTCATTAGCAAACTCATCTTTTGTCTGTGCATGTTGGTTCTCTACACTAAATAGTTTTCATTAGCAGAGCCTAATTCCTGTGTGTTATCCTTCAAGCTCACATTCTGTAATTGCACTTCTGATAATTGTTTCTGAGACTCTTCTTGCTCCTTTGTGAGAACTTTTACTTTCATTTGGGTATGCTGCAGAAGTGATCGAAAGCTCTTTTTCTGACTGTTGAATTGGAGCTGCAAATTTTCTACTTTCAATTGCTCCTGTAACAAAAGAATTCTTCATCTTCTTCTTTCCCTCCCATACTTGTTCAGCGATGTTTTCATTGTCTCAAACTTCTCAAAGAAATGTACTGTGAATGTATTCCCTCTTTCAATCTCTGGATGTCTGATTGCAACTGGCATTTCCTCCTGTGATCTTTCACTTTGCAGTTCAAACTCTGCAAACTCTTTCTTGTACCTCTTAGCTTCTCCCTGGACTATAAAACATTGCTGAGTCTTCTCTGGCCACTGGTTCTTCAGCTCTTTCAGGGAGACATTACATTCATGTTGCTTCTCTTTGTAATTTTCTAGAGGAACAAACTTTAACCTGAGGAATCCTTGTAGTGTGTGAAGATCATTCAGCAGGTTTTCCTTTTCTTTGCCAAGCACAGTTGCTTCGTCTTGAGTTTTCATGTAATTCAACAGAGTCTTCTCAACTTTGTTCTGCTGCTCCTCCATTCTGCTGTTCAAGGTAGTCTTCATTTCTTCATGCTTCTGAAGGGTTATGTACTCACTTTGCATTTGATCTTGAAGGATGATCAGATGTTCTTTCAACTGTTAATTTTCTTATTCAGCTCTTGCTTTCTCATTCTGTACTTCAGTGCATGCTTTGTTATTACTGATACTTCCAACACAACTTTTCATGAAGTATTCTTCATTTTTTTTAACTCTTCATGTTTTTCCAGGGACACATACTGATTTTCAAAGGGGTTTTCAAGGCAGAAATTTCTTTGAGTGAATTTTCTGTCTGCTGCTGTGCCTGGTTATGTTTCTGATTGAGTTTTACCAACTCCCTATTTGATTTGCCAACACCGGAATTCAGAATTGTTATTTCCTCCTTGTGCTTTTTTGGAGATATGTACTGAGTCTTCACACAATTCTGATTTCGATATTGCATTCTTCTCAACATTCAACCTTTCTGTTTCTTTCAAAGTCTCTTTGTACCTTTGAGACACATCAGAAGTTTGCTTGTTCAGATTTTGAACAGCTTGGTTCATTGAAGAGTTTGGTTTATAATGTACTTTCAAAGGTACATATTCTACTTGAATCTTGTGTTTCAAGTCTTCCAATTCAGCTTTGATACAAACATTTTCCAATCTTATTTCTGCCATTTCTTTCTCCGCCTACAGCAAAGCTCTGTCCTTGTCCTTCATTTTGATTTTACTGTTAGCCAGATCTGTCTCCTGCGAAGTCTTCACTTTTTTCAGTTCTGTGATAAGGCTATTCATAGCTTCATTATCCACTCACAGCTTGGAATGCGCTACTACTTTACTTGCAATCAGAGCCAGATGGTTCAGCACTGCCACCTGTTGTTGCAGTTTGGGTAACGTATTGGCCTTTTCAAAAAGATCCATGTTTAAGCCTTCTGGCTGCTTTGCAGCCTCATCTTTCTTCTGCACTAAACTCTTCGGCCCGTGCACTTCATTGCGTTAACATGGTCTGCGACCATCGCGTGGTTTGCTTGGGTATTGCCTTCTGCCCTTTGTTTTTTGTTCTGCATGCTCCACAACTTGAAGATTGAAATACTTGTCAAAGGCTTTTAATATCTCAGCAAAGCTGACTGAGGATTCCTCAATGCCTTGTATTAGGATTATTTCATCAGCAATTTCACCAAATAAGCATAAAAATGTATTAACTTGGACTTTCTCTGATTTCCTACTTAATCCTGTTGCACTCCAGTAACTTACAAATATCCTTCTCCACGATGCCCCATTTTGTGTCTGGTTTGGCCCTTGCATGAGCTCAAATTGGTCTGGTAGTTTTAATTTACCATCCGCACCATTTTCCACAACATGGGGGTATAGCTTTAATTTTGTCTGTTCCAAAATGGTGCTGCCATAACCATTCTTTCATTTCTTCTTCCCATGCCTATCAAACCTTGGTAAGCTCCCGCAGTGACCTTGGGCCTGGCTCCTTAAACTAAGCGACTCTACAGGAAATGACAAAATTCACCATTTGGGCCAGTGAATGAGTTTTCTAATAGGATGGTGATTTTAGGCTCTGGCTGTTGCTTGTCTCAATGAAGCTCAGCAGCACCTGGTATGGCACTGCCCCTGGACCCAGCTGCAGTGTTCTTCCAGCTGTGCTGGTTCAACACTTGGTTTGCTCTGCCTAATTAGCTGTACCCTGCTTATTTTTAAAAGGTTAGTTCAGCCTTTTGCTGAATTTTGCTCATCCTTTTTGTGATCTGGCTAGCTCCTTTGGCTCTGCGTTCAATCAGGTTTGGGTTTTCATCTGCACAATGGATCTTTCTCCTGCCCTTCAGCCTCCGACAGCAATGAAGCTTTTTTTAGGTGATCTCCAACTGTTTCTTCAAATTAGGTATACTCTGCTCAGGGCTGGCTGTAGGTTCTGTATAGCTGCCAAGTTTGCTGATGACACAAAGATGGGTAGGAAAGTAAGTTATGAAGAAGACATAAGATGGATATAGGTAGGTTAAGTGAGTGGGCAGAAATTTGGAAAATGGAATATAATGTGAGAAAATGTGAACTTATCCACTTTGGCACGGAAGAATAGAAAAGCAGCATATTATTTAAATGGAGAGTTCTGAGGTACAGAGGGATCTGGGTGTCCTGGTACATGAATCAGAAAAGGTTGGTATGCAGATACAGCAAGTGATTAGGAAGATAATTTTATTTTATTTGTTCAGGGGATCTGGGTGTTGCTGCCTAGAGCAGCATTTATTGCCCATCCCTAATTGCCCTTGTTCAGAGGGCATTTAAGAATTGACCACATTGCTGTGGGTCTGGAGTCATATGTAGGCCAGAGTAAGGACGGCAGATTTCCTAAAGGACATTAGTGAACCAGATGGGTTTTTACAACAATCAGCAATGGTTTCATGGTCATCATTAGACTTTTAATTCCAGATTTTTTTTTAAATTTCACCAACTGCCATGGTGGGATTTGAACCCAGGTCCCCAAAGCATTACCCTGAATCTCTGGATTACTAGTCTAGTGACAATACCACTATGCACCACATCGAGAGTACTGTATACACTTTTGGTCTCCTTATTTAGGAAAGGATATAAATGCATTAGAAGCAGTTCAGAGAAGGTTCACTCAATTGATACCTGCGATAGGGGCGGTTATCGTAAGAAGAAAGGTTGGACCTGTGTCCATTGGAGTTTAGAAAAATGAAAGGTGACCTTATTGACACACATAAGATCCTGACAGGACTCGAAAGGGTGGATACTGAGAGGACGTTTCTCCTTATGGGGAGATTAGAACTAGGGGGCATGCATTAAAAATAAAGGATCTCCCGTTTAAGACGGAGATGAGGAGAATTTATTTCTCTCAGAGGGTTGTGAATCTTTGGAACTCTCTTCCCCAGAGAACAGTGGAGGCTGGGTCATCGAACATTTTTACGGCAGAGGTAGATAAATTCTCGACTAATAAGGGAGTCAAAGGGTGTCAAGGACAGGTGGGAATGTGGATATGAGGCTACAATCAGATCAGCCATGATGTTATTAAATAGCAGAGCAGACCCGAAGGGGCTGAATGGCCTACTTCTGCTCCTGATTCATATGTTCGTATTCTCTGAGATTCTTCACCAGCTTCATCGGTTCTGGGTCCATGCATTAACTGCCACCATGTTGTAAGGGTTTGTTCTGTGTCACACAAAGAGGTCTGGAGGCTTCTGTGGTTGAACATTAAGCGTTTATTATCAACTCATAACAATATGCATCTCCAGGGTATAGCCCTAGCTAAGTACTATCTCTGCGTTGGCTTCTGATAGACTCTACTGCACTCAGTCCACTGTCACAGGACTCTCTACACCATACTGTGGGTGCTAGTGTTTCCCCAGCCCCATGTTAACCCTTGCTATGCCGACCACCCTTATAATACAATGGTAACTTTCAATAAGTCAGATCAGTACAAAGTTTGTACCGCAAGCAGTATTCCAAAACTTATCTGAAGACTAATCTATAAATGGAATATGGCAGTACTGTCAATGTCTTATGAGCTTTATTTGTCTTGTGTGAAAGTCATCTGATTTATTAGGTCATTCACACTGCTCTCAGACCTGCAATGCGCTGCCACTTGTCAAGTACCTTATGCTGCTGCTGTGCTGACACTTTTGAGTTAAAGCAAAGTATTTCCTAGTACACTTCAACAGCCAATTCAGCAATGCAATGTCCAAATTGAGCCAAGCTGTGAGGCTGTTACATTTGGTAGCCCCTATAATTCCAGTTTGTTGTCTAGCTTGAATCATGTTCTATACTTTAGAGGGTTCTGGCACATTCTCTCATGATATAAATTAACAGTCTGTTAATGGAACACTGCACGAATAGAAACTTGTTCTATATGTTCACATTATCAGACCAGCGCAGCAAGGACTGGGTCGCTGGACTAGTAATCCAGAGACCCAGGTTAATGCTCTGGGGACCCAGGTTCAAATCCCACCACAGCAGATGGTGGAATTTGAATTCAATAAAAATCTGGAATTAAAAGTCCAATGATGACTATGAAACCATTGTCGATTGTTGTTGTAAAAACCTGTCAGGTTCACTAATGTCCTTTAGAGAACGAAATCTGTCGTCCTTACCTGGGCTGGCCTACACCTGACTCCAGACCCACAGCAATGTGGTTAACTCTTAAATGCCCTCTAAAATGGACTAGCAAGCCACTCAGTTGTAACAAAGTCACAAAAAATGAATGAAACCGGACGGACGACCCGGCATTGACCTAGGCACCGGAAACAACAACAGCAATCACAGCCCTATCAACCCTGCCAAGTCCTCCTTACTAACATCTGGGGGCTAGTGCCAAAATTGGGAGAGCTGTCTCACAGACTAGTCAAGCAACAGCCTGATATAGTCATCCTCACGGAATCGTACCTTACAGATAATGTCCTAGATACCACCATCCCATCATCATCCCTGGGTATGTCCTGTCCCACCGGCAGGACAGGCCTAGCAGAGGTGGCAGGAAAATGGTATACAGTCGGGAAGGAGTTGCCCTGGGAGTCCTCAACATCATCTCTGGACCCCATGAAGTCTCATGACATCAGGTCAAACATGGGCAAGGAAACCTCCTGCTGATTACCATGTACTGCATTCCCTCAGCTGATGAATCAGTGCTCCTCCATGTTGAACACCACTTGGAGGAAGCACTGAGGGTGGCAAGGGCACAGAATGTACTCTGGGTGGGGGACTTCAATGTCCATCACCAAGGGAGGCTCGGTATCACCACTACTGACTGAGCTGGTCAAGTCCTAAAGGACATAGCTGCTAGACTGGATCTGCGGCAGGTGGTGAGGGAACCAACAAGGGGGAAAAACATATTTAACCTCATCCTCACCAACCTGCCGGCCGCAGAAGCATCTGTCCCTGACAGTATTGGTAGGACTGACCACCGCACAGTCATTGTGGAGACAAAGTCCAAACTTCACATTGAGGATACCCTCCATCGTGTTGTGTGGCACGACCAGCGTGCTAAATGTGATAGATTTCAAACAGATCTAGTAATTCAAGACTGGGCATCCATGAGGCGCTGTGGGCCATCAGCAGCAGCAGAATTGTACTCAACCACAATCTGTAACCTCATGGCCTGGCATATCCCCCACTCTACCAATACCATCAAGCCAGGGGATCAACCCTGGTTCAATGAAGAGTGCAGGAGGGCATGTCAGGAGCAGCACCAGGCATACCCAAAAATAAGATGTCAACCTGGTGAAACTATAACACAGGACTACTTGCATGCCAAACAGCATAAGCAGCAAGTGATAGACAGGGCTAAGCAATCCCACAACCAATGATCTGATCTAAGATCTGCAGTCCTGCCATATCCAGTCGTGAATGGTGGTGGATGATTAAACAACTCAATGGAGGAGGAGGCTCCACGAATATCCCCATCCTCAATGATGGGGGAGCCCAGCACATCAGTGCAAAAGATAAGGCTGAAGCATTTGCTACAATCTTCAGCCAGAAGTGCTGAGTGGATGATCCATCTCGGCCTCCTCCAGAGATCCCCAGCATCACAGAAGCCAGTCTTCAGCCAATTCCATTCACTCCACATGATATCAAGAAACAGCTGAAGGCACTGGATACTGCAAAAGCTATGAGCCCTGACAATATTCCAGTACTGAGGACTTGTGCTCCAGAACTTGCTGCGCCCCTAGCCAAGCTGTCCCAGTACAGCTAAAACACTGGCATCTACCCGGCTATGTGGAAAATTGCTCAGGTATGTCCTGTACACAAAAAGCAGGACAAATCCAACCCAGCCAATTACAGCCCCAACAGTCTACTCTTGATCATCAGTAAAGTAATGGAAGGGGTCATCAACAGTGCTATCAAGCAGCACTTGCTTAGCAATAACCTGCTCACTGATGGCCAGTTTGGGTTCTGCCAGGGCCACTCAGCTCCTGACCTCATTACAGCCTTGGTTCAAACATGGACAAAAGAGCTGAACTCCCAAGGTGAGGTGAGAGTTATTGTCCTTGACATCAAGGCTGCATTTGCCCGAGTGTGGCATCAAGGAGCCCTAGCAAAGCTGGAGTCAATGGGAATCAGGGGGAAAACTCTCCGCTGGTTGTAGTCATACCTAGCACAAAGGTTGTGGTTGTTAGCGGTTAGTCATCTCAGCTCCAGGACATCACTGCAGGAGTTCCTCAGGGTAGTGTCCTCAGCCCAACCATCTTCAGCTGCTTCATCAATGACCTTCCTTCCATCGTAAGGCCAGAAGTGGAGATGTTCACTGATGATTGCACAATGTTCAGCACCATTCACGACTCCTCAGATAGTGAAGCAGTCCATGTCCAAGTGCTGCAGGACCTGGGCAATATCCAGGCTTGGGCTGACAAGTGGCAAGTAACATTCATGCCACACAAGTGCCAGGTAATGACCATCTTCAATAAGAGAGAATCCAACCATCACCCCTTGATATTCAATGGCATTTCCATCACTGAATCCCCCACTATCAAATATCCTGTGGGTTACCATTGACCAGAAACTGAACTGGACTAGCCATATAAATGCTGTGGCTACAAGAGCAGGTCAGAGGCTAGGAATCATGCAATGAGTAACTCACCTCCTGACTCCCCAAAGCCTGTCCATCATCTACAAGACACAAGTCAGGAGTGTAATGGAAATGCCCCACTTGCCTGGATGAGTGCAGCTCCCACAACACTCAAGAAGTTTGACACTGTCCAGGACAAAGCAGCCCTCTTGACTGGCACCACATCCACAAACACTCATTCCCTCCACCACTGACACACAGTAGCCACAGTGTGTACTATCTACAAGATGCACTGCATGAATTCGCCAAGTCTCCTTCAACAGCACCTTTCAAACCCACAACCACTACTATCTAGAAGGACAAGGACAGCAGATAGATGGGAACACCACCACCTGGAAGTTCCCCTCCAAGTCACTCAACATCCTGACTTGGAAATATATTGCCATTCCTTCACTGTCGCTGGATCAAAATTCTGGAACTCCCTCCTTAATAGCACTGTGGGTGTACCTACATCACATGGACTGTAGCAGTTTAAGAAGGCAGCTCAGCAGCGCCTTCTCAAGGGCAACTTAGGAATGGGCAATAAATGCTGGCCCAGCCAGCGAAGCCCACATCCCATGAAATAATTTTTTAAAAAGTCCTGCCTTTAAAAGTTATAGTTAAACATCTGTAACTTGTGTCGTTAAATTTCATACCTTCCTCAAATATTTTTATTTCATAAATATAAATGAAAGCAAGCAAGCACAATGCTCTTCTTGGATGAGGAGAATCTAAGTTGTAACTTTACAGCACCTTCCTTACAGCAATGTGACTGAACCTACATCAGATGGACTGCAGCAGTTGAAGAACATAAGAATATAAGAAATAGGAACAGGAGTGGGCCATTCAGCCCTTCACGCCCACTCCACCATTCAATGAGATAAAAGCTGATCTTCTACTTCAACACCATTTTCCCGTATTATCCCCGTATCCCTTGATATTTTTAATATGTACAAATCTATCAATCTCAGCCTTGAACATAGTAAATGACTGAGCCTCCACAGCGCTCTAGGGTAGAGAATTCCAAAGGTTCACCGCCTTCTAAATGAAGAAATTCCTCCTCGTCTAATCCCAAATGGCCTGCCCCTTATTCTGAGATTGTGTCACCTGGTTATAGACCCCCCCACCCCGCCTTCCCAGCCACGGGATATATCCTTCCTGCATCTACCCTGTTGAGCCCTGTAAAAAAATTTTATGTTTGAATGAGATCACCTCTCATTCTTCTAAACTCACCACCACCTTCTCAAGGGCAATTAGGGATGGGCAACAAATACTGGCCTTGCCAGCAACACTCATATCCCATGAAAGGAGGGAGAGAAGAGAGAAGGGCAAGAGTACACGGGGAACTAAGGACCTGTTAGTCTGACATCAGTAGTAGGGAAATGTTAAGAGTCTACTATAAAGGATGTGATAATTAAACACTTAGAAAATAATGGTAGAATTGGGCAGAGTCAACATGGATTTATGAAAGAGAAATCATGTTTGGCAAACCTGTTAAGAGTTTTTTGAGGATGTTACTAGCAGAATAGATAAAGAAGAACGTGCGAATGTTGTATCTTTGGATTTTCAGAAGGCTTTCAATTAGGTTCCACACAAGAGGTTAGTAAGCAAAATTAAAGCTCGTGGGATTGGGGGTAATCACTGGCATGGATTGAGGATTGGTTAAGGGCACTCAGTGCCTGAGAGGGACATAGGAGCAGGAGTAGACCATTTGGCCTCTGACTGGCCGGCAGCTCACAGCATGTGGAACTTCTGCTTCGGGGTCCTTGATCCCAGAATAAGCCCACCACTGGCCTGTTAATTGCCTGGGTGGCACTTAATTCAGCAGGCCTTGCCTAAAACAGGTGACAGTGTGCCCTCGCCAACGCTCTAACCGGTGGGTAAGAGCCCCATTTGCTCCATTGAATCCAGTGTTTCATTTACTGGTATCTGTGTAGTCTAATAGGTATTTGCTATATGACTGACAAAGGTAAACTTTCCCTCATCCTTCTCAACCTGTCTGCAGCCTTTGACACTGGTGACCACACCACCCTCTTCAAATCCTCTCCATTGTCATCCAGCTGGGTGGGTCTGCTCTCACCTGTTCTGTTCTTAACCATCTAATTGTAGCCAGAGAGTCAATTGCAATGGCTTAATTTCCTGCCCCCGCACTCAGGTGTATCCCAAGGATCTATCTTTGGTCCCCTCCTCCAACCCCACAACCCTACAAGATATCTGTGCTCCTCTAATGCTGTCCTCTTGTGCATCCCAATTTTAATCCCTCCACCATTGGTGACCGTGCCTAGTTGCCTACACTTCAAGCTCTGCAATTCCTTCTCTACAACTCTCACCCTCGCTCTCCTCCTTTAAAGTACTCTTTAAAGTCCACCTGCCTTTGCTGTTGTCATATGGGTGACTTCAATCTGCATATAGACTGGGTAAACCTAATGAGCACTAATGCTGTGGAGGACGAGTTTCTGGGGTGTGTTCGGGATGGTTTTCTAGAGCAGTATGTTGAGGAACCAACTAGAGAACAGGCTATTTTAGATCTAGTATTATAACGAGAAAGGGCTAATTAATAACCTTGTTGTAAAAGAGCCTTTAATAATGAGTGACCATAATATGGTAGAATTTTACATTGTGTTTGAAAGTGAGGTAGTTCAATCTGAAGCCAGAGTGTTAAATTTGAACAAAAGAAATTATGAAGGTATGAGGGGCAAATTATCTGAGTTGGATTGGGAAAATACATTACAAGGTATGACAGTATCTAGGCAATGGATAGTCTTTAAAGAATTTTTACATGGTTTACAGCAATTATACATTCCTTCAAGGCACAATTACCCAAAAAGAAAAGTCAGTCAACCCTGGCTAACAAAGGAAGTTAAGGACTGTATAAGGTTCAAGGAAAAGGCCTATAAAGTTGCCAGAAATAGTAATAAACCTGAGGATTGGGGGCATTTTAGAATGTAGCAAAGGAGGACCAAGAAACTGTTAAAGAATGGGAGAATAGAATATGAATGTAAGCTAGCAGAAAACATAAAGGCCAGGATCTTCGGCCCCACTGTGGCAAGTCTCCCCCCAGCTGATGCGGCAAACCATTTAAATCTCCACTCAGTTCGGCAGGACCATAATATCCCACTGGCCGGGAGGGGCCATAAAATTCTGGCCAAAAACGGACTGTAAAAGCTTCTATAGGTGTGTAAAAAGGAAGCATTTTGCTAAGACAAATGTGGCTCCATTACAGGCAGAGCCAGGAGAATTCATAATGGGGAATAGAGAAATGGCAGAGAAGCTAAATGATTACTTTGTGTCTGTTTTCACTGAGGAAGATACCGGAAATCTCCAAGATTTAAGAATAAGGAGTTGAAGGAAATTAGTATAAGAAAGAAGGTTGTTTTGGAGAAATTAATAGGACTGAAACTTGATAAGTCCCCAGGACCGGATATTCTGCATCCCAGAGTGTTGAAAGAGGTTGCTTTGGAGATAGTGGATGCATTGGTGATCATTTTCCAAAATTCAATAGATTCTGGAATGGTTCCTGAAGATTGGAAGGCAGCAAATGTCACCCCACTATTTAAGAAGGGAGGGAGAGAGAAAACAGGGAACTACAGGCCTCTTAGCCTTACATCAGTAGTAGGGAAAATGCTGGAATCTATTCTGAAGGATGTGATAAATGGACATTTGGATAATAATGATCTGATTGGGCATTGTCAACATGGATTTATAATGGGAGATCATGTCTGATGAACCTGTTGGAGTTTTTTGAGGATCTTACTAACAGAATTGATAAAGGGGAGTTGGTGGACCTCGTGTACTTGGATTTTCAGAAGGCTTTTGATAAAGTCCCCCACAGGAAGTTGGTTAGAAAAATTAAAGCACATGGGATAGGAGGTAATATACTGACATGGATTAAGGATTGGTTAACAGGCAGAAAACAGAGAGTAGGAATAAATGGGGTATTCTCATGTTGACAGCCTGTGACTAGTGGGGTACCACAAGGATCAGTACTTGAGCATCAGCTAATGACAATATATATCAATGATTTGGATATAGGGGCCAAATGTTAATATTTCCAAGTTTGTGGATGACAGAAAGCTAGGTGGGAATGTGTGTTGTGAGGAAGAATGGTGTAGTAATTATGGTTTTATTTAGTGTGTAATGTAGCTTTAAGAATAATACGTGTTAAGGATGTCACATGATTTGTAGTAACCAATAGGAGAGTAGCATGGCCTACCTCAGCAGTCAGTGTAGAGATAGAGTTGGAGTTGAAAGCACACGTTTAGTTGCTGCTGAGTATATTGTAAATAAACTTAAAGTTTCCACCCAAGAAGTGTCTGCAGATCAACTCTATCATTAATAGTACAATTCGGCCACCCTACAACAAACTGGCGACAAGAATAAAACAAGATTGAGCACTTGAAATCAAGTTAAAAAGAGGTTGTAAGGTTGTAAGTAGCAAGCTCTGTTAGAATTGTCGAAGTTATCCTCTCTCAAAATGCCACAATTTGAGAGAATTGATCCTTTTGAACCAGCCACGGATGATTGGTCTCAATACATAGAACGCCTCACGTTCTTTTCTCAGCAAGTGAGATTACAGGTGGAGAGAAGAGGCAAGCAATCCTCTTGAGTACTTGTGGGAGCAAAACCTATGGATTGATTCGAAGTTTGATGGCACCCAGTGCCCCAAATTCAAAGAATTTCGATGAATTGGTGGACCTCATGAAGGGTCATTTTCAACCCAAGCCCTCACAGGTCACGATGCAGAGGCTCAGGTTTAATTCGCAAAATAGAGCCCCGGGTGAGACAATTACATGTTACATGGCAAATATGAAGCAGCTAACGGAACATTGTGAGTTCGGTACAACTCTGAATGACATGCTCAGAGATTGTTTAGTGTGTAGTGTGAAAGAGGATACTATTCAGAAAAGGTTATTGTCCGAAGTGAATCTGTGTTTGAAGCACTAGAGATAGCGCTGGCCATGGAAAGCGCAGTAAGAGATTCAAAAGCAATACAGGGGGCACAAAATGGCGCCATCCTCCACATCGGGCAGAAACCTCAGCTGAAAGGGGCGGGAAAAAGCGAGACTCTGTCGAGAAGCGGGAAACAGCCCCTGCTAGCCGGAGAATAAAGAAAAATAACTTAGCGAAATTGAAAAATAATTTTAATAGAGGTGGAAACAATCAGTCTTTCAGCGATTGACACTTTAAAAAAATCGAATGCAACTATGGTCATAGAATGGACATATGATGAGGCTGTGCAAGGAAAGATTCAAGCAGGCTTGTAAACAAAAGAAGAAGCCCAATAAAATCTACAATGTTGAAGAGCCTAAAACAACAAATTCTGACATTTACTCATTGTTTAATCTAAAAGTTGGAAAGATAGAACCAATATGCGTCACAGTGAAAGTAAATGGCTAACTTGTTAGAATGGAGTAGACACAGGAGCTTCCACTACAGTAATTGGGGAACATACCTTCAGACATTTGAATAATGGTGAACATCAATTAAGTTTAGAAGAAACAGCTGCCAAGCTCAAAGCATATACAGGTGAAGACATTCAAGTAAAAGGCATAAGAAGAGTAACTACCCATTATGGAAGCCAATCAGCAAAGCTATCCTTGATGGCGATATCAGCAAAGCTATCCTTGATGGCGATATCAGCAAAGCTATCCTTGATGGCGATATCAGCAAAGCTATCCTTGATGGCGATATCAGCAAAGCTATCCTTGATGGCGATATCAGCAAAGCTATCCTTGATGGCGATATCAGCAAAGCTATCCTTGATGGCGATATCAGCAAAGCTATCCTTGATGGCGATATCAGCAAAGCTATCCTTGATGGCGATATCAGCAAAGCTATCCTTGATGGCGATATCAGCAAAGCTATCCTTGATGGCGATATCAGCAAAGCTATCCTTGATGGCGATATCAGCAAAGCTATCCTTGATGGCGATATCAGCAAAGCTATCCTTGATGGCGATATCAGCAAAGCTATCCTTGATGGTGATATCAGCAAAGCTATCCTTGATGGCGATATCAGCAAAGCTACCCTTGATGGTGATATCAGCAAAGCTATCCTTGATGGTGATATCAGCAAAGCTGTCCTTGATGGTGATATCAGCAAAGCTACCCTTGATGGTGATATCAGCAAAGCTATCCTTGATGGTGATATCAGCAAAGCTGTCCTTGATGGTGATATCAGCAAAGCTATCCTTGATGGTGATATCAGCAAAGCTATCCTTGATGGTGATATCAGCAAAGCTACCCTTGATGGTGATATCAGCAAAGCTATCCTTGATGGTGATATCAGCAAAGCTATCCTTGATGGTGATATCAGCAAAGCTATCCTTGATGATGATATCAGCAAAGCTATCCTTGATGGTGGTAGTAGGTGAAGGGCCAAGCCTCCTGGGTGAATTTGGTTAAAGGAGATTAAGTTAGAATGGGCAGAAATTTTCCAGTTGAGATCAAGTGGGCTTCCAGTCAGGCACTACAATTAAGAAACTACGTCAGAGTTTTGCCCTTCATGGACTACCAGAAGTAGCCGTTTCCGATAACGACGCAGCATTTACGAGCGCTGAGTTTCAGCGGTTTATCAGCCTCAATGGTATCATTCATTTGAAAACTACACCGTACCCACCCTCCCTCAAATGGACTGGCTGAAAGGCCGGTTCAAATATTCAAGGCAGGCATGCAAAAGCTAACTAGTGATTCCTTGGCAACCAAGCTAGCACGCTTTCTTTTTCATTACAGGACTGCCCCTCATACAGATGCCACACCTGCCGAGTTATTGTTGAAACACCATCTCAGGACGAGATTGAGCTTAACAATGTCGAAATTTAGAGGGGAAGGTGGAATGGAGTCAGGAAAGCCAGAAAACTAGACACGACTGGCATAGTCGCAAGAGGAAATTTACCGTGGGAGAGCTGGTATACATGAAAAATTTCAGGGGAGGACCAAAGTGGTTACCGGGTAAAATAAGTGCGGTGACTGGACCTCTATCTTACCGCATGGAGGTAGAAGGCCGGATCATCCATAAACATATGGACCATGTAAGGAAGAGAGAGACAAATTACCAAGATTTGGTTCCACCAGTGACCTTGACCAGGTCTGCGTTTCCTGTTGAGGATACACAATCCAGGGCTGACATGTCTGTTGTTCCTGTAAGAGTTGAGGATACAGAACTGCAGCACCTGATGTTCAGGCAACTCCAGAAAAGGAGGTTCCTGGCCAAGAATCTAAAGCTGTGGAGCTGCGACATTCCACACATACCAGGAAACCATCTGAAAGACTGAACTTGTAAATTCCTTACCCAGTGTAAGTATTATGTTGTCTTGAAAAATATGTATTTGTAAATGTAATATGTATAGCTGAGTTAAAGGAGGAGGAATGTAGAAATTATGGTTTTATTTAGTATGTAATGTACCTTTAAGAATAATACTTGTTAAGGAAGAGTGATTTTACCTGTCTGCTATCACACTTAGTACAAATCTGGCATGATTCCACCCTTAGTGAGTGGGCAAGAACATGGCAGATGGAATATAATGTGGAAAACTGTGAGGTTATCCGCTTTGGTAGGAGAAACAGATGAGCAGAGTATTTCTTAAATGGCAAGAGATTAGAAAGTGTAAATGTACAAAGGGACCTGGGTGTCCTTGTCCATAAGTCACTGAAGGCTAACATGCAGGTGCAGCAAGTAATTAGAAAGGCTAATGGAATGTTAGCTTTTATCGCAAGAGGACTTGAGTACAGGAGTAGTGAAGTCTTGCTTCAATTGTATAGAACTTTTGTTAGGCCATATCCAGAGTGCAGATTTGGTCCCCTTAACTTGGGAAGGATATTATTGCCATAGAGGGAGTGCAACAAAGGTTCACCAGACGTGTTCCAGGGATGGTGGGACTGTCTTATGAAGAGAGATTGGAGAAATCGGGCCTGCATTCTCTACTGTCTTTAAGAATGAGAGGTGATCTCATTGAAACCTACAAAATACTTAAAGGGATAGGCAGGGTAGATGCAGGTAAGATGCTCCCCCTAGTTGGGGAGTCTAGGACCAGGGGACACAATCTCAAAATAAGGGCGAAGCCACTTAGGACAGAGATAAGGAGAATTCTTTTTACTCAGAGGATTGAGAATCTTTGAAATCCTCTACCCAGAGGCTGTGGAAGCTCAGACATTGAGTATGTTTAAAGCAGAAATTGACAGATTTCTAAATACCAATGACATAAAGGGATATGGGGATAGTGTGGAAAAAAGGTATTGAAGTGGATGATCAGCCATGATCATAATGAATAGCGGAGCAGGCTCGATGGGCTAAATGACCTACACCAGCTCCTATGTTCTTATGTTCCTATATGCCTTCAGTTCATCTACCGCTGGTATCTATTTACGTACCAGAACTGACAGAAAGCTGTTCAGCCTCGCTCACCTGAGATCCAACACAAAGGTGCACCAAGTCCTCATTAGAGAGTTGCTCTAAACTGACATTGTCGCTCTAGCATTCCAAACCGAGGAACATCTTCAGTGGCACATGACCAGAATCTCTCACACCTATAAAGAGTTTGGTTTGACCATCAGCATCAGGAAGACACATGTCATGGTCCAGTTCCTCAGGGTAGTGTCCTCGGTCCAACCATCTTCAGCTGCTTCATCAATGACCTTCCTTCAGAAGTGGGGATGTTTGCTGATGATTGCACAAGATTCAGCAGCATTTGCAACGACTCACATACTGAAGCAGTCTATGTCCAAATGCAGCAAAACCGGAACAATATCCAGCCTGGGGCTGACAAGTGGCAAGTAACATTAGCATCACACAAGTGCCAGGCAATGACCATCTCCAACAAGAGAGAATCTAACTATCGCACCTTGACATTCAATAGCATTACCATCGCTGAATCCCCCACTATCAACATCCTGGGGGTTACCATTGGCCAGAATCTGAACTGGACTAGCCATATAAATACTGTGGCTACAAGAGCAGGTCAGAGGCTGGGAATCCTGTGGCGAGTAACTCACCTCCTGACTCCCCAAAGCCTGTCCACAATCTACAAGGCACAGGTCAGGAGTGTGATGGAATACTCCCCACTTGCCTGGATGAGTGCAGCTCTCAAAACACTCAAGGAACTTGACACCGTCCAGGACAAAGTAGCCCGCTTGATTGACACCCCATCCACAAACATTCACTCCCTCCACCACCAATGCACAGTAGCAGCAGTGTGCACCATCTACAAGATGCGCTGCAGAAACTCACCAAGGCTCCTTAGGCAGCACCTTCCAAACCCATGACTGCTGCCATCTAGAAGGACAAGGGCAGCAGATAGATGGAAACATCACCACCTGGAAGTTCCCCTCCAAGTTACACACCATCCTGACTTGGAAATATATCGCCATTCCTTCACTGTCGCTGGGTCAAAATCCTGGAACTCCCTTCCTAACAGCACTGTGGGTGTACCTACACCACAGGGACTGCAGGGTTCAAGAAGGCAGCTCACCACCACCTTCTCAAGGGCAACAAGGGATGGGAAATAATTAGTCAGCGAAGCCCACATCCCGTGAATGGATAAAAAAAGGATGTTACCATACCACCATCTATCAGCATTGACAATGTGGCGCTGGAGGTGTTGATAGCTTCACGTATCTAGGCTCCACAATCACCAGCAATCTGTCACTCAATGCTGAAATCAACACATACATCACAAAAGCTGCAGATGTTATGTCCAAGCTGATTGAGAGAGTGTGGGACAACAGCAACCTGAATGAGAACACCAAACTGTGAGTCTACCAAGCCTGTATCCTCAGTGTACTCCTCTACAATGCTGAAACCTGGACAATATATGCCAGGTAGGAGAAAAGGCTGAACAGTTTCCACCTTCGCTGTCTCAGACATATCCTCAGCATCTCTTGGCAGGACAAGGTCATCAACTCAGAGGGCAGGATTTTACAGCCCCTCCTACTGGTGGGATCTTCTGTTCCCACCAAAGTAATGGAGTGTTGAATGGCTCACCGCATTTTATGGCCCTGTCACCTCCATGACTGGGCCATAAAATTCCACCCAGAGGTTCTGGAGCATTCTAATTCCATCAGCATACACTCATTGGTAAACCAACGATGTCTGCTAGCTTGGCCACGTTCATCATTTACCCAAAGACCTTCTGTATGGTGAACTGATGACATGGTCACAACCACCTGGGCATTCATACCTCTGCTACAAGGACACCTGCAAGCGAGATAGGATGATGGTGGACATTGACACTGACAACTGGGAGACAATCGCTGATGACCGTGACCTCTGGAGACTGATTTATTTGGAAGGGCATTGGAAGAAGTGAGCAGAAACAGGAGGCTCAGCTGGTTGAGAAGAAGGACACAGAGGCCAACGATTCTTGCACCTTCTCAACCCATTGTCCTCCTCTGCAACAAATGCCTGAGTCACACCAGGCAATGCTTAACACAGAGTTGACCACCATGGCACAAACCATCATCTTACAAGATGGAAGGCTGCCTCAAGGTCTACCTCGTTGACCAAGTTTTTGGTCATCTAACCTAATATCTCTCTATGTGGCTAGGAGCCATACTTTCTTTTATAATGCACCTGTGAAGCAGCTGGAGATGTTTTATTTTGTTAAAGGTGCTGTGCAGCAGAACTGGTATGTGCTATGTGTAGTATAACTGGTTCATGCTATGTTACATTTTACCAACATCAGGATGGTTTCTCAGTTTACATATACTATAAAAGGCTGATGCAGAAGCAGATGGTTTGACCAGTAGGAGCACGTAACATAAGAGAGACTTGTGAACTGAAGGAAATCACAGCACCTGCAGGGAAAAATTTTCTGTTTCCTTTGTTAGGAGAGTCTTAAACATAACAGAAAGATTTTATACTTGCTATTTCTAGTGAATTGATAAAAGCATTGATTGGCCAGTAATGCCACTCAGAGGTCAACCTCCATGTGTCCCCCTGAGGGGGTGGTATAGTGGTATTGTCACTGGACTGGTATTCCAGAAACTCAGGGTAATGCTCTGGGGACCTGGGTTCAAATCCCATCACAGCAGGTGGTGAAATTTTAATTCAATAAAAATCTGGAATTAATAGTCTGATGATGATCATGAAACCATTACCGATTGTTATAAAAACCCATCTGGTTTACTAATGTCCCTTAGGGAAGGAAATCTGGCCTCTAGGCCCACAGTAATGTGGTTGACTCCTAAGTGCCCTCTAGACAAGGGCAATAAATGCTGACCTAGCCAGTGACGCCAGCATCCAGTGAATAAAAAAAAATATTAGTCACTTTTAGGAAAACAGCAGGATATTTTCAGTGTGTAACATTCATCTGTCTTCAGCACAATTCAGGTTACTTCTGAGCAGTAATCTTAAATTTAAATACAAGCAATCTATTTCCTCAATTGAATTCCAGAATTTTCCAGCTGTTTGCTTTGTTCACCTCTAAACTTGATCACACCCATAACCCCAAACCCAGCACTAATAGCCCCCACAACCCTAAGCCTACCCAAAACCCACGCTCTAATTTCAACCCCCACCCCACCCTAAACCCTAATACCATACCAAGCCAAACCCCAGCCCTAAACCCACTCTGATCCCACCCACAACCTCACCTCAAAATGTCTCCTAACAGCACCAACACCAAACCCGCGATCCCAGCCCCAAACCCAAACCCATGCCCACCCCGAACTCCACCCCTGATCAAAACCCCAACCCCACCTCCCATGCCCATGCCAACCCCACCTCAGATCCCAGCCCCAACAAAAACCCCAACCCTGACCTCAGTCCCAGTTGCAAACTTAGCTTCAGTCACAACATCCACATTAAATTTAATCTCAGGTTCAGCAGTGGCAGGCACATTATCACATACAAATAACATGAATGAGAGAATATATAAAGACATATATTAATGCATACATTGAAAATAATTCCCAATTTATTGCAAGATACTTCTTTGCTACAATAATGTTTTAAAACCTAAAATGCCGGATATTACAAAGTTTTTTGATTCAGACTGAGAGATCATGCTCTGAAATAGGACACTATCTGACACATGTCCCAAGAGTTCTGTCCCTGAGCTGGGATATATGTCCCTTAGACCAGAAGCCTTGCCCTTTAACCAAATAATCTGGTACTTAAACCAGGAGAACCCCTTCCCCACCCACCCCCTCCCCACCACTGCAAACAAGAAACTTGTCTCTTAAACAAAGAGATGAAACTCTGAAATGCAACATTTGCAGCTCCTTCTGGCAAGAACAGATACACTGGCAGGGGTTTAAGAACAAGCAGAGATCCAAGGCTGATCTTCGTATCTAATAAATTAAGAATTAAGTCAAATCAATACAATCACATCCAAAATCTGCTTGTGCAGGAATGTAGATCACTCAAAGTGCAGATCAATTCCTGTGATCCATGGGAATGAGAGTATGTCACAATGAGAGAGGATTGTGAGTGAGAGAAGATTCTCTCTCCCTGGAGTGTGTGAGAATGAGAGGATTCTCTGTCCCTGGAGTGTGTGAGAATGAGAGAGGATTCTCTCTCCCTGGAGTGTGAGTGAGAGAGGATTCTCTCTCCCTGGAGTGTGAGTGAAAGAGGATTCTCTTTCCCTGCAATGTGTGAGTGAGAGATGATTGTCTCTCCATGGAGTGTGAGTCAGAGAAGATTCTCTCTCCCTGGAGTGTGAGAATGAGAGATGATTGTCTCTCCTTGGAGTGTGAGTCAGAGAAGATTCTCTCTCCCTGGAGTGTGTGAAAATGAGAGAAGATTCTCTCTCCCTGGAGTGTGTGAGAATGAGAGAGGATTCTCTCTCCCTGGAGTGTGTGAGAATGAGAGAGGATTCTCTCTCCCTGGAGTGTGAGAATGAAAGAGGATTCTCTCTCCCTGGGGTGTGAGAATGAGAGAGGATTCTCTCTCCCTGGAGTGTGTGACAATGAGAGAGGATTCTCTCTCCCTGGAGTGTGAATGAGAGAAGATTCTCTCTCCCTGGAGTGTGTGAGAATGAGAGAAGATTCTCTCTCCCTGGAGTGCGAGAGTGAGAGAGGATTCTCTCTCCCTGGAGAGTGTGAGAATGAGACAGGATTCTCTCTCCCTGGAGTGTGTGAGAGTGAGAGAAGATTCTCTCTCCCTGGAGTGTGAGAGTGAGAGATTCTCTCTCCCTGAAGTGTGAGAGTGAGAGAGGATTCTCTCTCCCTGGAGTGTGTGAGAATGAGAGAGGATTCTCGCTCCCTGGAGTGTGAGAGTGAGAGAAGATTCTCTCTCCCTGGAGTGTGAGAGTGAGAGAGGATTATCTCTCCCTGGAGTGTGTGAGAATGAGAGAGGATTCTCGCTCCCTGGAGTGTGTGAGAATGAGAGAGGATTCTCGCTCCCTGGAGTGTGAGAGTGAGAGAAGATTCTCTCTCCCTGAAGTGTGAGAGTGAGAGAGGATTCTCTCTCCCTGGAGTGTGTGAGAATGAGAGAGGATTCTCGCTCCCTGGAGTGTGAGAGTGAGAGAAGATTCTCTCTCCCTGAAGTGTGAGAGTGAGAGAGGATTCTCTCTCCCTGGAGTGTGAGTGAGAGAGGATTCTATCTCCCTGGAGTGTGAGTGAGACAGGATTCTCTCTCCCTGGAGAGTGTGAGAATGAGAGAGGATTCTCGCTCCCTGGAGTGTGAGAATGAGAGAGGATTCTCTCTCCCTGGAGTGTGTGTGTGAGAGAAGACTCTCTCTCCCTGGAGTGTGAATGAGAGAGGATTCTCTCTCCCTGGAGTGTGAGTGAGACAGGATTCTCTCTCCCTGGAGAGTGTGAGAATGAGAGAGGATTCTCTCTCCCTGGAGTGTGAGAGTGAGAGAGGATTCTCTCTCCCTGGAGTGTGAGAATGAGAGAGGATTCTCTCTCCCTGGAGTGTGAGTGAGAGAGGATGCTCTCTCCCTGGAGTGTGAGTGAGAGAAGATTCTCTCTCCCTGGAGTGTGAGTGAGAGAAGATTCTCTCTCCCTGGAGTGAGTGTGAGAGAGGATTCTCTCTCCCTGGAGTGTGAGTGAGAGAGGATTCTCTCTCCCTGGAGTGAGTGTGAGAGAGGATTCTCTCTCCCTGGAGTGTGTGAGAGAGGATTCTCTCTCCCTGGAGTGTGAGTGAGAGAGGATTCTCTCTCCCTGGAGTGAGTGTGAGAGAGGATTCTCTCTCCCTGGAGTGAGTGTGAGAGAGGATTCTCTCTCCCTGGAGTGTGTGTGAGAGAGGATTCTCGCTCCCTGGAGTGTGAGAGTGAGAGAGGATTCTCTCTCCCTGGTGTGTGTGTGAGAGAGGATTCTCTCTCCCTGGAGTGTGTGAGAATGAGAGAGGATGCTCTCTCCCTGGAGTGTGAGAGTGAGAGAGGATTCTCTCTCCCTGGAGTGTGTGAGAATGAGAGAGGATGCTCTCTCCCTGGAGTGTGAGAGTGAGAGAGGATGCTCTCTCCCTGGAGTGTGAGTGAGAGAAGATTCTCTCTCCCTGGAGTGTGATAGTGAGAGAGGATTCTCTCTCCCTGAAGTGTGAGAGTGAGAGAGGATTCTCTCTCCCTGGAGTGTGAGAGTGAGAGAAGATTCTCGCTCCCTGGAGTGTGATAGTGAGAGAGGATTCTCTCTCCCTGAAGTGTGAGAGTGAGAGAGGATTCTCTCTCCCTGGAGTGTGAGAGTGAGAGAAGATTCTCGCTCCCTGGAGTGTGATAGTGAGAGAGGATTCTCTCTCCCTGGAGTGTGAGAATGAGAGAGGATTCTCTCTCCCTGGAGTGTGAGAGTGAGAGGACACTCGGTCGCTTTTGCAGTATTGGGGACTTACCCTGAGTGTTGTGTGGTGTGTGAAAGTGGGATAGTATTGTGGTCACTCTGTTGTATATTAACTGATTCTCCCATCAGATGATCCACTTACTGCTGCCTATCATTATCTCCGCCTCTGCGTTTTTGTGTATTCCTCCTACAATATCATTTCACCGGGGGTGCTGGGAATGAGAGGAGGACTGGGGCGTTTTCCGCATGCTGCCAGTTTTCTTTGCTGAGTTTTTAAGAGTTGCGACTCTACCTTTCATTCCCTGCGCCTTACTCCGCATCCTTGCTTCCTCGCAGTTCAGGCAGCACCGTGTCTGCCCTCTTCCCTTTCACCCATCTGCAGTATTCAGTTAAAATCGCTGTTTACTTGTTCTCCTTCTGTAGAACATTTCTATCGCGTTTGCTAATTTGCCATTTGCGGGATTCGGATGATTGCAGGGGTTACCCGAAGTAGCCCACTCCGTGCCATTCGTGTACTGGGATACCACATGGGTTTAAACACAAAAATGTGGATTAACTATCTACAGGGAACATATCTAGATGTATTTCTGTTATGAAGGCAGCCTGCGAAGAAGTGATTTAGTATCTAGTAATTTCGGGTTACGAGTTCCCGATCAATGTGACTGCAAGGGCACACGGAATGCATCCTCCAATAAGCGCCCCTGTTGTGAGTACAGTAGTGTTGCTTGTAGCTGATCATTTGACTCTACGCCCTTTGCAGGAGCATTTACAGGACTCGGGGGGGAATGAATAACGGTGCTGACTTTCAATAAAACTCAAGGTCGCAGTGGGTCCCATTAAAAAGCGCGGGTTCTAAGTCTGCGCTGCTTCTTGGTCAGTTTAGAGAGATCAAAACACGAGCCATTCGCCTTGGCTCTGGATTTCCTGCTGACACAGCGAACAACTCTTTCAATTCACAATCCTTGCAGGAGGTCCCTGCTCCCACTCTTCTATCCCTATTGTGCCAAACGGGAACTGCCTGTTTCATGTTTTTATATTAAAGCCATTTCCACATAAGAATCTGTACACGGTTCCCGTTAATCGGGGTTGTTTCCAAAAGGCCGGCAATACTACAGGTAAAAAGTGACGGTGTATGAAGGGGGCTTGTTGGTAAGCGTAGCCCATGCTGAGCAGCTGGCTGGACAGTATTGGTGTACTAAAGGCTCTCAGTACTAAGAACATCGATACAAGTTCCTGCACTGGTTTGGGACTCATAAACCTACACAACCAGATCGCACAATGTCCTAACAACACTTTATTCAGAAACTCCCCCCATCACTCTAACCGCTGGCTGCCGATACTTTCTTTAATTATGGTCTAATTAAAATAAAACCACAAACACAATGGAACACAATCTGCAGCTCTTTACTGGAGCGATATTGCTGTACCTGCGCTAGGAATGCGGATGATGAGATATGAGTGAGTTCCTTACCCAGTTTTGCTGCTGGAATAAACGCTGAGTGAGTCAGTGCTGAAAAGAACAGCTCCCACTCCGGCTCCTGCTCCGTCTCCAGCACGTCCCCGGGCTCGGCAGCACTAACACATCTCTGCTCTGCACTCTCACTCTAAAAATAGCTCCCCTCCCTCCCTCCCTCCCTCCCCCCTGCGCCAATCCGCACATACACATGTCCGTACTCAGCAAACTCATCTCCCCCACTCAACATAAATTACTGCTTGCTGTGAATACAGAAGGCAGCTTTCTCCGCCACCCCATCTGCTCCCAGGGTCTGCCTCTCAGTCCATTAAACATCCAGATATCTTATTAAGAGACCAGGCACTTTCACAGATGCTTGAGAGAATGACAAGTTGTGAACTTTTTCTGATTCACAATTGTTCAGATATTGCACAAGAGACCAGCCTCCACACACCAGGCAATATTCACACATTCTGTACCGTGCATTCTGCTCTTTGAACACAGATCTTGCTCTGATTATTGTATCAAACACACTCGGAAAGTAATGAGTGCGATGAGATGAGAGAAGCGCAGCTTGTGGACAGAGCGCTGAGTGTGGGACCCGGGAGCTGGTCGGGACTGAGGGCAGTGGGGCCGAGAAGCCGGATCCAGGAGCCCCGCTCTGGAACAAGTTAAAGGCGCGGCGGGAATCGGATGCTCACCGCAAGAACTGGCTGTCAACAGCCAATGGAAATGGCAAATCCTGCGGGGAATAACTGGAAAGAGAAGTGTAAAGTGTAAGGAATTGGGAAGAGCTGTGGGGAGGCAATTGGGGGGGTTTAGGACGTGTCCAGTGGATAGGGTTATTGGAGATGCACGGGCACATTCTCAGCTAGAAACACGCTGTGAATTTCAACACGGGGGCTCCAACATTGCCTTTTAGACATAAAGGGACAATTAATGAAAACAGCTCCAACTTTATGACGGTGACATCGATCTTCCAAACCACCGCCCCCATTCATTTACAAACTGGATCTTCACATTCAACCCCCTGGTTAGAAACCCTGTCAAACACACCGTGTGCTCTTGGCTTTGGGCTGATTTCAATGCAGTTTGGGAGTCAATGGGTATAAAAAGCCCCAAGGGCCGTGAGGGACGTGAGACTGGATCACTGACACGGCCACTGCGGTTCTGTGCTCGGCCTTGGGTCGGCTCCAATTCAGCACATTCCTCAATAAACATGGGGCAAAACTCAAGCACTGAAAAATATCAAAGCTGCAAAATGCGCGGCTCTGCTTCTGGGCGGGCAGCTTAAAAAAGGCGGGGGGGGGGTGGGGGACAGCGCGGTCCCTATAAACGGCGCAGCAAGTCTTTCCCGTTTAAAATGTGTGAAGGAGTGAAGGGGAATGTGCTGCAGGGTTGGGGAAGGGGAGGGCGGCCTGGCGCTGTGGCCAGGAGGAGATGCTGAGTGTGGTGCTGAGGGGGCGAGGCAGGCGGGAGGATCCAGCCTCACTGACTCCTCTGACCTTGGAGAGAATTGCAGATTGGGGCGGAGGCACAGAGTCAGAATGAGGAGGAAGCAGAGGGACACAGGCTGCACCTGAGAAAGCCGGCTACAGGCTCTGCTCACCCTGACAGGCACGGGGGGGGACACTGGGCAGGGGGGGGACACTGGGCAGGGGGGGGACACTGCGCTGGGGGGGGACACTGGGCAGGGGGGGACACTGGGCTGGGGGGGGAGAGACACTGGGCAGGGGGGGACACTGGGCTGGGGGGGGAGAGACACTGGGCAGGGGGGGGGCACTGGGCAGGGGGGGACACTGGGCTGGGGGGGGAGAGACACTGGGCAGGGGGGGGGCACTGGGCTGGGGGGGGAGAGACACTGGGCAGGGGGGGACACTGGGCTGGGGGGGGAGAGACACTGGGCAGGGGGGGGGCACTGGGCAGGGGGGGACACTGGGCTGGGGGGGGAGAGACACTGGGCAGGGGGGGGGGCACTGGGCAGGGGGGGGACACTGGGCTGGGGGGGACACTGGGCTGGGGGAGGGGGACACTGGGCAGGGGGGGGGCACTGGGCAGGGGGGGGACACTGGGCTGGGGGGGGACACTGGGCTGGGGGGGGACACTGCGCTTGGGGGGGACACTGGGCAGGGGGGGGCACTGGGCAGGGGGGGGACACTGGGCAGGGGGGGGGAGACACTGGGCTGGGGGGGGGACACTGGGCAGGGGGGGGACACTGGGCTGGGGGGGGACACTGGGCTGGGGGAGGACACTGGGCTGGGGGGGGGGGGAGACACTGGGCTGGGGGGGACACTGGGCAGGGGGGGGGACACTGGGCTGGGGGGGGCACTGGGCAGGGGGTGGACACTGGGCAGGGGGGGGACACTGGGCAGGGGGGGGATACTGGGCTGGGGGGGGACACTGGGCAGGGGGGGACACTGGGCTGGGGGGGGCACTGGGCAGGGGGTGGACACTGGGCAGGGGGGGGACACTGGGCAGGGGGGGATACTGGGCTGGGGGGGACACTGGGCAGGGGGGGACACTGGGCAGGGGGGGGGACACTGGGCAGGGGGGGGGACACTGGGCTGGGGGGACACTGGGCTGGGGGGGGGGCACTGGGCAGGGGGTGGACACTGGGCAGGGAAGGGACACTGGGCTGGGGGGACACTGGGCTGGAGGGGGGGGGGACACTGGGCTGGTGGAGGGGGGGGGTGGGACACTGGGCTGGGGGGACAGTCACAGAGCCGGGGTTCACGGTTAGCCGGCAGGGCGGCCCGTGTACCTCATCCGGAGCCACTGAAACCAATCGGATTCGGAACAATCCGAATCGTATGGATAATAATAAGTATCAATATGCGGCAGTGCAGAGTAAGAAATGAGAACAGAGGATTAATGATAAACACTCTGCATTAACACACTGTCTGCAGGAGCGGAGTATAGCGCTAGGTCGGTGTAACAGCAGAGTGCACAGGGGGTATTAATGTAATGGGGGAGTGTGGGGGTGGAATTAGGGTAACAGAAACAGAACAAAATAGGAGCAGGAGGTGGCCATTCGGCCCCTCGAGCCTGCTCCGCCATTCAATATGATCATGGCTGATCCTCTATCTCAACACCATACTCCCACTCTCCCCCACAACACCATACTCCCGCTCTCCCCCACAACACCATACTCCCGCTCTCCCCCCCAACACCATACTCCCACTCTCCCCCACAACACCATACTCCCGCTCTCTCCCCCACAACACCATACTCCCGCTCTCCCCCCCAACACCATACTCCCGCTCTCTCCCCCAACACCATACTCCCGCTCTCCCCCCCAACACCATACTCCCGCTCTCTCCCCCAACACCATACTCCCGCTCTCTCCCCCAACACTATACTCCCGCTCTCTCCCCAACACCATACTCCCGCTCTCTCCCCCAACACCATACTCCCGCTCTCTCCCCCAACACCATACTCCCGCTCTCTCCCCCAACACTATACTCCCGCTCTCTCCCCCAACACTATACTCCCGCTCTCTCCCCCAACACCATACTCCCGCTCTCCCCCCCAACACTATACTCCCGCTCTCTCCCCCAACACCATACTCCCGCTCTCTCCCCAAAACCATACTCCCGCTCTCTCCCCCAACACTATACTCCCGCTCTCCACCAACACTATACTCCCGCTCTCTCCCCCAACACTATACTCCCGCTCTCCCCCCAACACCATACTCCCACTCTCCCCCACAACACCATACTCCCGCTCTCCCCCCCAACACCATACTCCCGCTCTCCCCCCCAACACCATACTCCCGCTCTCCCCCACAACACCATACTCCCGCTCTCCCCCCCAACACTATACTCCCGCTCTCCCCCACAACACCATACTCCCGCTCTCCCCCCCAACACTATACTCCCGCTCTCCCCCCCAACACCATACTCCCGTTCTCTCCCCAACACCATACTCCTGCTCTCCCCCCCAACACCATACTCCCGCTCTCTCCCCAACACCATACTCCCACTCTCCCCCAACACCATACTCCCGCTCTCTCCCCAACACCATACTCCCGCTCTCTCCCCCAACACCATACTCCTGCTCTCTCCCCAACACCATACTCCCACTCTCCCCCAACACCATACTCCCGCTCTCTCCCCAACACCATACTCCCGCTCTCTCCCCCAACACCATACTCCCGCTCTCTCCCCCAACACCATACTCCCGCTCTCTCCCCAACACTATACTCCCGCTCTCTCCCCAACACCATACTCCCGTTCTCTCCCCAACACCATACTCCCGCTCTCCCCCCAACACCATACTCCCACTCTCCCCCCCAACACCATACTCCCGCTCTCCCCCCCAACACCATACTCCCGTTCTCTCCCCAACACCATACTCCCACTCTCCCCCCCAACACCATACTCCCGCTCTCTCCCCAACACCATACTCCCGCTCTCCCCGCCAACACCATACTCCCGTTCTCTCCCCAACACCATACTCCCGCTCTCCCCCCAACACCATACTCCCACTCTCCCCCCCAACACCATACTCCCGCTCTCTCCCCAACACCATACTCCCGCTCTCCCCCCAACACTATACTCCCACTCTCCCCCCCAACACCATACTCCCGCTCTCCCCCCCAACACTATACTCCCGCTCTCCCCCCCAACACTATACTCCCACTCTCCCCAACACCATACTCCCGCTCTCTCCCCAAAACCATACTCCCGCTCTCTCCCCCAACACCATACTCCCGCTCTCTCCCCAACACCATACTCCCGCTCTCCCCCCAACACCATACTCCCACTCTCCCCCCCAACACCATACTCCCGCTCTCTCCCCAACACTATTCTCCCGCTCTCTCCCCCAACACCATACTCCCGCTCTCTCCCCCAACACCATACTCCCACTCTCCCTCCCAAAACCATACTCCCGCTCTCTCCCCCAACACCATACTCCCGCTCTCCCCCCAACACCATACTCCCACTCTCCCCCCAACACCATACTCCCGCTCTCTCCCCAACACCATACTCCCGCTCTCCCCGCCAACACCATACTCCCGCTCTCCTCCCCAACACCATACTCCCACTCTCCACCAACACCATACTCCTGCTCTCTCCCCCAACACCATACTCCCACTCTCCCTCCCAACACCATACTCCCGCTCTCTCCCCAACACCATACTCCCGCTCTCCCCCAACACCATACTCCCGCTCTCTCCCCCAACACCATACTCCCGCTCTCCCCCCCAACACCATACTCCCGTTCTCCCCCCCAACACCATACTCCCACTCTCCACCAACACCATACTCCCGCTCTCTCCCCCAACGCCATACTCCCGCTCTCTCCCCCAATGCCATACTCCCGCTCTCTCCCCAATGCCATACTCCTGCTCTCTCCCCCAATGCCATACTCCCGCTCTCTCCCCCAACACCATACTCCCACTCTCTCCCCATACCCCTTGACATCTTTAGAGTCCAGAAATCTATCTATTTCCTTCTTAAATATACTCAGTGACCCGGCCTCCATAGCTTCTGTGGTAGAGAATTCCATAGGTTCACCATCCTCTGAGTGAAGAAGTTTCTCCTCATCTCAGTCCTAAATGCTCTACCCCATATCCTGAGACTGTGACCCCTCGTTCTAGACCCCCCTGCCAGAGAAAACATCCTCCCTGCATCCAGTCTGCCCATCCCTGTTAAAATTTTATATGTTTCAATGAGATCCCCTCTTATTCTTCTAAACTCCAGTGAATACCGGCCTAGACAACCCAATCTCTCCTCAAAAAACAATCCTGCCATCCCAGGAATCAGTCTGGTGAACCTTCGCTGCACTCCCTCTTTGGCAAGTATATCCCCTTCTTAGGTAAGGAGACCAAAACTGCACACAATACTCCAGGTGTGGTCTCACCAAGGCCCTGTACAGCTACAGTAAGACATCCTTGCTCCTGTGCTCAAGTCCTCTCGCAATGAAGGCCAACATACCATTTGTCTTCTTAACTGCTTGCTGCACCTGCATGCTTGCTTTCAGTGACTGGTGTACAAGGACACCCAGATCCCTTTGTACATCCACATTTCCCAATCTATCGCCATTTAAATAGTACTCTACCATTCTGTTTTTCCTACCGAAGTGGATAACTTC
Organism: Cetorhinus maximus; assembly: GCF_964194155.1. Classification (NCBI taxonomy): domain Eukaryota; kingdom Metazoa; phylum Chordata; class Chondrichthyes; order Lamniformes; family Cetorhinidae; genus Cetorhinus; species Cetorhinus maximus. The sequence continues at coordinate 858,959 of NC_135879.1, forward strand.
GCACTTATCCATGATTTACTGCATCTGCCATGTATTTGCCCACTCACTCAATTTGTCTAAATCGCCTTGAAGCCTCTTAACATCCTCCTCACCACTCACATTCCCACCTAGTTTTGTGTCATCAGCAAACTTGCAAACATTACATTTGGTTCCCTCATCTAAATCATTGATATATATTCTGAATAGCTGAGGCTGAAACACTGAGCCTTGCGGTACCCCACTAGTCACCGCCTGCCATTCTGAAAAAGATCCATTTATTAACCAATTCTTAATCAATGCCAATATATTACCCCTTTTTCTCTATTTTTCCCCTCTTAATCAATCTCTTGGTCCTCCTTCGCTGAATTCTAAACTGCTCCCAATCCTCAGGTTTGCTACTTTTTCTAGCAACTTTATATGACTCCTCTTTGGATCTAATGCTATCCCTTAATTTATTTTGTTAGCCATGGTTGAGCCACTTTTCCTGTTGTGTTTTTGCACCAGAATGGAATGTTTAACTGTTGTAATGCATACATTGGGTTCTTAAATATTAGCCATTGCCTATCCACCATTGTGCCTTTTAATGAAGTTCCCCAATCTATCTTAGCCAACTCATGCCTCATACCTTCACAGTTTCCTTTGTTAAGATTTAGGACCCTAGTTCAGATCGGACTACTTCAATTTCCATCCTAATGAACAATTCTATCATGTTATGATCACTGTTCCCTAAAGGACCCCACATAACAAGATTATTAATTAACCCCTTCTCATTGCACAAAACCAAATCTAGGATAGCCTGTTCCCTGGTTGGTTTCTTGACATTCTGGTCTAAAAAAACTCATACACACTCCAGGAATTCATTCACCACAGTGTTATTGCTAATTTGATTTACCCACTTTCTACGCAGATTAAAGTCACCCGTGATTACTGTGGCACCCATGTTAAATGCATCTCTAATTTCCTGTTTAACACCATCCCCTACCTTACCATTACTGTTTGGAGGCCTATAGACAACTCCCACTAATGTTTTCTGCCCTTTGTTGCTTCTTAGCACCACTAGGCTATTTTACATCTTGATTTTCTGAGTCAATATCCTTTCTCACTACTGCACTGATTTCATCCTTAACTAACAACACCACGTCACCACCTTTTCCTTTTTGCCCGGCCGTCCTAAATATCGAATACACTTGGACATTCAGTTCAAGTCTTGGTCACCCTGCAGCCATGTCTCCATAATCGCAATCATATCGTATCCGTTTACATCTATTTGCGCTGTTAATTCGTATACCTTATGGTGAGTGCTCCGTGCATTCAGATACAGTGCCTTCACATTTGTTGTTTTAACATTTTTACGCATCCTTTTTTGTACTATGGCCCTATTTGCTGCCAGCCCTTGTTTCCTTTTCCTTCCACTTTTGCTTTCTACTTTTCTGTCTTTCATTTCTATCTTTGTTTCTCTCACTTGGCCCAGCTGCCCTGCCTTGACTTACCCTTAAAGAATATTAAATATATACCAGGGGTCTTACTTTACTTCTTATACTTTAAACACTACTTAATCCAAATTAATCTTATCACAAAGACAACCTAGCAGTCACCAATAAATTGTACCAGTATTAAAAGACAAATAAGCAAAACAAGTACAATAAGTAAAATACCCACCAACCAGTCACTTGCGTAGTTCCTTATGATGCCACACTATATTTTCTTCAAATCTGGTTGGTCCACTGAGATCCACACCAGCGGCAACAGCAGCAGCAGCAGCAGCAGCAGCAGCTAACTCTTTTATCCACCCTGCTCCGCTCTCACTCTCTCTCTTTCTCGCACTCTTTTATCCTCCCGGCTCCGGTTTCACTCTCGCTCTTTCTCACGCTCTTTCATCCTCCCTGCTCTTCTCTCTCTCTCTTTCTCGCATTCTTTCATCCTCCAGGCTCCACTCCCACTCTCGTTCTTTCTTGCATTCTTTTACTCTCCCAGCTCTGCTCACAGTCTCACTCTTTTTCGAGCTCTTTTATCCTTCCTGCTCCACTCTCACTCTCTTTCATGCAGTCTTTTATTCTCCCAGTTCCACTCTCGCTCTTTCTTACACTCTTTTATTCTCACAGCTCCACTCTTGTTGTCTCACTTTCTCACGCTCTTTCATCCTCCCTGCTCCACTCTCACTCTTTCTCTTGCTCTTTTATCCTCCCTGCTCCACTCTCACTCTCGCTCTTTCTCATGTTCTTCTATCCTCCCAGCTCAGCTCTCAAGGGGAGTGTGAGGGTATTAGGGAAATGGGAGAGTGTGGAGGTTATTAGGTTAATAGAGGAGTGTGGAGCTGATGGGGAGTCTGGGGTATTAGGGTACTGGGGAGCGCAGGGAGTATTACAGTATTGGGGGAGAGTGGAGGATGTTAGGGCAATGGGTGGGCGTTGGGGGTATTAGGGAAATGGGAATCTGGGATATTAGGGTAATGGGGAGTGTGGGGGTATTACAGTAATGGGGGAGACTGGAGGATATTAGAGCAATGGGGCAGTTTATTAGGGTAATGGTTGTTGGGGTATTAGGGCAATGGGAGAGTAAGGTGATATTAGGATAATGGGAGATGTGGGGCTATTAGGGTAATAGGGGAATGGGGAAATTAGGGTAATGGTGGGATATGGGTAATTGGTGAGGGGTTTGTTACTGTAATTTGGGACTGGGGTAGTTGATTCAATGATACCAGTTACCTTCCTGAATCCTACATGTGCTGTAGTCCTGTGTAAATCCAGAACACCTACTTTGCTACAAACACAATGACATTGTCTGCACTCAGGCTTATGGCCCGCTACCCCACACCTTACCCTCTCCATTCGGAGTAGGGTTCATGGCCGAGTTCAGAGTTGAGTATTTGATGAAAGGTTAAGGAACAAGCTTTAACAGTGACTGGGTTTCTGGTTTGGTACATTGTCTTTGACAGTGGATAGAATCTGCACTGCTTTAAATCCAAATAACAAAAATTCTCCCAGGATTAAACTCTGCATTATGCCTGGTGTATTTTTCCAAGCAAATCAGTTGAGAATTCCAGACTGACAAGGCCAGAAGAAAAAAGCACTGGGTTCAGTCTGTCATGAAGCTATTAATGTATATAACATTATTGGAAATTATTTTTTTAAATAGAGGGTTAGTCTGTGGGTGTGCCTTAATTGGATTAAAGCTAGCTAGTCTGGGTGCTTGGATGTGTACTAATTTTGAGATGTAAGAGAGGTAGAGTTCATTTGCATTTTGATGAATAGAGCATTCAAGAAGGGGAGTGAAATCTGGCACATAGCTAGCAGAGACCAAGCAATGTTTATATGACTAATAAAATTGGTACTGTGAAAGGAGGAGGTGGAGTTCAAAGGGGCTGGTGATACAATGAGAATTTACATTCAATGAGATGTGCTGGGTATAACTGATAGCAGTTTTGTGTGTGCAGAGCAGAGGCAATGTAAGATCAAAGCCTGTAAGCCGACCATTGCAAAGGAACCAAAGTGAAAGGAACCTCATTTTGAATTTGTACGGTGAAAATGCTTTGCCTGATGTCTGGTTAAGTCTATGGGCTGCTGTTGCCTTAATGGGGATTAGTTTGGGAATTTGTTAAAAGTTATGATAGTAGTAGTTTGTAGCCGTGTGTATATATTTAACTTGTATAAATTAATAAATGTCTCATGTATTTTGATATAAAACCTCCCGAGAGCTGGTGGTCTGAATCCTGAATTCAGAGCTGCATCTCAAACATACAAAATAAAATTATAGGTTATGACAGTTGTTTCCCTCTGGGATTTTTAAGTAACTCAGCTTTTCCAACTGCTGTGCCATAACAGTCCACATGTTTCTTTGCAATGTTGAATAAGGTTCCTTGAAAAATAAATTGCAGCAATCAAGTAGATAATTGTGTAGCACAGTATAATAGCCTGTGCACAGGAGGAATCCATAGATAAATCATTTATATACCTTCAGCCATCAATATTTCAGCTTCTATCTGTTTCAGTAGGAGCTGGGTTACTATTTAACTGGTTAGGGGTTCAGCTCAGTGAAATACACCCCAAAGAATAATAATATTCTGTACAGTACTCACCAAGCCTCTGGGTTGTAAATGTGAAAAGTTTTACAATAAAATATCACTATGATTGGTCTATAAATATTTAAAATGAGTTAATTCACACACAATTAACAATTATGTGATCATATAACAACAAGGCATCAATCATACATTGAAACATTGATTATCATTCTGCAAGCAAATTGCTGACACAATTTGTGCATTTCTATTGAGTATACGTGGTGGGGGGAGAGGGGGAGGCTGCAGTCAGGAGTGTGTGTGAGGACAGAGTATATTTGGTAAAATATCTCCAGCTGTTACTTTAGGGGACTCTGGCAAAAATAAAAGGTCACTGTGTTTGAAAATACACATATATTTAGCTCCCCTAATCCCAGCAATCTTCATTGTAAATCTGCTATTGTAGATTCACTAAGGACTAAGAAAAGAATAGAAGCTGAATTAATAATATATGCACATCTTTCACATGGCGCTAAAGGTGTGCGCTCAACAAACTAGAACGCCAACTGCATTTTGTCTCATAAATACAAGCCTACCTTTTCCTGTTTCATTGCTTTGGAATTCATAATCAGAATAAACTTCTTTGTCCTCTCACAGAACATTAACATTCTATGTCAGACTGTTATATCGATCAGAAATGGGTGACGTCTGTTGTCCATGGTTTCAGATTGCACAGAAACAGAATAATGAACATTATTACAATATTATTGGGTTACACACCATGACTCAAAGCTTGAATTTAATCAAGACAACTCTGTAATATTGATAAGTGCTCATTTTAACCCTCACATTAGTTTACAACTCTTTGTGCTTCATTTTCTTCTTTATTGTATATATTAGCAGTTGTGCATTTTAGTTAACATGCCAAAAGTTAACTTTTGTGTAAGTAGACTTTATACCAATACCCTTAGCTTTAATCTAAAGTTTGCTCTCTTAATTGGCTGAGTCAGAAGGCTGTGGGATCAAGTCCCACTTCAGGGACTTGAACACGTAATCTATGCTGATACTCTCACGGAAGTGCTGCACTGCCAGAGGTGTGGTCATTCCAATGAGACTTTAAATGGAAGCTCAGGTGGCCACCATTTTGAAGAAAAGTGGAGTTGTTTGCCTCAGGGAATAGGACAATATTTATCTTCAAAAATTCACATCTCTGAAACCAATCATTATCACAATGCTGTTTGTTGGACCTTGCTGTGCACAATTTGGTTGCCAGGTTTCCAACATTGTAACAGTGACTACACTTCTAAAAGTATTTCATTGGCTGTGAAGCACTGCAGGGTGTCCTGAAATAGTGAAGAGCACTTTATAAATGCAAGTCTTTCTGTCCCAGGCCTCCTTCCACTCATCCTTAATTATTTTAACACCCTGCTCATAACATGTCTTAACTCCACTCCATAGAAGAACTCCAGTGTAAGTTTTCCCATTTTCCACAAATGAGGGAACTCTGTCTGCTACCGCCAAGTAATGATGAATGGGAGGCAGGATCATTGTGTGGAATATTACTCACTAATGACTGAGTTAAAACGATTCATGCAAAGTTTGACATTTGGCAGAAAAGTTTAGTTTGATTTAAGCCTAGGACCCAGAGTGGAGGACATCTCACTAACCCAATATAATCCCAAATGGCCCATTGAACAATTTTCAACATTTCAGAAATTTTAAAGCAGCATCACTCCTTTTTCAAACAAAGGGTAGTGAAAATCTAGAAATCCCTCTCCCAAAAGGCTGTGGATGGTGGGGATTGATTAAAATTTTCAAGACTAAGATCAATAATTTTTTATTGGGTAAGGGTATCAAGAGATTTGGGGCAAAAGTGGGTAAATTGAATTGAGGTACAAGATCAGCCATAATCTAGCTGAATGGTGGAACAGGTCTGAATGACTGAATGACCTATTCCTGTTCCTGATGTTCCTAGAAATACATTTTCAGCAATGTGTGAAATTCAAGAGTGAGAAGAAGTCGTGGACATTTTGATTGAATTCAATTCACTGTGAAGATGTGAACTAAGTCTGCTGTATGGATTAGATTGAACAATGGAACAAACATCACTCAGTCACGAAGATGACAATTAAACAAAACTTTCTCTGGGGAACATAGAAATGTAGAGAACCCAACCCAGCACCAGAGATTAAACAGAATGCACAGTTCAATTTGGTTTGGAGGATCAAAATGTAGGATTAGTTTGGGTGGGGATAAGAAGTAGCAGAGGAACGAGTTAGCGGGAGTAGTTTATAAACCCGGGATAGTAGTCACACTGGAGGGCAGGGTATAAATCAAGAAACAATGGGGGCTTGTGAAAAGCACTGGATTCAGCCCACATGTGTTTCTTTGTCATGTTGAATAAGGTTCCTTGAAAAAGAAGTCACAGCAGCCAGGTAGATGCCAGAACTGCAACTCTACTGGAACAGTATGGGAGATGGTGGCGTAGTGATCATGTCACTGGACTAGTAATCCTGAGACCCAAGTTAATACTCTGGGGTCATGGGTTTAAATCCCACCATGGCAGCTGGTGGAATTTAAATTCAATTAATAAAAGTCTGGAATTGAAAACTAGTTTCAGTAACGGTGACCATAAAACTATCATCAATTGTTGTTAAAGATCCATCCAGCTCACTGAGGGAAGGGAAATCTGTCATCCTTATCTGGTCTGGCCTACATGTGACTTCAGATCCACAGCAAGGTGGTTAACTATGAACTGCATTCTGAAAGGGCCTTGTAAGTCACTCAAGGGCAATTAGGGATGGGTAACAAATGCTGACCTTGCCAGCAATGTCCGCATCCCATCAAAGAATAAAAAATTCATGGGAGAGTTTAATCTTCCTGTAGGTTGGATGAGTCAAATTGACAAAGGGAGTCTGGAGGACAAATGTATTTGGGACAGTTTCTGAGAACAACGGGTGGAATTTTCAGAGCCGGCTGGCAGCGGGTGTGATAGGTGGTGTGCGTGGAAAATATGGCACAACCTGCCTCACAACGTGAAGGCAGCTCACAATTGTCCCCTCAGCCCGCCAAAAGCAGGCCGCGTTTCCCGCCATTGGTCAGCAGGGAGCTAATTGTAATACATTAGCATATAATTAAAAGGCCATCCCACTAGGCTTCTGGAACCCGGCCGTATTGTCCGTCCATGTCAGCAGGTAAGCACGCCAACGTGTTTCACAACGGCACACGGCAGCCTTCACTCTGGGGGAACTGAGGTGAGTGTGCAGCAGCGTTCTCCACAGCTCACCCATTGTTTACAGGCCTCAGGGGCGTGGGGAGCTGGGGCAACTGATGCCTGGCCCCAGGGGCGACTGCTGAGGTGGGGGGGGAGCATGGTGTCCGGGGGCAAGTGCCGGCCAGCCTCTGAGGTGACTGCTGAAGGGAAGGGGGTGTCTGGGGGCGAGTGCTGGTCAGCCTCTGAGGTGACTGCTGAGGGAAGGGGGCGGGGTCAAGTACTTACCTGGCGCTGCATCTCACGCACAGGCAATCGAGGTGGGGGGTCAGGGTAAGCGAGGGGAGTGGTCACACATTAGGGACACCTGTATAAACTGACCATACCTCTGCAACTGAGACAGATCAGGGACAGTCACAGTGATATGACTGGGGTCAGGCTCCTAGCCTGCTCGCCCATGCAAGCAACGCAGAGGCACCAAAGGGCACCAAGCGCTCCATACCTTAACCCCTCCACCCCCACTCACCCGCTCCCTCACACCCACCCCCCAGCTCAGACCTTTAGAGTCCGCCACCACTTTACTGGACTGCAGAGCAGTTGGACTGCACACGTTGTACAATCTCCTCGCCAACACTGGCCAGGTAGCAGTCACTGCTGGAGGTGCTCACAGCCCCTTCCAATCTCAGCATCCTGGTTTGGACCAGGGTCCCCCATGTTGCAGGTTGACAGGGCAGCCATGTAGTGCACTCATCTCTGGCCATCCGAGGGGTGACCAGCACTCTCCGGGAAGCATTAAGGGGTGGTCACACAGGGCCAGGAAAAGTGCTAAGTACAGCCATGATAACCACATCTCTCCCTCTCTTTCATGCTGTAGGAGGACCACGTCAGGACCATGGATCCTGGTGAGCTAGCTGTCTGCCTGATGGCCTACAGAGAGCAGAGATGATGGAGCAGAGAGTGACTGAGGCTCCTGGCCGCACAAAGGCAGGAACAGCAACCTCAGGAAGAGGGGGCAGCAGGGGCTCCCGCACACATTGCCCAGGAGTGACAGTGAGCCACGGCTGGTCGGCGCCTAGTGACACCCAGGGTCTATAGACGCCGCCTGCCATTCCTGCAGATGACTGAGAACCAGTGTCGCTGACGACTGCATATGTCTAGGGACCTGGTCACTCACATCTGCCACTTACTGCAGGACTTGGCGCCAAGGGGACATAGAGGATATGCACTGCCAGCGGCTGTGAAAGTGACCATGGTGCTCAATTTCTATGCCAGTGGCTCCTTTCAGGGCTCCACCCACAGGTGACCTCTGTGGGATTTCACAGTCCGCCACCCACAAATATATCCATGAGGTCACGGATGCATCTTCTCTATGGCAACAACTTTGTGCATTTCGCCTGGGACCGGGACAGCCAGGATACAAGGGCCATTGGATTCGCCCTGATCTCGGGATTCCCACAGGTGCAGGGTGAGATTGACTGCACTCATCTGGAGCTCAGGTCTCCATCGCTACACTCAGTGAACTTCATCAACCACAAGGGCTTCCACTCACTGAACGTGCAGCTGGTCTGCGACCACCAGAAACGTATCCTACAGGTATGTGCACGGTTTCCAGGGAGTGTGCACGATGCCTACATCCTGAGTCACTCGCAGATCCCTGCAGCTTTCCAGGGTCCACAAAGGCTGCAGGGCTGGCTCCTTGGGGACAAGGGCTACCCGCAGAGGCCATGGCTGATGACACCCGTGCGGTGGCCTCAGACTGCAGCAGAGTGGCGCTACAATTAGGCTCATGCTGCAGCTCACAATTTGGTGGAGCAGACCATCGGGATGCTGAAGATGTGGTTCCGGTGTCTGGACCGGTCTGGTGGAGCCCTGCAATAAAGTCCACAGAGGGTGTCACACATCGCTGTCCTCTGCTGCATCTTTTACAACCTGGCGCTGCAACGGGGAGAGGAGCTGGCTGAGGAGGAGATGGAGGAGTTGGAGGTCTCCTCCGATGAGGAGAACGCCAATGGGGATGAGGGTGAGCAGGTCCTCGGTGGTGACAACGACAGGGATGAGGCTCTCGCACTGACCAGACAAGACAGGCACACTCATGAGGACCTCATAGCTGCCAGATTTGTGGCGGATGATGACAACATGCAGTGAGGTGTCCCCGTAGATCCTCACATCACAGTTGTGAACGTTTGACTCCGGTCTAGCTTATCTCAGCACCAATACCCTCTGTGAGAATGCTCCTGTCATGGAGATGCAGTGGAGGCCCTAATAGTTGCTTGATCACAGGAGGATGATGACAGCATGTGGTGAGGACACTCCATAGATCTTCACATAGCCTCTGAGAATGTGTGACTCCTGTCTGGCCGAGGGCAGCTCACTTGCGTTCTGTGATCAGGGTCATATCATAGAGACGCAGCCATGAAACTTCAGTCGCATCTGATGCTGTGTCCGCCTTCAGCACCTCAGCCCTTCAGGAGCTGGTGCACAGCATCACTGGTCACAGATGCTGGTGTGATGGGGGCCAGCCCCACCTTAAAGGTGCTGAGAGCACACAGAGAATGAGAGAACTCTGTGGTGCCTGCCCACTACATTCTGGCAGCAATAACCAGCACCGCTGAGGTGCAGGTACCAGTAATGTTTCCAGGGAGTGTGAGGCTGGACCATCACTTTGGCCTGAAGGCTGCACAGACACAGGGAAGAGGCTCTCGACTGAGACACCTGCCTATTATCTTGTGCAGAAAGATTTCACATCTGAGTGACAAGACACTGCTCATCAGAACAAGGAGCCACAGGCAGAGTGAGATTATTGACAATAGTGAACAGTATGTACAAGTGACCAACACCCGTGCCCAGGCTGTGCAACTACTTTTACCTAACTTCTCTAACCCTGCCACTACGTCTTGGTGCTCCCCGGACATCCACAGCGGAGGTGGAGGCAGCCTGCTGACTGCGACGCCCTGTCTGTGATGAGTTTGGCGGGCGTCCTCTGAAGGGCCAAGACTTGGAGGGCCCCAGCCTGCTTTTGGAGTTCTGCTGTGTGGCAGTGGCCCCTCCTCGGCCTGTGAAGCTGGATCTGCGGAGGCACAGGAAGATATGATTCGGATGGGCCGGTCACTCCCGGAGCCTGCACCTGCTGATCCTCCTCCTTATGGGCACCCAAGAGCCCGTGGCTGACTCCATGAGCGGAAGGAGTGAGATTGAGCTGCCCATCACCCCTCTCATGAACACACTGTTGAGGGCCAACTATGGCATCAGTGATGGAGTTGAGCCGGTGCAGCAGTGCAGGAGTGACGTCCTGGACCAAGGTCCCCATGGCAGCCGCCATCCTACCAGTGTTAACCATAGAACCATGGAAAAGTTACAGCACAGAAGGAGGCCATTCAGCCCATCTTGTCCATGCCAGCCCGAGGACACCCAGGTGCCCTTTCTAATCCCACCTTCCTGCATCCGGCCCATAGCCCTGCAGCTTACAGCACTTAAGGTGCAGATCCAGGTACTTTTTAAAAGAGTTTAAAGTTTCTGTCTCTACCACCAACTTGGGCAGCGAATTCCAGACACCCACTACCCTCTGCATAAAAAAGTTCTTCCTCATGTCCCCCCTGCACCTTCTGCAACTTATCTTGAATCTATGTTCCCTGGTTCTAGAATTCTCCACCAAGGGAAACAATTTTATTCTGTCCATTCTATCTATTCCCCTCATCATTTTGTACACCTCAATCAAGTCACCTCTCAGCCTTCTTTGTTCTAAGGAAAATAACCTCAACCTATCCAATCTCTCCTCGTAGCTACACTTTTCGAACTCTGGCAACATTCTTGTAAACCACCTCTGCACTCTCTCCAGAGCTATTACGTCCTTCCTGTAATGTGGTGACCAGAACTGCGCACAATATTCCAGTTGTGGCCTCACCAGTGTTTTATACAATTCCAGCATTATATCCTTGCTTTTGTATTCTATACCTCTGCCAATGAAGGAGAGCATTCCATATGCCTTCTTTACAACCTTGTCTACTTGAACTGCTGCCTTCAGGGACCTGTGTACTTGTACGCCAAGATCTCTCACTTCATCTACCCCTCTTAGTATATTCCCATTTATTTTGTAATCCTTGTAACTGTTTGATCTCCCTAAATGTATGACCTCACACTTCTCTATGTCAAAATCCATCTGCCACTTTACCGCCCACTCCACCAACCCATCTATATTGTTTTGGAGATTATGGCTATCCTCTACACTATCCACTACTCGGACAATCTTTGTGTCATCTGCAAATTTCCCAATCGTGCCCCCCCACATTCACCTCCAAATCGTTAATATATAACACAAACAGCAAGGGTCCCAACACCGAACCCTATGGAACACCACTTGAGAAAACTTTCCATTCACAAGGGCATCCATCGACCTTTACCCTTTGTTTCCTGTTACAAAGCTAACCTTTTATCCAGTTTGCCACATTACCCTGAATCCCATGGGTTTTTACTTTCCTGACCAATCTGCCATGTGGGACCTTGTCAAATGCCTTGCTAAAATCCATGTACACAACATCCACTGCACTACCCTCATCAACCCTTCTTGTCACTTCCTCAAAGAATTCAATCAAATTTGTGAGGCAAGGCCTTCCTTTAACAAATCCATGCTGACCATCCCTGACTAGTCCATGCCTTTCCACATGACAGTTAATCCTATCTCTCAGGATTGATTCTACTAATTTGCTCACCACTGATGTAAGACTAACCGGCCTATAATTGTATGGCATTTCCTTTGAACCCTTTTTAAACAATGGAACTACGTTTGCATTTCTCCAGTCCTCCAGTACCTCCCCTGTATCTAGTGAAGATTGGAAAATCATCCTCAGAGCATCTGCTATCTCCTCCCTGACTTCCTTCAGCAGCCTCAGAAACAATCCATCTGGCCCTGGTGACTTATCAACTTTCAAGGATTTCAACCCTTCGAGTACTTCCTCTCTCTTCATGACTATCCCGTCCAACATCTCCCAGTGTTCCTCCTGGACTACTATACCTACATCCTCCCTTTCCTTTGTAAACATGGAGACAAAATATTCATTCAAAACCCTTCCCACAGCCTCTGCATCTACACACAAGTTTCCGTCTTCATCTCTGATAGGTCCCACTTTTTCCTTAACTAACCATTTAGCATTAATGTATTGGTAAAACATCTTTGGGTTATCTTTAACTTTACTTGCTAGTCTTTTTTCATGCCCTCTCTTTGATTTCCTTACTTCCTTTTTTACTTCGTCCCTGCACTTCCTATATTTGCCTAGGCTATCTGCAGTGCTTAGTTCTTTGTGCCTATCGTACCCTTGCTTTTTCTGTTTGATCTTCCCCTTTATTCCTCTAGACAACCAGGGAAGTCTAGATTTGGCAGTACCACTCTTATTTTTGTAGGGGACAAGTCTACTTTGTACAATTAGGATCTTGCTTTTTAGTGCTTCCCACTGGTTTTCCACTGTTTTATCCTCCAGCAGTGCTGTCCAGTCCACCTCAGCCAAGTCCCTTCTCATTTCTGCAAAATTTGCCTTCCCCCAGTTCAAGACTTTTACTCCTGCCGTATCTCTGTCCTTTTCCATGGTAATGCGAAATCTAACTGAATTATGATCACTGTCCCCGATATGGTCGCCAACTGTCACTTCACCCACTTGCCCTTCTTCGTTCCCCAAGACTAGGTCTAGAATTGCATCTCCTCTCGTTGGGTTTGTCACCGATTGGTTGAAAAAATTTTCCTGGACACACTGCATGAATTTTTCTCCCTCAGTGCCCCTTATATTGTTTGAATCCCAGTTGATATTAGGATAGTTGAAGTCTCCTACTATTATTGCCCTCTTGTTCTTACAAGCAGAAATTTGCCTACATATTTGTTCTTCTATCTCCCTTTCACTATTTGGGGGTCTGTAGTATACTCCCAGTAGCATGACTGCCCCTTTTTTATTTCTAAGCTCAATCCATAAAGCCTCGTTTGTTGACCCATTTAGTATATCATCCCTTCTCACAACTGGAATTGATTCTTTAACCATTAGCGCTACCCCCCCTCCTTTTTTATCTCCTACTCTATCGTGTCTGAAGACTCTATAACCAGGGATATTAAGCTGCCAGTTTTGTCCCTCCTTTAGCCAGGTCTCCGTTATAGCAATGACATCCTGCTGCCATGTGTCTACCTGTGCCCTTAACTCATCTACCTTGTTTGTAATACTCCTTGCATTGAAGTATAAACAGTTTAACCCCGTCAATTTCCCTTGCTGGACACTTTGTAAACTTTACTTCTCCTGTAACTCCATGTCTATCACAACGTCCCTAGCTAATGTTCTACCTCCATTTTTCTGATCTGAATCTGACCTATCTGATCCTACTCCTGGGATTCCATCCCCCTGCCACACTAGTTTAAATACTTCCCAACAGAACTAGCAAAAGCCCCCACCAGGACACTGGTCCCAGCTCTGCCTGGGTGCAGCCCGTCTGGTTTGTACAGGTCCCACCCTTCCCCAGAACCGGTCCCAGTGCCTCAAGAATCTGAATCCCTCCTGGCTACACCGTCTCTCCAGCCATGTGTTCATTTGGTCTATCCTCTTATTCCTGCTCTCGCTAGCACATGGAACTGGGAGTAATCCTGAGATTACTACATTTGAGGTCCTGCATTTTAATTTATCTCCTAACTCCCTGTACTGAGCTTGCAGGTCCTCATCCCTTAGTTTACCTATGTTGTTGGTACCAATGTCCACCACGACCACTGGCTGCTTACCTTCCCTCCCCAGAATGTCCTGCAGCCGCTCCGTGACATCCTGGACCCTGGCACCAGGGAGGCAACATACCATCCTTGATTCATGTTTGCAGCCACAGAAGCGTCTGTCTGTGCCCCTAACTATTGAATTCCCTATCACTATAGCCCTGCCACTTGTTTTCCTCCCGCCCCTCTGAGCAGCAGAGCCACCCACGGTGCGGTGAACTTAGCTGTTGCTGCTTTCCCCTGAGAGGCCATCACCCCCGACAGTATCCAAAGCGGTATATCTGTTAGAGAGGGGGATGACCACAGGGGACTCCGGCACTACCTTCCTGAGTCTTTTACTGTTCCTGATGGTCACCCATTCCCTTTCTGCCTGTGTAATCTTCACCTGCGGTGTGACCACCTCACTAAACGTGCTATCCACGACTTGCTCAGCATTGCGGATGCTCCACAATGAGTCCACCCGCAGCTCCAGCTCCGAAATCCGGTTAGCTAGAAGCTGCATTTGGACATACCTTCCGCACACATGGTCACCAGGGACGTTCATTTCCCACATCCTGCAGGAGGAGCATATCACAGGTCTGAGTTCTCCTGCCATGACGTCCCTCTCGATTAAGCTAGTTACTCCCTTAAAAAATACGCTCGCTCAGGGTCTTATTTATGTTAGTTAGGAACCTTGTTTCTTGACTAATTATACTTGTACAGTACTACTCTATACTTTTTTTTAGCTCCTACCTCAGTATTAAGCAATGAATAACTTTAATAGATTGAAAAAAAACTCACCAGGGTTTACTCACCAATCAGCTGCTTTTTTTAAAATCCACTTTCAGAAGAGTGTCCCTCGCAGGTCTGGTGCACTCCTGAAGGTACTGCCTCTCCATCTCTCTCTTTTTTGGTTTGAGGAGGAGGGAGGGATGGAAACACTACAGCAATGTAATGTTTGGGGCTATTCCATTCTTTGACAGTGGGTCCTCTTTGATCCCCTTCTGAATCGCGGTGTCTGCGGTGACTTCTCCCAGAATGCTTCAGTCACTTCTCACTAACGCCCTCTGTTAGATGCTCTTCCTCCTGTTGAATGCAAGAGTCCTTCTCCTCGATCCCCTTCTGAGTCACAGTGACTTCTCCCGGAATTTTTTTTTTGAAAAATATACTTTATTCATAAAATATCTGGAAGAACATTCCAAAACATTTCAAAATCGCCATCACAAAAGTATAATCAGATTCAACTTTTACACATGGATCACGAGGTGCATCAATACAATCAATGAATATTACAATCATTTCAATATGGTCAATGCAGACAATCAGACAATGGGGTTGGAGTTATCAACATACATCATGTTGCACTCTGAGGTGCTTCAATACAATTATAATACAATTAGTATTCAATACATACATTCATTTTGAGCTGTACAGCCCGAGGGGCTCTCAACAGTTCCCAGCCCCTCGGTGCGCTGTGGCAGAAAGGTCTTAGACAGCGACCTTTCCCCATTGCGCCTTTGTGGCGGCTGCCCCAAGCTTTAGTGCGTCCCTCAGCACGTAGTCCTGGACCTTGGAATGTGCCAGTCTGCAACACTCGGTCAGGGACAACTCTTTGCACTGGAAGACCAACAAGTTTCGGGCAGACCAAAGAGCGTCTTTCACCGAGTTGATGATCCTCCAGCTGCAGTTGATGTTTGTCTCGGTGTGTGTCCCTGGGAACAGCCCGTAGAGCACAGAGTCCTGTGTCACAGAACTGCTCGGGATGAACCTCAACAGAAACCACTGCATCTCTCTCCAGACCTTCTTTGCAAAGGCACAATCCACAAGGAGGTGAACAAAGGTCTCGTCCCCACCACAGCCACCTCGAAGGCAACGTGCAGAGGGGGTGAGACTCCTGGCGTGTTGGAAGGATCTGACGGGGACGGCCTTTCTCACCACCAGCCAAGCTACGTCTTGGTGCTTGTTGGAAAGTTCTGGCGATGAGGCATTCTGCCAAATGACTTTGACAGTCTGCTCAGGGAACCATCCCACAGGATCCACCCCCTCCTTTTCCCGCAGGGCCTCTAAGACGTTACGTGCCGACCACTGCCTGATGGACTTGTGGTCAAAGGTGTTTCTCTGCATAAATTTTTCCACGAGGGACAGGTGGTACGGCACGGTCCAACTACTTGGAGCGTTCCGCGGCAGTGTGGCCAGACCCATCCTTCGCAACACCGGGGACAGGTAGAACCTCAGCACGTAGTGACACTTGGTGTTTGCGTACTGAGGGTCTACGCACAGCTTGATGCAGCCGCACACAAAGGTGGCCATCAGGATGAGGGCGATGTTGGGCACGTTTTTTCCCCCTTTATCTAGAGGCTTGGACATCGCGTCCCTGCGGACACGATCCATTTTCGACCTCCAGATAAAGCGAAAGATGGCTTGGGTGATCGCCATCGCGCAGGAGTCTGGAATAGGCCAGACCTGCGCCACGTACAGCAACAGCGAGAGTGCCTCACACCTGATGACCAGGTTCTTACCCGCAATGGAGAGGGAGCATCGCTCCCACATGCCCAGTTTTCTTTTCACCATGGACACTCGCTCCTTCCAGTTTCTAACACGTGCCCCGGTCCGTCCGAACCATATCCCCAGCACCTTCAGGCCGTCAGCCCTGACAGTGAAGGGGACAAAGGATCGGTCAGCCCAGTTCCCAAAGAACATGGCCTCGCTCTTCCCACGATTTACCTTGGCTCCCGAGGCCAGTTCGAACTGGTCGCAGATGTGGATCAGTCTGCGCACTGATAGCGGATCCGAGCAGAAGACGGCGACATCGTCCATGTACAGGAGGGCTTTGACCTGAGTGCCTCCACTGCCTGGGATCGTCACTCCTCTTTGCCCGGATCCTTCCTGATGGACTCTGCAAAGGGTTCTATGCAACACACAAACAGGACAGGGGAGAGAGAGCCCTGCCTGACTCCAGATTTAATCGGAAAGCTATCTGATTCCCACCCATTGATTGAGACTGCGCTACTGATGTTAGTGTAGAGCAGTTGGATCCAATTGTGAATTCTCTCCCCAAACCCCATTTTGGAGAGCACATCCACCATGTAGGTGTGTGATATTCTGTCAAAGGCCTTCTACTGATCCAAGCTGATGAGGCAGGTATCCACACCCCTGTCCTGTACATAGGCAATCGTATCCCTGAGCAGCGCGAGGCTGTCAGAGATCTTCCTGCCCGGCACAGAGCAGGTCTGGTCAGGGTGAATCACCAATTCCAGAGCGGATTTGACCCGATTGGCGATGACCTTGGACAGAATCTTATAGTCCACATTCAACAGTGAAATGGGTCGCCAATTTCTAATTTCCTCCCTTTCCCCCTTGTGCTTGTAGATGAGGGTGATGATGCCTTTCCTCATGGATTCTGACATGCTGCCAGCGAGAAGCATACTCTCATACACTTCTAGCAGGTCTGGGCCGATCCAGGCCCACAGAGCCGAATACAAATCCTCCGGCAAGCCGTCGCTTCCGGGAGTTTTACTCTTCTCGAAGGACTCAAGGGCCTTGGTCAGTTCATCAGCAGTTAGCGGTTTGTCCAGGCTCTCCCGTGTACTGTCGTCTAAGACCTCTCCGTGATAGAGGACAGGAAGGACTGGGAGGCCGTGCTGTCTGTGGGCTTCACGTCATACAATCCGGCATAAAAGGATTTGCTGATCCTCAAAATGTCGGACTGTGATGACTTTACTGAGCCGTCTTCTTCCTTCAGGCTGCTGATCACAGAGCTCTCTCAGTGTGCCTTTTGGAAGGAGAGACGTGAACACGTCTCATCCTGCTGCACGGAGCGGACTCTGGACCGGAAGATGATCTTGGAGGCCTCCGAGGCAAAGAGTGAGGCTTGCTGGCTCTTCACCTCTTGGAGTTCCTCCTTGACATCGACCCCCATCGACTGCAGCCGGAGCAGATTTTGCATGTTTTTCTGGAGTCGGGACATTTCCCTCTGTTCCATTCTAGCTTTCTGGGTACCTTTGAGGATGAAAAACCTCTTGATGTTTCCCTTGATCGCTTCCCACCAGTGTGTCAGGGACTCAAAGAGGGGTTTCATGGTTCTCCAACCTTTGTAATTCCTCTTGAGCTCCTCCATGTTCTCTGGGGTCAGCAGTTACACGTTTAGCTTCCATGCCCCCCTGCCCACCCTCAGGTCTTCCTCTAAGTGACAGTCAGCCAGTAGGAGGCAGTGGTCAGAGAAGAACACTGGCTTGACGTCGGTGGATCTGACTGCGAACGCACGGGACACAAACAGGAAGTCTATCCTGGAATGGATGGACCCGTCTGGCCGCGACCAGGTGTATCTACGCTGCGCTCCGTCTGCAGGGTTGCTGAAGACGTCGTGCAGCTTGGCATCCTTAACTGTTTCCATCAGGGATCTGGACATAGTGTCCAATCTGCTGTCGGCCCTGCCGGATCATCCAGCCGCATTGATGATGCAGTTGAAGTCACCACCCAGAATGACTGGCCTGGAGGTCACCAGCAGCAGTGGGAGCTGCTGAAACACTGCCAGCCGCTCGGCCTTTTGTGCCGGGGCGTACACGTTAATTAACCGGAGTGGAGCATTCTTGTACATTACGTCTGCTACAAGGAGGCTCCCGCCCACCACCTCCTTAACCTCGGAGACGGTGAAGTTGCCTCCCCGCAGCAGAATACCCAGGCCGGAGGAACGAGAGTCATTTCCGCCCGACCAGATCGATGGCCCATGGGACCCACCGTCGTGACCATTGCCTGTAGGAGCTGAGGTGCGGAATCGCACACTCCTGCAGAAACAACAGGTCAGCTTTGACCTTGGCAAGGTAGTCCAAGGTCGCAACACATCGCGTAGTAGATTTAATGCTACGCACATTTATGGATACAATCTTTACACCCATTTTAAAGCACTTAGTCTCTTACCAAACATGTTGTCTTTGAGAGTCCCAGACCCATAGTGTTCACAAATTCCTCACTTTGGATGGGCTGAGGAAACTGTCCTGAACCTCCCCACTGGAGATGTTCTGCTCAGGTGGCATCTGGGGTTTCGTGCAGAGAATGGGATTTGAAATGTCCTCTGTTTGAGAAGCTTCTCCAATCCTCTCCTCCTCTGGGGCGTTGCTGCTCCTGGCTTCCCGGAGCTGGGGTGCGCTGAGCACCTCACTGCTCCCAGATTCCTGGGGCTAGGGTGCGCTGGCCTCTTCAGGATGTGGGCAAATTTGGGGTGCGCTGGTCTCCTCATTGTCTCCAATATTCTGGAGCTCGGATGTCTTGTCCTCCAACTCCCTAGAGCTTTGCCACTTCTTCTGTAGATGCCGCCCTTTCCCTTCTTTGTCCAAAGAGCAGCTGTCCTTGTCATCCATGTCGGAAGGGAGATGCCTCTTGCCACTTGTCTGGGGAAGTGGCTTGGTCCCTTCTTAGCCGCTTCTTCCTTTTGGCTCTCTTCACCAGCTGCCACTCCCCCTGCTGATTTTCCGCTGCTTCCTCCTCCATTGATTCGCTCTCCTGAGGAGTGGGAGGTTCAGGAGGCAGTGCTGTTGATTGGCTGTCTGCTGCCTCAATCTTTTCCTCCACCTTATCTCTCTCTGTGTCCTCCTTTGTCCTGTTGTTCTCACTGGGGGCCATGGTGGTTGGAGGGTTGCAAGTGTCCTTGGTAGTAGTGACACGAAGCATTTCCTCTGCTTCCCCCTCGTTGGCTTTGGCTGCCTGTGCATAAGTGAGGCAGCGTTTGGGGCAGTTCCTGTAGAGGTGGCCTGCCTCGCCACACAGGTTGCAGCACTTAGTCTGTTTGCAGTCCTTTGTCTGGTGCCCTTCCTGTTTGCAGTTCTTGCAGAGGGCAGCGCTGCAGTTGGCCGCCACATGACCAGACTTGCCGCATGAGCGACAAAGTTTGGGTTGCCCAGTGCAGACAAGGAAGCCATGGCTTCCCCCAATAGCGAAGCTGGAAGGAGGGTGGAAGATGGCTCCCTTACCATCGGTCTTGAACGTGATCTTTACCTGGCGTTTGCATGTCCAAATCCCGAAGGCGTCTCTAACCTCGGTGCAGCTCCCAACCTTGTCGACGTACCTGGCGAAGAAGGTGAACACATCGGCAACAGGGACGTAGGGGTTGTAGAGATGCACCGTCACCACACGGTCCTGTTGCAACGGCAGAGCAAAGAGCGGCTCCACCGTCAGGATCTTCATCTCCGGCTGGTCTCTCTTCTCCTCGAACACCTTCAGGAACTTGACGCAAGCTGCCACACGCTTGAAAGTCACGTGGAAACATCCAGCGCTGGGGAAGTCTTGCAGGGAGTAGATCTCTTCCGCTTCAAATCTACATGCCTTCAACAGGATCCGCTTGATGAAGAAGGCCCGATCCATGGGTGCTCCTCCTTCACTGTCCTTCACCGCCACCCAAACGGTGTTATGTACCCCATGGTATGGGGCCCGATTGGTTATAGCCATCGCTTCACAACTACACTTGATCTTAGCCAAAAGACCGAGAAGCCTTTTCGATCCCCTTCTGAGCCGCGGTGTCTGCGGTGACTTCTCCCAGAATGCTTCAGTCACTTCTCACTACTGCCCTCTGTTGGGTGCTCTTCCTCCTGTTGAGTGCAAGAGCCCTTCTACTCGATCCCCTTCTGAGTTACGGTGTCTGCGGTGACTTCTCCCGGACACACACCTCAGTGCATTGCAATGCCGGCATTATCACCTCAGCCTGAAGACGGACGGACTCCTCCATCGTGCCTTGCAATCTGAGAAGTGCAGTGGACATCCATTTCTGATGTTCCCGAGCTTGCCTTTGCAGCTCCAGCAACTGTGACCAGAGGCTTGTCACCTGACTCAGACTCAGCAATGTTCTGGCCTCCAGCAGTCCTCCGAATGTCGGGGACCTGGGAAGTCCCTGCCTCCGCCTGCTGTGGATCAGAAATTGCAATGTGCCAATGTGCTCACCAGATTGTGATCCCGAGGCTACTCTAAAGCACAGAGGTGTGTGTCTCTGCGCTGGTGGAGGGTGTGGGTGAGTGCTGTGATGGGACTTCAGGGAGGGTGCCTTCAGATTCCTCTTCAGAGGTTTCTTGAGAGCTTGATTGGAGGCTCTGGGTCATGGACTCTGTTGGCTGTTTGGCAGATGTGCCTGTGAAAGCAAGGGGAGATAATTAGTGCCTGGCAGTGGCCTGTGAAAGAGGACAGACACATAACTCATGGCGTGGTTGTCTGATGGATGTTACACTGCTGGATCCTCACTTGGTAGACCAGCGCCGACCTCACCGTCAGCACAGGACCGGTCCTGGTCATCACCGGCCAGCTGGATGGCTTTGTTTTCGAATTCTGTCAGAACTTTGATTTCCGGCATCCCTCCACCTGTCTGCGACCTTTCCCTCCTGTTGTGAGCCAGTTTGTCCTGAATGGATAGAGATGGGGAGAGTGTGTCAGGACTCCTGCTAGGCCAGATGATAAGTATGCCTGGCCTGTGTGGGTGGTGAGTGGTCCCATGGACGGGATGAGGACAATGACGGTGAGTGTGAGAGAGTGAATGGTGATGTCACTTGCACTGGCAGTGAGTGAGGGCCCTGTGGCTGTGTGATGGGTTTGTGAATGTGTGAGTTGGGGGTGATGAAAAGAGTGACTTACCCTAGTGGAACGGAGGAGATCATTCATCCTTTTGTGGCGCTGGGTGGCTGTCCTCCTCTGCTGGGCGTTCACACTAACCACCGCTGGCACCGCCTCCCAAGCCGGGTTGGTGACATTGCTGCCCATTCTGCAGCCAGAGCGGGGGTAGAGCAAATCCCGTCAGGCCTCCACAGCATCCAGCAGTCACTTGAGGGACCCATTGTTGAAGCAGGGGCTGCAGTTTTTTTGCCTTTGCTGGCCATGTCTCCCAGGCAGCGGTGGTGAGCTGGTGGTGATGAGCACTTTGCTAGACATGTCTCCCGGGCAGCGGTGGTGAGCTGGTGGTGATGAGCACTTTGCTGGGGGCTGCCTTTTAAAGATAGCAGCTGGTGTGATGCAACAGTGGGGTGATGACGGGTGGGCAAACGAGAGCCTGCTCACCATGGAAACGGCGTGTTTCCCGGGAATGCATAAATAATGAGGCAGGCTCGGGAAGATACAGCGTGAAAATCCGTCATTTTTGTCAGCGGGTAGGACTCCATTTTACCCGCCCACTAACGCACTTAGTGCAATTCTGGGAAAATTCCACCCAATATGTTCTAGAACCATGCAGGGAACAGGCTATTTAGACCTGGTAATGTGTAAAGGATCATAAGAAATAGGAGCAGGAGTAGGCCATTCAGCCCCTCAGGCCTGCTCCACCATTTAATAAGATCATGATTGATCTGATTGTAATCTCAACTCCACTCTCCTGCCTGTCCTCCATTATCCTTTACTTCCTTGTAGATCAAAAATCTGCCTGATTCAGCCTTCAATATATTCAATGATCCAGCCTCTACCATTCTCTAGGGAAGAGAATTCCAAAGACTAACAACCCTCTGAGAGAAGAAATTCCTCTGTCTTAAATGAGAAACACCTTATTTTTAAACTGTGCCCTCCGGCTTTAGATTCCCCCACGAGGGGAAACATCCTCTTAACCTCCACCCTGTCGAGCCCCCTCAGAATCTTACATATTTCAATAAGATCACTTCTCATTCTTCTAAACTCCAGTGAGTAGAGGCCCAGCTTGCTCAACCTTTCCTCATAAGACAATGCCTTCATCCCAGAAATCAG
The DNA here is from genome assembly GCF_964194155.1 of Cetorhinus maximus. Taxonomy (NCBI): domain Eukaryota; kingdom Metazoa; phylum Chordata; class Chondrichthyes; order Lamniformes; family Cetorhinidae; genus Cetorhinus; species Cetorhinus maximus. The sequence continues at coordinate 881,555 of NC_135879.1, forward strand.
CCTAGTGAACCTTCTCTGAACTGCTTCCAATACAAATATATCCCTCCTTAAGTAAAGAGATCAAAACTGTGCAGTACTCTAGCTATGGTCTCACCAATGCTCTGCACAGTTGTAGCAAGACTTGCTTACTTCTATACTCCATCTCCTTTCATAAGGCCAATATTTCATTTGCCTTCCTAATCACTTGATGTACCTGCATGCTATTTTTTTGGTACAAGGACCCAGATCACACTGTACCAAATTCCCACGTTAGCATTCATACCCCAACACGCTCAGGACTTGTCACAGTTGGTTGTTAATTTAACTGACAAATTGGCTCATTTTCCTTCACCTCCAAATTAAGAGGCACTGGGTTCAAGGCTCTCACTGCAGGAGTTGAGCACATAATCTGATCTGACACTTTACTGATAAAAGTGTTGGATTATTGGAGGGGTAGGATTTGGATGTGTGATATTAAACCTGAGGTGCTCTTTCAGGTGGATGTAAAAGATTCCATGGGTCTAAGGGAGAGCAGCGCTCTTCTCCCAGTGTCCTAACCAGCTTTTATCTGTCAACAAACATCACCAAAATACAGAATAATTGGTTATTTTTGAATTAATTCTTGGCAAATGGTTGACACAGGCAAGGTGGCAGTTACTGCCCAGTTCTCTTGCTGACTTTGTGAAGCTGGTGATGATTCATCTCCTTCAATCGCTGAAGTCTGTATTGTGAAGGAAGTCCACAATGCTGTTAGGAAGTTCCAGCATTTTAACCCAGTGCCAATGAAGGAATAATAATAGATATCCAAGGGAAGGTGTGTACCTTGGAGTTGTTGGTGTTCCCATGTGCCTGCAGCCCATGCCCTTCTAAGTGGTGGTGTTTGTGAGCTCATCAGGTTCCTTGAAGAGGAACTCCTAAAGAAATGCCCTGGGGTTGAGATGATTGGCCTCCAGTGACCACAACCATATTCCTTTATATTAAGTATGACTCAAATCAATAGAGTTTACCTTCTGATTCCCATGGACTTCAGTTTCGCTGCAGCTCCTTGATCCTACTCTCGGTCAGATGCTACCTTAATGTCAAGGGTAGTCACTCTCACCTCACATTGAAATTCAGCTCCCTGGTCCATGTTTGACTAGGAGCTGTAAAGAAGTCTGGTGCTGAGTGTCCTTGGTAAAATTAAACTGATCATTAAACAGGTTATTGGTAAGTGCCACTTGATAGCACTGTTGATGACTCCTTCCATCATTTGCTGATGATTTAAAGCAGGCTGAAAGATGGCAATTGGGCAGGTTGGTTTTGTCCTGCTTTATGTGGACAGGACTTACCTGGGCAATTTTCCATATTATCAGGTAGATGCCAATATTGTAACCTTTTTTGGAACATGAACATGCCTTGGCCAGGCATGCAACTAATTCTGAAGCACAGCTCAGTGGTACAGCTGAGATGTTGTCTGGACTTGTAGCTTTGCTGTGTCTATTGCACTCAAGTCGTTTCTTGATCTGTTGAGCGGAGTAAAGTGAATTGGCTGAATATTGGTTTCTGCGATACTTGGGATCTATGGGGAGGTTGAGAAGGATCATCCACTCAGGCAGAAGATTGTTGTGAATGCTTTACCATTGTCTTTTGCACTCATGTGCTGGGTCTGGCATTGAGGATGGAGAACTACATTCAAACATAAAAACAGCAGCAGGGCATTCAGCCATTCAAGATTGTTCTGCCATTCAATGAGATCATGGCGGGTCTGTATTCTAACTTCATATACCTGCCTTTGCTCCATATCCCTTAAATACTGGTTAATAAAAATTTACCAATCTCTGATCTAAAATTAATCATTAACAATTGACCTAGCATCAACTGCTTTATGCAGAAGAGAGTTCCAAACTTCTATCAACCTTTATATGTAAAAATGTTGCCTAATTTCATTCCTGAAAGGTTTCCTAGTGCTGGATAACCCATCCAGCAGAAATAGTTTCTATCCAATGTACCAATTCAACCCAATTCTTGAAAATTTCAATCACATCAGCCCTCTAAGCTTCAGAGAATTCAACTCTACTTGGTATAGTCTCACCTTGCGATTGGAGGTCAGGTATTAAGAAACCTCCTCCTCATGTTAGTTGTTTAATTGTCCACCATTTTGTGACTGCATGTAGCAGGACTGCAGAACTTTGATTGGATCCATTGGTTATGGGATTGTTTAGCTCTGTCTATAGTATGTTGCCTCTACTATTTAACATGCATGTAGGTCTGTGTTCTAGACTCACCAGCTTGGCATCTTATTTTTGGTACGCATATTGCCTGCTCACCACATGCTATTTAACATTTCTCATTGAACCAGGGTTGTCTGTCTTGATAGTAGTTATAGAGTGAAGGTTGTGCCAGCCATGAGGTTACGAACTTTGGTGGAATACAATTCTGCTGCCGCTGATGGTCCACATTGCTTCACTGATGACCAATTTTGAGCTGCTAGATCTGTTCGGAATTTTTCCCATTTAGCACGGAGATAGTATTACACAACACGATGGGCAGCATCCTCAGTGAAGGCAGAACTTGGTCTCCATCAGGACTTTGCGGTGGTTGCTTCTAACAATACCAGTAGATTTGTGGGGATGAGGTCAAGTGTTGGCTCATCTATTTTAGTTGCTGTGTGTGGGACTCTACTGTGTGAAAAATGGTTGCAACAATTATCTGCAGAACAAAGAGAAATACAACGGAAAAATGTGTTCTTTCAAACAGGATATAACAAGAATTCTTCTTTCTGCCAGGCTAACTATCCTCAGTCAATGAAAGTAGAAAATGAGGCATGGAGGCATAGAGTTATATAGCACAGCAACAGGCCCTTCGGCCCATTGTGTCCATGCCAGCCATCAAGTACCTATCTATTCTAATCCCATTTTCCAGCACTTGGCTTGTAGCCCTGTATGCTATGGTGTTTCGAGTGCTCATCTAAATACTTCTTAAACGTTGTGAGGGTTTCTGCCTCTACCACCCCCTCAGGCAGTGAGTTCCAGATTCCAACCACCCTTTGGGTGAAAAAATCTTTCCTCAAATCCCCTCTAAACCTCCTGCCTCTTACCTTAAATCTATGCCCCCTGGTTATTGACACCTCCGCTAAGGGGAAAAGTTTCTTCCTATCCACCCTTTCTATGCCCCTCATAATTTTGTATACTTCTATCAGGTCCTCCCTCAGCTTTCTCTGCTCTAAGGAAAACAACCCCAGCCTATCCAGTCTCTCTTCATAGCTGAAACGCTCCAGTCCAGGCGACATCCTGGTGAATCTCCTCTGCATCCTCTCCAGTGCAATCACATCCTTCCTATAATGTGGTGACCAGACCTGCACACAGTACTCCAGTTGTGGCCTAACTAGCATTTTATACAGTTCCAGCATAACCTCCCTGCTCTTACATTCTGTGCCTTGGCTAATAAAGGCAAGTATCCCATATGCCTTCTTAACCACCTTATCTACTTGCCCTCAGGGATCTATGGCCATGTACACCAAGGTCCCTCTGATCCTCTGTACTTCCTAGGGTCCTACCAATCATTGTGTATTCCCTTGCCGTGTTAGTCCTCCCAAAATGCATCACCTCACACTTCTCAGGATTAAATTCCATTTGCCACTGCTCTGCCCATCTTACCAGCCCGTCTATATCGCCCTGTAATCTAAGGCTTTCCTCCTCACTGTGTACAACACCACCAATTCTTGTGTCATCTGTGAACTTACTGATCATACCTCCTACATTCATGCCTAGATCATTAATGTACACTACAAACAGCAAGGGACCCAGCACCGAACCCTGCGCTATGCCACTGGACACAGGCTTCCAGTCACAAAAACAACCTTTGAATATCACCCTCTGCCTCCTGCCACTAATCCAATTTTGGATCCAGTTTGCCAAATTGCCCTGGATCCCATGGGCTCTCACCACCTTGACCAGTCTCCCATGTGAGAAGTCCATGTAGACTACATCAACTACACTACCCTCATCTACAGTCATCTCCGCAAGGTGCCACCCCCCTGTCTCTCTGATGCTATAAGAATGTGTCAGATATACAGTGAGACATTTAGTTCCTGTGACACCGACAAACTGACAGTGCCACATTGTGGCCAGAAATACTTCCCAACTTATTCCGGATCAGTGTAAAGTGGAAGTTATGTTCGATTAAGTGACACCCATCAGTTCCCATTCTGCATCCTCCAATTTGGGCTTTTATCCTTCAGCTGCCACTGTCCTCAGCTCTGGACCTGGACCTGCCTCCCTGAACCTCTCTCTCCTCCTATCTGTGGGACGGAGACGGCCAGCCGTCCTGTTCAGTGTTAAGCTGTGTCTAATGGGCCCTGGGCTGCTGCTGGATGAAGGGACCCTCACCCACTGAGCCAGGTACCATGGCAACTCGGGGCCCCGCCCCCTGACTACCGGAACCATGGCAACTCGGGGCCCCGCCCCTGATGGCAGGAACCATGGTAACGCAGGGACCCACTTCCTGCCACGTCACTGCGTCTGGCGAATCGGCGGGTGGAACCATCCCCTGGAGGAGCGGCGGTCGGGGGAGGGGAATGTGGGACGGAAACAGACGGACAACCGAAAGGTAAGAGGAACAAGCCCGGGGAAGGAGCAAGACCCGGGGAGGGGTGGAATGGCCAGGGGGGGGGTGTAGGGAATGACCCGGGGAGGGGGGGGGTGTGTAGGGAATGACCCGGGGAGGGGGGGGTGTAGGGAATGACCCGGGGAGGGGGGGGGTGTAGGGAATGACCCGGGGAGGGTGGGGGTGTAGGGAATGACCCGGGGAGGGGGGGGGTGTAGGGAATGACCCGGGACGGGGGGGGGGGGGGGGGGTGTGTAGGGAATGACCCGGGGAGGGGTGGGGGAGGTGGTGATTTGGGGGGGGTGTAGGGAATGGCCCGGGGAGGGGGGGGGGGTGTAGGGAATGACCCGGGGAGGGGGGAGGGGGTGTAGGGAATGACCCGGGGAGGGGGGGAGGGGGGGGGGTGTAGGGAATGACCCGGGGAGGGGGGGGGTGGTGTGTAGGGAATGACCCGGGGAGGGGTGGGGGAGGTGGTGATTTGGGGGGGGTGGGGTGACTCTACAGCCTCTTTCTTGAATAGAAATGTTATATTTGTGGTTTTCCAATCCGCTGGGAGTTTTCCAGAATCGAAACATCCACTGTCTCTGTAGACACTTCTTTTAAGACCCTAGGATGTAGGTCACTGGGTCAGGGGGCTTGTCAGCCTTTAGTACCATTAGTTTTCCTAGTACTTTGTCTCTAATGATATTGAAAGCTGTAAGTTCCTCCCTCCCTTATGTCCCTTGATTTTTTACTATTCTTGAGATGGTTGTGTCTCCTCTTGTAAAAACTCAAACAGAATACTTGTTCAAAGTTTCTGCCGTTTCCTTGTTTCCCATTAAGTTCCCAGTCTCATCCTGTAAGGGACCAATGTTTACCTCAGCTGTTCTCTTCCTTTTTATACCCTTGTAGAAGACCTTGCGCACTTTTTATATTTCATGCTAGTCTCAATCTATTTTCTCCCTATTTAACTCTTTTAGTCAACCGTTGCTGATTTCTAAAATTTTTGCAATCTTCTGGCTTTCCATTAATGTTCACATCATGGTACAACTCTTTTTCAATTGGATATCATCTTTATGTTCCTTAGTTAGCCACGGAGTAGAGTTTTTTTCTCAATGGAATATATCTTGGTTGAAGGTTAAGATTTCTCTTAAATATCTGTCACTGCTTATGCACCATTTCAACATATCTCTCTTCCTAGTAAACTTCAGTCAGCTCTTTCTTCATGCCTTTGTAATTGCCTTTATTTAAGTTTAAGACACTGATTTCAGACCCAGATTTCTCACTATCAAACTGAATGTGGAATTGTATCATGTTATGATGAATCTTACCTCGAGGATCTTTTACTATCCCTACCTTGTCTGAGGAGGTAGGGAGAAACGGTTCCCATTGGTATAAGGATGGAGAACCAGAGGGCACAGACTTAAGGTAATTGACAAAAGAAGCAATGGCAACATGAGTTCACACTGAGTTCTTAGGATCTGGAATATTCTGTTTGAGAGTGTGGTGGAGGCAGATTCAATTGAGGTATTCAAGAGGGAATTGGATTATTATCCAAAAAGAGAGAATATGCAGGGTTACAGGAGAAGGCAGTGGGGGGGTGGTGGGATGGGAGGACGGTGACTCTGGGTCAATTGCTCCTTCAGAGAACCAGCACAGACATGACTGCCCAAGTGGCCTTCTGTGCTGTAACTATTCTATGATTCTATAAAATGGCCTGTTCCCTGGTTGATTCCAGAATGTATTGTTCCTAGGAACTGTCCCAATACACCCTGTGAACTCCTCTTCAAGGCTACCTTTGCTAATTTGATTTTTCCAACCTATATGAAGATTAAAATTATCTATGAATATTGCAGTAACTTTCTTAAAAACCCCATTATTTCTTACCTTTATGCCACTATCAGCACCTTTTGTCTTCACCACTACTATTAACATTCCCTTTGACTTGTGTCCATGACATATTTGTCAATCTCTCCTTAGTTTCCACCTATCACTGGCCTTCTATCCAGCTTCACCTGCTCCAACCCCCTTAAACAGTATAAATTCCATCACATTTCTACTTTTCTTTCGCTCTGAGGAAGAGTCATATGAACTAAAAACGTCAACTCTGTTCCTCGCTCCACAGATGCTGCCAAACCTGCTGGGTTTTTCCAGCATTTTCTGTTTTTGTTCCATTACTACTTGATTCCTGTCCTACAGTGCATCAACGTTAGGGGCTCTATAAACTACTCCTGGTTCCCCTCTGAAACCCTCAATTAAATCTGCAACCACGACACGCTCAGGCAGTGCATTCCAGATCCTAACCACTCACTTAGTTTTAAAAAAAATACTGCTTTTCCTCATGTCACCTTTGATTTTTTTGTCATTCATCTTAAATCAGTGTCCTCTGGATTTCGATTGTTCTGCCAATGGTAAGATTTTCTCCCTATCTACTCTGTCAAAATCCCCCTTCATTTTGAACACTTCTGTTGTAGTCCACCTCGACAAACCACCAGGAGACTCGGGTACAGATTTTGATTGTTTGTTATTCATGTGTACACAGGGAGAGACAGAGCCTTGGATAGTCCAAGACCGTACTCTTAAAAAGTTACAAGGGTTCACTCCTTATATACGTCTTTGGTTACGTACACATGTTCTAATGTTGTCCATTTATAATCACGTGCTTCTTTGGTCTCAGCTACTTGTTTCCCATGTCTACAGACACTAGACGGTATTCTCATCCTTGCAAGACCTCCATATATTGCTGATTGTGCAGGAGTCTCGGCCTCCCTGATCTCAACGCACATTTCCTGGCCTTGTTCTTTGTTTTACTAGCTTGCCTGTCTCATTTCTTATCCTGTCCAAAACACACCTATTCTCCCATCTGCTTTTCTGTTTATATTTTATTTTTACTAAAAGACCCTGCTAGCTAAAATTGTTCAAACCTTTCACTTCTATCAAATCTCCTCAGCCTTCTGTTTCCCAAGGAGAAAAACCCCAGATCTCCAGTCTATCCTTGTTACTGAAGTTCCTCATCCCTGGAACTACTCATGTGAATTTTTTCTGCACCCTCCCTAAGACCTTCACATTCTTCCTAAAGTGTACTCACAGTTGGACTCAATACTCCAGTTGAGGCCAGACTTCCTTGCTTTTGTACTGTATGTACAAGCCTCTTTACAGCCTAGGATCCCTTATTAGCCACTTCCTGAACTGTCTTGCCACCTTCAACGATTTGTGCACATATTCTAGCAGGTCTCCCTGCTATTGCATCACCTTTAGAATTGTATCCTGTATTTTGTATTGACTCTCCTTGTTCTTGCTACCAAAATGTATCACTTCACACTTCTCAATTCCATCTGCCACATGTCCAACCAGTCTGTTTATGTCCCATTGAAGCCTATCACTGTCCTCACAGCTCGCAATACTTCCAAGTTATTTGTCATCTGCAGACTTTGCAATTGTGCCCCACATACCCAAGTCTAAACCATAAATAAAAGCAAGAAAAGCAGTGGCTCTAGTACCAGCCCCTGAGGAACCCCACTATAAACGCCTTCCTCCAGTCCGAAAACCAACCGTTCACCAATGTTTTCTGTTATTCAGCTAACTTTGTTTCCATGCTGTCACTTTCCCTGTTATTCCATGGGCTTCAACTTTGTTGAAAAGCCTTTTATGTAGCACTTTATCAAATGCCTTTTGGAAGTCCATCAATGCATTACCCTTATCAACTCTGTTACTTCATTGGAATACTCAACCAAATTAGTCAAACTTAATTTGCCCTTGACAAATCCATGCTGAGTTTCCTTAATTACTCTAAATTTGTCCAAGTGGTGTTAATTTTGTCCCAGATTATTGTTTCTAAAAGTTTTCCCAGCACCAAGGTTAAACTCATAGGTCTGTAGTTGTCCATTCATCCTTACACTGTTTTTCAGAAAAGGGTGTGATATTTGCAATTCTCCAATCCAAAAATCCTTTGTGGGACATGCTCCCCAGGATGTGGGGCAGGAGAAGGAAATGCACTCCCTGGGATAGGAGAGGTGGGGAGAACACACTCCCCAGGATGGGAGGGGTGGGGAAAAAAACACACTCCCTAGGACGTGGTGGGTTTAGGGGAAACGTGCTCCCCGGGATGGGATGGGTGGAGGGGTTTAGGGGAAACATGCGCCCCGGGATGGGATGGGTGGAGGGGTTTAGGGGAAACATGCTCCCCGGGATGGGATGGGTGGAGGGGTTTAGGGGAAACATGCTCCCCGGGATGGGATGGGTGGAGGGGTTTAGGGGAAACATGCTCCCCGGGATGGGATGGGTGGAGGGGTTTAGGGGAAACATGTTCCCTGGGATGGGATGGGTGGAGGGGTTTAGGGGAAACATGCTCCAAGGGATGGGATGGGTGGAGGGGTTTAGGGGAAACATGCTCCCCGGGATGAGATGGGTGGAGGGGTTTAGGGGAAACATGCTCCCCGGGATGGGATGGGTGGAGGGGTTTAGGGGAAACATGCTCCATGGGATGGGATGGTCGGGGGGGTGGGAGGGCAGGTTAGGAGAAACGTGTTCCCTGAGGTTGGGGTGTGCCACCTAGCTGCAGTAGATTAAAAGCTGATTTCAGTGAAGGGTTCTTACGGTCAAAAGCAAAATGAATTGATCTTCATTATTATCCACTGGGCTTTTCTGTGCAGAGGAAATGGGTGGATGAGGCAGGGAATGTGTCTCAATCCAAAGATACAACTATGACCATGCAGGGACTTGTTGGAGTTCCAGGAAGACAACAGACAGGGACTGTCTCACTCAAATACCAGTTCTGCCTACTCCTGAAATATGTTCTAAATGAACACATTCGTACATGGGATCATTTTCCTAAACTGTGCTCCACAACTAATGCTGGTACTGATTTAAGAGAACTTTAATTTTTAGAACATTATAATAAAATGTGGTTGTATTCGCCACTCAATTTTCAGCTTTGTACTTTTTATTATATTCATGTAGTTTTAAACCCATTTAGTGCAGAGACGGATGCCGTACATACATTCTTACTATATGTATTTGAATTTTGCTCATCAGAAAACATACCCCATTAAATAGTTTTTGACAGAGCGCTGCAGATTTATATAAATCTCATTTGGTTTTTTTTTCAGGATTTAAACCATTAAGATATTGAAAATTAGAAAACCATGGAGAAAAATAAGAACAGGAAGAAGCTGCGAATCTGTGTTGCCACCTGTAATCGTGCAGATTACTCCAAGCTCGCACCCATTATGTTTGGCATCAAGGAACAACCTGATCTTTTTGATCTGAAAGTGGTTGTTTTAGGATCTCATTTAATTGATGACTATGGGTAAGTAGATTGAACTCTCTTCAATGACAAGAACTGAACCATTAGTTGCTATGAGGTTTATGATGCATCTTGAGATGTAATTGTATTCTTTTAATTTGGTGCAGTTCACAGGTAGAGTAGGTAGCCAGACAAACCACCAGTGCCTCTAGTTAAGAGGTGAAGAATGTGATCTCTTCCTTTATAATCATAGAAATGACAGCACTGTGTTATGGTGCTTTCATCTTAACCCCATCCCCCTTTACCTTTTCATGTTCTTCCTGCTCCTATAATTATCCAATTCCCTTTCAAGTAGTGATATATGTTTCAAAGTAACCCTAATGCGATCATTCTCAACTCTCATTTATTCTAAGATGAGCTGTTTGCAGTTAACGCTGCCATGTTTTCACCAGTTTGTGTGACCTAAATTTGTTCGATCATATTAAAGTATTCTTATCCTTAGTCTGAAATTTTACAAGAGAGTGGTGACGCATACTGGAGTAGTGGTTTAACCTTTCAGCAAGGATTCAATACTAGTCTACGATGGTAAAAGTCTTTCCCAGCTTTAATTGTCTCAAACCCCTCACATCAGTTCATTGATAATGAATTGATTTTTTTATTCTGATGGAAATTAAGGATGGCTCGTTCGAGGAATTGAAATATTCACTTGTGTGTGCTTGAGGATTAGGTAAGGTACCTCAGAGCAGAGGGATATTATTTACTGTGCTATGCATAGGCACTTAAAGAGCTAGAAGTGACCATTGCTGGGCGTTTACTGTTCCCAAAATTCTTTTAAAAAAAAAAATCTAAGCTAGAATAGCTCTTAGCTGAATTGCTTTCTACACCAAATTCCTATCCAGTTCGTTCTTGAATTTGCTGATTCTATCCATCTCCACTGCTTTCCTTGGAGACTGGGCCCTACATTTATCATCTCCTCTCAACTCAATCTAAATTGTTCACCGCCTGTCATCCTGAGTGAGTCCTTACCCTTGAGCACAATTTGTACTTTTTTCAAATATATTCTGTTGCAATTTATCTACACCCCTTAACATGACAAAGAATTTACAGTGCAGAAACAGGTCATTCAGCCCAACTTTTTTTATTTTATGGGATGTGGGTGTCACTGGCTGGGCCAGCATTTATTGCCTATTCCTAAGCTGCCCTTGAGAAGGTGGTGGTGATCTGCCTTCTTGAACCGCTGCAGTCCATGTGGTGTAGGTACACCCACAGTGCTGTTAGGGAGGGAGTTCCAGGATTTTGACCCAGTGACAGTGAAGGAACGGTGATATATTTCCAAATCAGGATGGTGAGTGACTTGGAGGGGAACTTCCAGGCGGTGGTTTTCCCATGTGTCTGCTGCCCTTGTCCTTCTAGATGGTAGCGGTCTTGGGTTTGGAAGGTACTGCCTAAGGAGCCTTGGTGAGTTTTTACGTTGCATCTTGTAGATGGTGCATACTGCTGCTACTGTGCGTCGGTGGTGGAGGCAATGTTTATGGAAGGGGTACCAATCAAACGGGCTGCCTTGTCCTGGACAGTATTGTTGGTGCTGCACTCATCCAGGCAAGTGGAGAGTATTCCAACACACTCCTAACTTGTGCCTTGTGGATGGTGGACAGGCTTTGTGGAGCCAGGGGGTGAGTTACTCATCGCAGGATTCCTAGCCTCTGACCTGTCCTTGTAGCCACAGTATTTATATGGCCAATGCTAACCCTCAGGATGTTGATAGTGGGGGATTCAGTGATGGTAATGCCATTGAACATCAAGGGGCGATGGTTGGATTCTCTCTTGTTGGAGATGGTCATTGCCTGAAATTTGTGTGGCACGAATGTTAGTTGCCACTTGTCAGCCCAAGCCTGGATATTGTCCAGGTCTTGCTGCATTTGGACATGGACTGCTTCAGTATCTGAGAAGTTGCAAATAGTCCTGAACATTGTGCAAACATCCTCATCTCTGACCTTATGATGGATGGAAGGTAATTGATGAAGCAGCTGAAGATGGTTGGGCCGAGGACACTACCCTGAGGATTTCCTGCAGTGATATCCTGGAACTGAGATGACTGACCTCCAACAACAACAACCATCTTCCTTTGTGCTAGGTATGACTCCAACCAATGGAGAGTTTTCCCCCTGATTCCCATTGACTGACTCCAGTTTTGCTAGGGCTTCTTGAAGCCTCACTCTGCCAAATGCTGCCTTGGTGTCAAGGGCTGTCATTCTCACCTCGATGCTCCACATTGGTGTTTCTGCTCCTCATGAATGAACCTCCTTCATCCCCCTTCACCTCGCCCTATCAGCATCCCCTATTCTTGTTCCCCTCATATTTATCTTCCCTTTAAACACATCTAAGCTATTTGTCTCAGTCACTCCATGTGTACTGAGCTCTACATTCTTACCACTCTCTGGCCAAATCAGTTTCTTCTGATTTCCTTACTCCATTTATTAGTGACTATCTTATGTTTATGGCCCTAGTGTTAGATTCCCCTGTAAGTGGAAAGGGCTTCTCTGTGCCTACTCTGTCAATCTTTTCATAATCTTGGAAATCTCCATCAGGCAGGATGACTCCAGGGGTGAGACACTTTAGATAGTTTGGAGATAGTTTGTTCTCCTTAGAGAAGAGAAGTTTAAGAGGAGATTTGATAGAGAGCAAAATCATGAGGGGTCTGGGCAGAGTAGATAGGAGAAAATGGTTCCCTTTGGCTGAAGGATCCAGATCTAGGGGACGCCGATTTAAGAGATTGGCTGAAGAAGCAACGCAACATGAAAAAGATTTTCACACAGTGAAGAGTTAAGAACTGGAATGCACTGCTTGAGAGTGCAGAGGAGGCAGATTCAATTGTGGCTTTCAAAAGGGAATTGGATCATTATCTGAAGAAAAAAATTTACAGGGATATAGGGAAAGGGCAAGGGAGTGGGACTAGATGAGTTGCACTTGCAGAGAGCCAGCACAGACATGATGGGCTGAATGACCCCTTTCTGTGTTGTAAATAGACCACCTCTTTTCCAGAGAAAAGAGCCCCAGTCTATACTTTTAACGTCTTAGTTTTGGTATCATCCTTGTGACTTTCTTTTGCACCTTCTCTAGTGCCCCTAGATCCTTTATATAATATGGAAACCAGAACTTTTTTTTAGAATATTGGAGTCGACATCCAACCATATACCCCTGCTCTCATGTGGCGAGACGTACCCAGGGAAGGTGACGGAGGAATGTGGACTATTGGCTGATGGTCACATTTATAGAAGTATACCTGTATAAATTTTGCTGTGGAATAACTTTGCCTGCTTGAGCAACAACCCCATGTTATTAGTTTTGAGAACATGGCAGAGTCGATTGAGTATCCGTTACCCTTATCCTGATGCAATAGGTCCATCCAGTTTTCTTATTGCTGATAATGATGGCTTACTGGGCCATTCAGAGAACAGTAAGACTCAACCACATAATATGACTTGGAGTCAGGTGGGGTGGTAGGCTACCATTCCTGAAGGATATCAGTGAAAAAGTTGTTTTTTATTTCCAGAAGGCATTTGATAAGGTGCCACATCAAAGGTTATTGCGGAAAATAAAAGCTCATGGTGTAGGGCGTAACAAATTAATCAGGACAGAGGATTGGCTAGCTTGGCAGAAAACAGAGTTTGCACAAATGGGTCTTTGTCTGTTTGGCAGGGTGTGACTCATGGGGTCCCGCAGAGTCTTTGCTGGGGCCTCAACTTTACAATTTATATCAATGACTTAGATGAGGGGGGCAAAGGTATGGTAGCTAAATTTGCAGATCATAAGACGTAGGAGCAGAAGTAGGCCATTTAGCCCATTGAGTCTGCTCAGCCATTCAATTAGATCATGGCTGATCTGATAATCCTCAAATCTATTTTCCTGCCTTTTCCCCACAACCCTTGATTCCCTTACTGATTAAAAATCTGTCCATCTCAGCCTTGAATATACTTAACTACCCAGCTCCTACAACCCTCTGCTGTAAAGAATTCCACAGATTGACTACCCCCTGAGAGAAATTCCTCCTCATCTCTGTTTTAAATTGGTACCCCTTGCTCTGAGATTATGCCCTCTGGTCCTAGACTCTCCCACAAGGAGAAACACCCTCTCAGCATCTACCCTGTCAAGCCCTCTAAGAATCTTATATGTTTCAATAAGGTCACCTCTCATTCTTCTAAACTCCAATGAGTACAGGCCCAACTTACTCAACCTCTCATAAGAAAATCCCACCATCCCCAGGATCAACCTAGTGAACCTTCTCTGGACTGCCTCCAATGCCAGTATATCTTTCCTTAGATTAGGGGATCAAAATTTGTTCACAGTGTTCTAGGTGTGGCCTAACTAGTGCCTTGTATAGTTTTAGCAAGACTTCCCTATTTTTACCACAAACAAAAACAGAAAATGCTGGAAAAACTCAGCAGGTCTAACATCATCTGTGGAGAGAAAGACAGAGTTGACGTTTCGAGTCTGTGTGACTAAGAAGTCTAGAGTTTTGATCTTACATTGCCTCTCCCTGCACATCTGAAAACTACTGAAGTTATACCTACCAGCCCCATTGAATGTTATCTAACATTCTAGACTTCTTAGAGTCTTACGGACTCGAAGCATTAACCCTGTCTTTCTCTCCACAGACTCTGTTAGACCTGCTGAGTTTTTCCCGCATTTTCTGTCCTTGTTTCAGATTTCCAGCATCTGCAATATTTTGCTTTTCCCTATTTTTATACTCCATTCCCTTTGAAATAAAGGCCAACATTCCATTTGTCCTCCCTATTACCTGTTGAACTTGTATGTTAGCTTTTTGAGATTCATGCACAAGGACTCCCAAATCCCTCTGTGCTGCAGCTTTCTGCAGTCTTTCTCCATTTAAATAATATTCAGCTCCTCTATTCTTCCTGCCAAAGTGCATAACCTCACATTTTCCCACATTATATTGCATCTGCCAAGTTTTTGCCCACTCACTTAACCTATCTATATCCCTCTGTAGACTCCTTGTGTCATCCTCGCCACTTGTCTTCCCACCTATTTTTGTGTCATCCACAAACTTGGCGATAGTACATTCACTTCCCTCTTCCAAGTCATTAATATATATTGTAAATAATTGTGGCCCCAGCATTGACCCCTGTGACACTCCACTAGTTACAGGTTGCCAACCCAAAAATGCCCCCCTTATCCCAACTCTCCGTCTTCTATTAGTTAGCCGATCCTCTATCCATGATAATATGCTACCCCCAACACCATGGGCTCTTATCTTATTAGGTAGCTTTATGTGTGGTACCTTATTGAACACCTTTTGGAAATCCAAATATATACATCTGGTTCCTCTTTTATCTATCCTGCTTGTTACCACCTCAAAGAATTCTAATAAATTTGTTAGGTATGATTTCCCCTTCATGAAGCCATGCTGACTCTGCTTGATTATATTATGTATTTCTAAATGCTCAGCTATTACATCCTTTATAATAGTGTCTAACATTTTCCCAATGACAGATGTTAAGCTAACTGGCCTATAGTTACCTGTTTTTTGTCTTCCTCCCTTTTTGAATAAGGGTGTTACATTGACCATTCTCCAGTCCTTTGGGACTTATCCAGGATCTAAGGATTCTTGAAAGATTATTACCAGTGCATCCACTATCTCTGCAGTGACTTCCTTTAATATCCTTAGATGCAACCCATCAGGTCCCAACACAAAGATAGGTAGGAAAGTAAGTTGTGAAGAAGACATAAGGAGTTTGCAGACAGATATATAGATAAGTTGAGTGGGTGGGAAAAAAATCTGGCAGATGAAGTATAATGTGGAAAAATATGAAGTTGTTCACTTTAGCAGGAAGAATAAAAAAGCAGAGTATCACTTAAACGGAGAATGACTGCAGAATTCAGAGGTGCGGAGGGATATAGGTGTTCTCGTGCATGAGTCACAAAAAGTTAGTATGCAGGTACAGCAAGTAATGGAATTAAATCCTTTATTACGAAAGGAATTGAACATAAAAGTAAGGATGTTATGCTATAGTTATACAGGGCATTGGTGAGACCACATCTCGGATACTGTGTGCCATTTTGGTTTCCTTATTTAAGGAAGGATGTTAATGTGTTGGAGGCGGTTCAGAGGAGGTTTACTAGATTGGTACCTGGAATGAGTGGGTTGCCTTATGAGGATAGGCTGGACAGACTGGGCTTGTTTCCACTGGAGTTTAGAAGAGTGAGGGATGACTTGATTGAAGTATATAAGATCCTGAACGGTCTTGACAAAGTGGATGTTGAAAGGATGATTCCTCTTGTGGGTAAGTCCAGAACTAGGGGGCATTGTTTTAAAATTAGAGCCACCCTTATAGGACAGATGAGGAATTTTTCCTCTGAGGGTTGTGTGACTTTGGAACTCTGCCTCAGAAGGAGGTGGAAGGGGGGTCACTGAATATTTTTAAGGCGGAGGTAGGTCGATTCTTGTTAGGCAAGGGAATCTGAGGTTATTGGGGGTAGACGGGAATGTAGAACTTGAAACACAAGCAGATGAGCCATGATCTTATTGAGTGGTAGAGCAGGCTCGAGGGGGCCAAATGGTGTACTTTTGCTCCAATTTTTTTCATTCATTCACAGGATGTGGGCTTCGCTGGCTGGGCCAACATTTATTGCCCATCCCTAGTTGCCCTTGAGAAGGTGGTGGTGAGCTGCCTTCTTGAACTGCTGCAGTCCATGTGGTGTAGGTGCACCCACAGTGCTGTTAGGGAGGGAGTTCCAGGATTTTGATCCAGCGACAGTAAAGGAACAGCGATATATTTCCAAGTCAGGAAGTCTGGTACCCTGGTGCTTCTAGATGGACAAGGTTGCTTGTTTTGAAGGTGCTATCAAGGGAGTCTCGGTGAGTTGCATGCTGTGCATCTTATTTGGCACACATTGTTGACACGGTGTGTCCCACTGCAGAACTGGATGACTATGCTGGAACGTTAATGACACAGTTCAACAGGCTATTATTCAGCCCGCAAATCATTTCACATGCCAAACCATTCTGCAAGGGGAGAAGAGTGTGAAGATATGCAAAACAAACAAATGTCCTCTTGATGTCTATCACTATTCTCCTCATGGTTTGGTGCCATCTATACATGGTGCCCTGCACACCCAAGCCTAGATCATTAATAGAGAACAAAAAGAGCAGGAGTTCTAATATTTACCTCTGGGGAACTCCACTATAAACATCCCTCCAGCCTGAAAACAATTGTTCATCACTATTCTCCTGCTTTCTGTCACTTAGCTTACTTTGGATCGCTGCTGCCACTGTCCCTTTTGTCCCATTGGCTTCAATTTTGTTGACAAACATGATATGTGACACTTCACCAAATGCCTTTTGGAAGTCTGTGTACACCACATCAACTGCATTACTCTCATCAACCCTCTGTGTTATTCAATCAAAAAACTCAATCAAATTAGTTAGACATGATTTTCCCCAAAGGAAAACCAGCATGGATTTGTCCAAATGACTCTTAATTTTGTGCCAGATTATTGTCACAACCACGTAAAAGATGTTTCCTCAAAGTGGTCTGTGAGCTAAGAATTTGTGTGTATGTATCCCCCTTTTAATTTGCAAGTGATTCAATTTAAAAATAACCCAGCAGCAAAGGTTAGTCTTAAACCTGAAAGGTTAGTTTATTATGAAGCACTGCTGTAATGTACTTAAGTCAAAGTAATAAAGTTACTAACTAAACACGTACAAAGATTAAGGATAAAAGATTATAAAGATTAAATTCAGTTCAGCCCTTTATTGGTTGCAGGCCCATAGCTTGCAATTGAAGTGTTGGCTGTCTGGAGTGAAGGCAAGGGTTGAAGTTCAAGAGTTGTATTCAGCAGCTGCAATGGCTTCTGTAGCCAAATAGAGGTTGCTTTTGTAGGTGGGCTCAGCAAGTCAGCAGGTTTGGGGGGAGCAAGTGAAGGTCCCTTTTCTTTTCTGGTTCTGCTCGCACTACATTTGAAGACTGCCTGGATTCCTTTTTCAGCAGAACAGTGATGATCTCTGGATAACTTTCTTTGTGACTCCTGGTGGCAGAGAGAAACCCATCTCTCACACGCTGTTCACAGTTCAGCTGAGAACTGTGGGCTGGAAATGTCTTCCAGAGGTCTCTTCTGCACGAAAATGGCTGTTCTCAGCCAAACTTCATGTAGTTCAAAACTCAAAATGCTATCCCAAACTGTTGAATCATGCTTCCACATTAGGTATTGGGCTAGCCAAGGTCTGGGGCATTGTCCCATCCATTGTCTTTTGGCCAAGGTAATTGATCTTTTACAAAAACAAAAATAGCTGGAAAAACTCAGCAGGTCTGACAGCGTCTGCGGAGAGGAACACAGTTAACGCTTCAAGTCTGTATGACTCTTCATCAGAACTCAATTGACCTTTTAAATGTCTCCACCATTAACGTGAATGGTGAGATAGGAAAGAGCTATTCACACCTCCAGTGAAGCCACTGCCAATGAGTTTCTGTTTACCCTTGTGGAAATGCACATTGAATTTCAAATGTCTTCCGATGTCTGGGTATGTCTGTTTGCAATCCACTTGGAGCCTTCTAGAAGCTTGACAAACATTGTTGTTGTAAAAGGTCAGATTTGGCAGCCAATTTTAAGGCTCCTTGTGTCCATTTAAAAAAATGTGGGTTTTTTTTTACAAATCTATAATATCACTACACGTTTGTGACTTTATTGTTTCTAAAAGCTTTGCCACAACCAAGGTTAAACAAACTGGCCAGTTGTTGCCAGGCTTATCCTTACATTTTCTTCGAACAAGAGTGTAACGTTTGCAATTTTCCAGTCCTCTGACACCACCCCTGTATCAAAAGGGGATTAGAAGATTATGGCCAGTGCCCCCGCAATTTCCACCTTTAATTCCCTCAGTATCCTTGCACACATCTATCCAACCCTGGTGACTTAACAATTTTTAAGTATAGCCAGCCTTTCCAAAATCTCCTCTATTTTTAGCCCATCCAACACCTCAACTACCTGCTTTTTCACTGATTTTGGCAGCATTTTCTTCCTTGGTAAAGACAGATGCAAAGTACTCATTTAACACAGCTTTGCCCTCTGCCTCCACGTGTAATTCCCCCTTTTGGTCTTTAATCGGCTCTATCCTCCTCTTACAACTCGTTTACTGTTTAAATGTCTATCGAAGACTTTTTAGATTCCCTTTTATGTTGACGGCCAGCCTCTTCTCATACTCTCTTGTTACTCTTACTTATTTTTTCACTTTCCCTCTGAATTTTCTATACTCAACTTGGCTCTCACTTGTATTATCCACCTGACCATAGAACACTACAGCACAGAAAAACAGGCCATTCGGCCCTTCTAGTCTGTGCCGAAATATTATTCTGCTAGTCCCATTGACCTGCACCTAGTCCATAACCCACCAGACCTGACATCTGTTATATGCACCTGTTCTCGGCTTTATTTTGCTCCCCATCTCTCTCGTCATCCACAGAGCTCCGGCTCTGCCATAACTTTCACCCTTGTGTGAATGTACCTCGACTATACCCAAATTATCTCCTCTTTAAAGGCAGCCCATTATCCTGTTACACTTTTGCCTGCCAGTTTTGATTCCAGTTTACCTGGGCCAAATCCATTCTTGCCCCATTGAAATTGGCCTTCCCTCAATTACTTTTGCTTTGGCTTCCATAGCCAACCTGAAGCTTATGATATTATGATCATTGTCCCCTAAGTGTTCCTTGATCCTCTTGCCCCGCCTCATTCCCCAAAACCAGATCCAGCATTGCCACCCTCCCATCTGAAGAAGAGTCATTCGGACTCAAAACATTAACTCTGTTTCTCTTTCCACAGATGCTGCCAGACCTGCTGAGTTTTTCCAGCATTTTCTGTTTTTATTTCAGATTTCTAACATCCTCAGTATTTTGCCTTTGTTATATTGTCACCTTCCTCGTTGGATTAGAACATACTGTGGTAGAAAATCCTCCTGAACACGCTTCAGAAATTCTTCTGCCTTTCTGCATTTTCACTATTACATTCCCAATCTATATTGGGATAATTAAAATCCCCCGTTATAACTACTGTAATTTTTGCACTGTAGTTTCCTTGCAAATTTGGCCCTTTACATCTTTCCACTAATTGATTCTATAGAATACATCCAGTAGTGTAATGGTACCTTTAACCAAGTAGATTCTATCCTTGACCCCTCTAGGGCATCCTCTTTCTCTAGCACTGAGATATTGTAAATCAATACTGTCTACCTTCCTCCTTTCTTTCCTTCCCTATCATTCCTCAACACCTAGCATCCAGGAATATTTAGTACCCATGCCTGCACTTTTTCTGAACCAGGTCTCTGTTATTACCATGTTATTATTAATGTTTTTGCCTCTTTTTGTTAGTCTGTTTGTAAACAATATATCTCAAAGACTATTGGATGGATTTTAATGAAACTTGGTACACAGCGTGTGGCCCAAGAAAGAACTGATCAGTTTTTGGCAAAATTGCGGATCCAAATCCTGAAATTCTTTAAAGGATCTATTATCACTGGGAGATAGGATGGATTGATTTTTTTTTTCAGAATGGTGTGGGTTATTTGATTTAGAATGTTGTTAATTGTTTTAGAATATTGCAGATTGTCTCAGCTGCTGTGGTGGAATTAGTCACATACAAACATAAGTAGGAACAAGAGTAGACCATTCGGCCCCTCAAGCCTGCTCCGCCATTCAATAAGATCATGGCTAATCATCTTGTGTTTCGATTTCCACATTCCCCTAACCCCAATAACCTTGGATTCTGGTTAGGCAATGGAATCAATCTGCCTCTGCCTTAAAAATATTCAGTGATCCCGCCTCCACCACCTTCTGAGGCAGAGAGTTCCAAAGTTGCACAACCCTCTGAGAGAAAAAATTTCTCCTCATCTCTGTCCTAAAATGGTGACCCCTAATTCTAAAACAGTGCCCCCTAGTTCTGGTCTTGCCCACAAGAGGAAACATCCTTCAACATCCACCTGGTCAAGGCCATTCAGGATCTTGTATACTTCAATCACATCACCCCTCACTCTTCTAAACTCCAGTGGAAACAAACTCAGTCTGTCCAACCTTTCTAAATGTGAGCAGAGTTTTCAGGCTGGTTATTGTATGTGGTTGGCCTGAAGTTGCCTCAGTGAGATGGAAGCTCACTGGGTTAAAATCCTGGGACTCCCTTCCTAAACCGAGAGTGTGCCTCCAGGATGTGGACTGCAGCAGTTTAAGAAGGCAACTCATCATCACCTTCTCGAGGGCAACTGGGGACAGGCAATAATGGGGAGGGCTAACAAGGCAAGGGATTACACTATGAAGGGTAGGGCCCTGGGAAGTACTGAAGATCAGAGGGACCTAGGTGTGCGTATCTATAGATCCTGAGGGTAGCAGGGCAGGTAGATAAGGTGGTTAAGAAGACATATGGGATACTTGCTTTTATTGGCTAAGACGTAGAATATAAGAGCAGGGAGGTTATGCTGAAACTGTATAAAACGCAGGTTAGGCCACAGCTGGAGTACTGTGTGCAGTTCTGGTCATCACATTATAGGAAGGATGTGATTGCACTGGAGAGGGTGCAGAGGAGATTTACCAGGATGCTGCCTGAGCTGGAGAGTCTGAGCTATGAGGAAAGATTGGATAGGCTGGGGTTGTTTTCCTTGGAGCAGTGAAAGTTGAGAGGGGACCTGATAGAGGTGTATAAGATTATGAGGGACATAGATAGGGTTGATAGGAAGAGACATTTTCCATTAGTAGAGGGGTCAATAACCAGGGGGCATGGATTTAAGGTAAGAGGTAGAAGGCTAAGAGGGGAGTTGAGAATTTTTTTCATCCAGAGGGTGGTGGGAGTCTGGAACTCACTGCCTGAAAGGGTGGTTGAATCAGAAACTCTCATAACTTTTAAGAAGTATTTAGATATTCACTTGCATTGCCATAGCCTCCAGAGCTATGGGCCAACCGCTGGAAAATAGGATTAGTGTAGTCAGATCTTTGTTGACCAGCGCAGACATAATGGGCCGAATGGCGGCCTCCTGTGCTGTAAACGTCTATAAGTCTAATGAATGCTGGCCTAGCCAGCGATGCCCATGAACGAATACATTTTTTAAAAATTCTTCTTTCAGCTTTGTAGCTACAGAGCAAGAATCAGCTAGAGAAAAGCCTCAAGGAAGAGTTGCATAATTGGAATAATGTTGAGTTAATAAGATGTGGCAGAGGTATGCGCTCCACTACATGCGCTCTTCAGTTGTATTCTCCTGTGTCTTTCTCTGCGCCTACAGCTTGCCAACCTTATTTTCCATACTCTGCGCACTTACACACATGCATGGTAAACCCAATTTAGACCTTATTGTATCTCAGTTTACTCTGACCCCATCTAATATCTTACTATTTCTTATTCTAGTGCTGCCTGTCTCTCCCAATTCTTTGTGCACCTTCTTAAAAGTTATTTTTATTCCTCTCTAACATTACCTCCTGGCTTCCACACCCCTGTCATGTTAGTGTAAACCCCCTCCAATAACACTAGCAAATCACCTCGCAATGTCCCAGCTCTGTTCCGCTGCAACCCATCCGGCATGCACAGGTCCCATCTCCTGCAGAACCAATCGCAATAACCCAGGAATCTAAAGCCCTCCCATCTTCATCATTTCTCCAGCCATGCATTCATCTGCTCTATCCTTCTATTTCTGTACTTAGTAGCATGTGGCACTGGGATATATCTCAGAACAAGGCACCGTGGACAATAAAGCTGTTCTCCGTTAGGGCACTGGAGTGGGAATCTAACATTGAGTTCAAGCTAAGGAGTGGGGCTTGAACACATAGTTGAGCTGAGCTGTCACTCATGAGGATCCTCATTTTAGAAAATAATGCAGTGTAGGCAGGAGGAAAACCTTGTAATTAGCTCAATACTGTTTTGGTAATGAGAATTCATTTCTCTTCCAGAAATACATATCGAATGATTGAGCAGGATGATTTTGATATTAACACAAGTTTGCATACGATAGTTCGAGGTGAGGATGAAGCAGCCATGGTTGAGTCAGTCGGCCTTGCTTTGGTGAAATTACCAGATGTGCTGAACCGTCTGAAGCCAGATCTCATGATCGTTCATGGAGACAGGTTTGATGCGTTGGCAGTCGCAACCTCAGCTGCATTGATGAATATTCGGATTCTGCACATGGAAGGAGGTGAAGTCAGTGGCACCATTGACGACTCAATCCGACATGCCATCACCAAATTGGCCCATTATCATGTGTGCTGCACTCGTAGTGCTGAGCAACATCTGATAGCTATGTGCGAGGATCACAATCGAATTCTGTTGTCTGGCTGTCCGTCTTATGACAAATTGCTCACTGCAGGATCCAAGGATTACCTCAGCATTTTGCAGACGTGGCTAAGTGAGTATGAATAGCTGATGTTTTAATGTTTGTTCTCCCCACCTTGTGATTTTCCACTGGCTGTGGAGGACAGAGGCAGAAACCTTGTTCAATGTTTCTATTACTTTTGCAAATGATTAAAAGTGAAAATAATTATTCATAAAATTCTCCTGGTGTAGAAAATATTCAGTAGTGTCCTGTAATTGGTTTATTTATTCTTTATTCTCCATGTAGGAAGAAGCAACTTGCATGTTTAGCTTCTTTTGCTTTCTCACAACATCATCCTTGAAAAGGTGCAATGGTTTATGCCTCAGCGATTGCCTAGTAGCTCTTTGAATAAAATAATTTCTACTAAAGTACTGACCACCCACCACTTCGCCCCCAATGACCCTCTATTCATCTAGAAGAACAAGGGCAGCAGATAGATGGGAACACCACCACCTGCAAGTTCACCTCCAAGTCACTCACCATCCTGACTTGGAAATATATTGCAGTTCCTTCACTGTCGCTGGGTCAAAATCCTGGAACTCTCCTCCCTAACAGCACTGTGGGTGTACCTACACCACATGGACTGCAGCGGTTCAAGAAGGCAGCTCACCACCACCTTCTCAAGGGCAACTAGGGATGGGCAATAAATGCTAGCCATGATAGTGACTCTCTCATCCCATAGACAAATGAAAAAAATAACACCTAGTTTGTTATTTGCTTGTTGCATAAAATTGTATAATGTTCAAACACAATTTCAAGTTCTTCATCTATCCTGCCTTGAGATGAATTTTGTTCTAATTCTGTAGAGTTTCAAAGAATAAAAGGTGATCTCATTGAAACTTACAAAATTCTTACAGGGCTTGACATGGTGGATGTGGATAGGATGTCTCCCCTGGCTGGTGAGTCTAGATCCAGGGCTCACAGTCTCAGAATAAGGAGCGAGTCATTTAGGACTGAGATGAGGAATTTCTTCACTCAGAGGGTGGTAAATCTTTGAAATTCTCTACCCCAGAGGATTATGGAAGCTTAATCATTGAGTATGTTCAAGAAAGAAATCTATCGATTTCTTGATATTAATGACATCAAGGGATATTGGGATAGTGGGGAAGAATGGTATAAGAGGTAGATAGCCATGATCTGTTTGAAAGGTGCAAGAGGTTCGACGGGCTAACTGGCCTTTCCTATGTTTCTATGTTATGCATTTGTTCTCTTTTTGTAGGCAAAGATGTGAAACCTCGAGAGTACATCGTGGCTTTACAGCATCCAGTTACCACCAACATTAAACATTCCGTTAAAATGTTCGAGCTTACACTCGATGCTCTAATAACATTCAGCAAACGCACATTGATTCTGTTTCCGAACATTGATGCAGGTGGGCCGAAAGTGCTTGAATGTGTACGTGATTTCAAACTTGGCAGCTGTTGTGTTTGAATTATTGGGCAGAATCCTTTGTGCCTTTGAATTGGGTAAAATCGGAAGACTAAACGAGAACTTGCCTGTTTGATGTTTGATCTTGATTTTGTGAAGTGAGAGAAAGCAACATGAGATCCTGTTCGCACATGTACAGCCAGTCTTAGAGTTTATGAACTCTATCAGTGCCAGCTATAGAAATGTTGTTTTGTACTTGGCAATGAAGAGTGGCACAGGTAATCGGGAATGAAGTATATGTGAAAACGTATAGCCCTGTTACATAGTTCAATACAATTCCATGTCATCTTAAAGTTATATGAAAAGTCACAGGAGTGGATGGAGGGCACATTATCTCTCACTCCACCCACTTCACAAAATCAATATCAAACAGGAAATTCTCGTTTAATCTTCCAATTTTATTATATAACAGCGACCGTTCGAAATAATGAGATTTTCGAAGCAAAACTCTAGCCTCGCAATGCTAGCTCGAAACAAATATACAGGTGATATATGTAAAATTTACATAACCCACATGAACAAGAAATCTAGTCAAATTTGCGCTTTTTATAGTACACCTGTTTGTGTTATAAATCCAAGCACAAGTAGAAAATAAAAGCTACTCTCTGAGGCACGTTCCCTCTCTTGAGGATCATGTTTCCATTTCAAAAAAACAAGATAAAAATAGGTAAAGAGGAGACATTAGGCTGACTGCACTTAAAGTTGATAAGACACCTGAGGATACTGGGGAAGTAAAGATGGAAATTGCAGAGGCACTGGCCATAACCTTCCAACCCTCCTTAGAGACAGGGGACTGGAGAATTGCAAATGTTGCAGGTTTTTCAGAGAAGGGTGTAAGGATAAACCCAATGACTAGAGGCCAGCCAGTTTAACCTTAGTAGCGGGAAAGCTTTTAGAAATCATAACCTGGAGCAAAATTAACAGTTACATGTATAAATGTGGATTAATTAAGGAAAGCCAGCATGGATTTGTTATGGGTAGATTTTGATTGAATTTTTTGATGTGATAACAGTGAGAGTTGATGCAGGTTCAGACTCATCTGGAGCATTGTCTGGTTCTGGACACCACACTTGAGGAAGGATGTGAAGACATTGGTGAGGATGCAGAAAAGATTTACAGAAATAGTTCTGGGGATGAGAGACTTCAGTTAGGTAGATAGATTGGCAAAGCTGGGGCTGTTCTCCTTAAAGAGGAAAGTTAAGAGGATATTTAATAGGGGTGTTCAAAATCATGAGGGGCCTGAACAGAGTAGATGGTGAGAAACTGTCTCAGTTGGTTAGAAGGATTGAGAACCACCAATTTAAAGTGATTGACAAAGTAACCGGATGCAACATCTGGAATACGCTCCCTGAGTGTGGTGGAGGCAGATTCAGTTGTCGATTTCAAAAGAGAATTGGATAATTGAGAGATTTGTGGGGCTACAGGGAAAAGGCAGGGAGTGGGACTAGCTGAGTTGCTTTGCCCAATTGTGCTGTAACCATTCTAAGATTCTGTTTCTAAGTTGAAAGGACTCAATATTAGTTGACATGCTGTCTACACCCTTCTCTAATGTGTACAAATGTTCTTTGGGATCTAAGATTAGACTGGTCTAGAAGTGCCTATCTCCTGCAGCAGGCCAGTTTCAAAGATCAGATATTTCACCTACTTTACTCTTCAATAGGTGAAAATTTACAATGTTACAGCAATCTCGGCTTCCATTGTGTCTCTGGTGATCTGTCCAACTATATTCATTACTGTCTGTTTGAAGAATGGTTCTATTTTTTTAAGACCACCTGACTTTGGAGTACATTATCCCAGCATGGACGGCAGCAGGCTAGATGGCTGGCTGGCAATAGCAAAGGCGCTGATGGAGTGACAGAGGTGGGAGGATGAATGCTTCTTCCAGAGAGAGAACAGCAGGTTTGTGCTCCAAGGAGTCATTGCCACTCTCCTAGGGTGGCATCTCTGTTGGAGGACAGGTTGTTGGACTGCTGTGAGACCTTGCAAGCCCCTTTGTACACTGTAATCCACAGCCATGTTGTCAGTAGCCTGAGCTACCATGTCAGCAAGCTGACCTTGTAAAGGAGCAGCCTGTGCCTCCCCTGCTGCACTCAGATGTTGGGTGGCTACTGTTTATGCTGGAATGGAAGCAATGACACCAGACATTGCCTCATGGTTGGATCCACAAGTTTGCGAATGGAGTTGGCTACCACTTCCATGCTGGAAAAGATGAGCTCCAAGCTCTCCACAAAACCCTTTGCCAAGTTGGTGCTGGACTTCCCCCATGTTCCTTGACATTAACTGCAGGCTTCTGATAAGTTTTCATAACCATCAATGTTCTTCTGTAGGCTGCTCCATCAAAGCCCTTATCTGACTCCCTGACTCCTTTTTTTTAAAAAAAATGAAAAAAATCAAGCCCCACTTTTGAAATATATAAGAATTTCAGTTATTGTAGTCAGCACCAACAACTTACCTTTCTGGACAGTGAGTGCAGAGTGTGGGGAGTAGGGAGCATGCAAAGGAAAAGTATTCAGATGGACCAAAGATGCAAAGAGGAGGGTCTTGGGGATATTGTTCGAGGAAGGAAGGGGTATGATAAGGCAGAGATGCAGAGGGAGGTTACAAGGTGGCTGAAGAAACAGTGTCTGGGTGGAGTGGAAGAATTTGGAGAACAAATAATACTCCCAACTTATTCTTTCAACTGCAATGCATTCACTCCTGTCCCACCCACACCCCAAACAATTGTAACAAAAGAAATGTAAACATACAATCTTCTGGTTAGTTTAAATCTCCCTGGACAACAGGAAGAGAAGTATATTTAAATCACTTTGTCTAACTGCTTGTTAAATCATTTGTCTGGAACACTAAATAACATGCCTACTTACAGATTTTTTTTTGTATACCAGTTATATTCACACTTTGTTTCAGGACATGAATACTCAATCCTTAAATTGTTTGCCCCTAAAATAGAATTTTAGTTTTATATCTTTTCGTAAGTTATGTGTTCATTTTGAAACTTAGGAATTATCTGTGGATAGTTAACTTGATAACTTCATTAAATACCAATTTGCTTTCAGTAAACCAAATATCTCAATCTGTAAAAATGTATTTTTAATTTGTGTTGTTATCTATTAGCTGATATGCCAATTGTAATTTCTACTTGCAGGAAGTAAAGAAATGGTGCGAGTGATGAGAAAAAAAGGAATTGAACAGAATCCAAATTTCCGGGCAGTGAAGCATATTCCCTTTGAACAATTTATCCAGATGGTTGCACATGCTGGCTTAATGATTGGTAACAGTAGTTGTGGGGTGCGGGAAGCAGGTGCGTTCGGCACACCTGTCATCAACCTGGGAACACGACAAACTGGAAGAGAAACAGGTAAGTTCTGGCACAGAACAACTCAAATTACTGGAGTGCAACCTGAATGCTTGTGCTCATTAAAGGACCTTTCCATTGGACAATAGAGGGAGAAAAACTTATTGCATATATGCAGATGGGGCCTCATTTTAACTTCTCATTCAGCATTGACATTATGCTCACATTATACTTTGAATGGAGCTTGAACCTTTCTGGCTCAGACCAAAGTGCTACCAACTGAACCAATTTAGGGCCAATATCGAGCACTGCCAGATCCAGTCCCATAACCGGCATCTTCAGTGTTTTTCTCTCCTGCCAACTGTTTATTATATTTCCCACAGAGCAGAACCCCATACAATGTCACAGTCAGCTGCAAACAAACTCCAGTGGGTGACAGAAACTCAGGGTAGCAAACTATTGTAGTCAGGCCCAGTACTTCCCCACAAACTGGTGGTAGCTGCTAGATCCAGGAAAGCTTTTCATCAACAAATTTAATTTTGAGGTAAACTTGTTCGCACAGTTGTGAATCTTAGGGATTCTCTACCCCAGAGGATTGTGAATGCTCAGTTGTCGTGTATACTGAGGACTGAGATCAATGGATTTTGGGGTTCGAAGGGAATTGAAGGATTGGGGATAGGGTGGGAAAGGACTTTTTGAATAGAGGAACAAGCTTGAGGGACCTTGTGGCCATCTCCTCCTATTTTTTCATGTATGAATGAGAATCGAAAGTGGCCAATATAAAGGGGAGCCCAATAGTCTTCAATATATTGTAAAAAGGTAGCCAAAGGAAGGGTAGGACCAATTAAGGATGTGTAAAGAGACCACATTATGGAGGCAGAGAGCATGGCTGAAATACTAAATGAGAACTTTGCATCTGTCTTCACTAGAGGATGCTGCTAACGTAGCAGTAAAGATAACAGTAGCGATATTGGATCCAGTTAAAAAAAAAATAAGAGGCGATATTTAAAGGTTGGTAGCTCTCAAACTGGAAAGTCACCATCTCCAGATGGAAGGACTCTAGCTTGTTTTTTCCTTTTGTGGGATGTGGGCATCGCTGGCAAGGCCAGCATTTATTACCCATCCCTAATTGCCTTTGTACTGAGTGGCTTGCCAGACTATTTCAGAGGACAGTTAAGAGTCAACCACATTGCTGTGGCTCTGCAGCCACATGTAGAACAGACCAGGTAGGGATGACAGATTTTCTTCCCTAAATGACATTTTTGAAGCAGATGAGTTTTTATGACAATCGGCAGTGGTTTTCATAGCCCCCATTACTGAGACTATCTCTTTTTTAATTCCTGATTTTTATTAATTCAATTCAAGTTCCACCAGCTGCCATGGTGGGATTTGAACCCATGTCCCCAAAGCATTCGCCTGGAGCTCTGGATAACTATCACTACGCCACTCTCTCCTCCCATCAGCTTGCTGAGGGAAGAAATTAAGGAGGTTCTGGCCAGTTTTCCAAACCTGCTTAAATTTAGGAGTGGTGACAGAGACTGAAGGATTAAATGCTGCACCCTGTTCAAAAAAAGAGGGAGGGATAAACTACAGGCCAGTCAGCCTAACATCAGTGGTGGGGAACTTTTAGAGACCATAATACAGGTTAAAATGAATTGGTATTAGGAAAAGTGTAGGTTAATAAATAAAAGGCAGCACAGACTTGTTAAAGGCAAATTGTGTTTGACTAACTTGGCTAAGTTCTTTGAAGTAACACAGGATTTAGGAGGGTTATATAGTTGATGCGTAAATGGACTTTCAAAGTACCACATATTAGACTTAGTAGTAAAATTGAAGCCTGTGGGATTTAAAAGATGCTGGCTGCGTGGGCTAATTGGCTAAAGGGCAGAAAGCAGAGAGTGGCGGTGAACAGTTGCTTTTCAGACTGGAGGAAAATGTGCATTGGTATTCCCCAAGGGTTGATGCTGCTCTTTTTGATATATATTGGTATTAATGAGCTAGAATTGGCTATAAAGGACATAATTTCAAAGTTGGCAGATGACACAAAATAGTAAATATAGTAAACAGTAAGGAGGGTGTAGGCTGACAAAATAGGCAGGCACATAGATGAATTCCTAACATAGATGTGTCATTTTGGTGGGAAGATTGAGGAGAGACTGTATAAACTAAATTGTGATATTTTAAAGGAGGTGCAGGAACCTGGGGTGTGTAATGTACATAAACCTTTGAAAACAGGACAAGTTGAGAAGGCTGTTTTTTAAAAAAAAAATCCAGTTCTGGTAGGTCATCAACCTGAAGCATTAATCCAGTTTCTCTCGCTACCAATGCTGTCGTATCTGCTGAGTATTTCCAGCGTTTTCATTTTTTATATTATATTGGATCGTAGGTTTCATAAATAGAAACATATAGTGCAAAAGCAAGGGAGTTTTGATAAATGTTTTAAAATGACTGTTTATGCCCCAGTTGGGGTATTCTATCCATTGCTGGGTACCACATTTTGAGAAGGATCTCAAGAGTGAGATTTATAGCACCAGGAATGAGAGCCTTCAGACATGTAGAGGGACCGGGGTGTGGTGATGCGGGGTCAAAGTTACCCTAAGGTTAAGGAAGGGATTTGATAGCGGTGTTCCAAATCTGAGGTTTGTTATAGCAAAAAAGGAGAAATTGTTTCTACTGGCAAGGGACACAAATCGAAGGTAATTGGCAGAATGGCCAGAGGTGAGATGAGGGGGAAAAACGTTCAATCTGTGATTTGTTGTGATCTGGAATGCACCATCTGAAAGGGCATTGGAGGTAGATTCAATAATAAGTGGGAATTGGATAAATACTCGAAAGGGGTAAACTTTCAGGCTATTGGAAAAGAACAGGGCAATGAAATTATTGGGCCGTTCTTTTAAAGATGGACCGAATGGCCTTGCACTACACTGTATCAGTATATGATTCTAATGAAGTGAGCAGATTCTTGTGTTGAAATGGTTTCTTTAAGCAGTGTTTGAGAGAATACCTTATGCAGCCAGCAACAGGATCGAATTCCCAGGCTCTTTAGGCCCCTGTATGCATGTTGCTTCAATTGATGACTGGGTGACTTCTTTCTCTGGGTCCATTCTGAAAAGCTGTTGGAGTCTCCCATGCAGCAGTGTCTTAAAGGTAGATGCTTTCTGCCAAAAGAAAAGATTTCTCATTTTAGAGTTAATTTACTGTTTTGGCAGTAAAGGACTCATTATGAAACAACACTTTAATAACCCATCACCTCTCAGCTTAGCTTAAGTTGTTAGCCTGAGTCAGAAGATCTTTGCTCAAACCCCTCTTTAGAACATAGGCGCACTGGGCTGATCCTTAGTAATGGTGGGTGCTGCATTGGAGAAAACGTTAAATTGGGGTTTTGGTGAGGTGGAAAGATAAAACTCCCATGCCACTATTAGAAGATTAGTGGCTCCTTCTCTCCAGCACCAGCACCAAATGCAGAGTAACTGGGCAGTTTCCTTTTGTAGCCCCTGAGACCTGGCTGCTTGGCACTAATTGCCTCTGACTAGAAATTTTTTTTTAAATTGTTCATGTGATGTTGGCTTCACCAGCTGGGCCAGCATGTATTGCCCATCCCTAGTTACCCTTGAGAAGGTGGGGGTGAGCTGCCTTCTTGAGTCGCTGCAGTCCCTGTAGTGTAGGTACACCCACAGTGCTGTTAGGGAGGGAGTTCCAGGATTTTGACCCAGCAACAGTGAAGGAACGGCAACTTAGAAGAC
Organism: Cetorhinus maximus; assembly: GCF_964194155.1. NCBI lineage: Eukaryota > Metazoa > Chordata > Chondrichthyes > Lamniformes > Cetorhinidae > Cetorhinus > Cetorhinus maximus. The sequence continues at coordinate 913,159 of NC_135879.1, forward strand.
GTGCGCCAATGTTTCCACTTGTGGGGAATAGTGAAACTAAAGGCCATTAAGATAGTCTCAATAAATCCAACCAGGAATTCAGAAGAAACTTCTTTACCCAGAGAATGCTGAGAATGTGGAACTCGGTACCACAGAGAGTGAATGACGCATAGATGCGCTTGAGGGGAAACTGGATAAAAACTGGATAAAAACATGAGGGAGAAGGGAATAGAAGGAGATGCTGATGGGGTGAGTTGAAGAGGGTTGGATGGGGCTTGTGTTGAGTATAAACACAGGTACGGCGCAGTTGGATAGAACGGCTTGCTTCTGTGCTGCAGTCTGGCTTAACAATTGAGAAGTGGTTTTCTTGGACCAGGGCTGATTCTTTTTTTGCTTTTTCTTTTTCTGCCTCAGGTGAAAACGTTCTCCATGTGCGGAATGCCGACAGTCAGAATAAAATACTGCACGCCCTGCAACTCCAGTTCGGGAAACTATACCCTTGGTATTATCATGGTTTTACTTTCTCCTCATTAGGCAGCCCCTCAGGATGGAGGATGACTTGCTTCCGCCCCAGTTCAATGGGTTCTGAAATGGCTGATCAGTCCAATGCACAATCTGCAGACTCAGCCACACATGGGGCAGGTAGCGCTTGGTGGGTTGGGTAGATGATGAGCTGTTTGGAGGTTCGTGCACTCCCTCCGATGCCTTGATCCCCCCCCCCCACCAAATGCCTCGACCCCACCTCTGCATGTTCATGGCGAAGTCTCTCGATGGGTTCGGTGCCTTCATGGATAAACCGTCTCCATTTTGGTGGGTCAAAAGCCAAAGACTCTCATGAGTTGGCGGATGTTTCACCTCTTCAGGGACGTTCTGCGGACACCCCTAAACTGTTTCCGCTGCCCTCCTGGGAGTCTCTTGCAGCAACCGAGTTTGGCGTGGAGCAGTTGCTTCTGGTGTCAGGTATACAAATGACATGTCACACCCAGCGGAGCTGGTTTTTAGGGATTAGTGCCACAATGCTGGGCATGTCGGCCTGGGAGAGGATGCTGCAGTTGGTTACTTTTTAACCTGAAATTGGACCTCAGATCTTACTCTGGACAATGTCCAGAATGTGATAATGGGGTAAGATTTCCCATGGTTGATACATGGCCACGATTCCTTGGGTTTGCTGCTGCTTTACTAACAGAAAGAGCCTTGGCAATTTTGGACTTTATGCACCAATCTTCTTAGGATTTGTGTTGGGTGGGAGTGAGAAAAGTCTAAGGGAGCATTTCCACTGTCCCTTCAGTTTTTTCCAGCAGGAGCATTGGGAGAAGCTGAAAATGAAGTTATTGATGGGATTACATCATTCACCACATTCCTTGTCATCAATGCCTTAGCAACAATGGGCATTAGGAGCACCATTGCATTGCTGTCATTTAGTTTTACAAAGAAGGCAAAATGGAACATAAAAAATTAAAGGGCAATCTTGCTTTATGCATTTAGAACCTTTATGAGGTGCTCTTTGCTTTTACATGTTTTTATTCTAAGACTTTTTGGCAGGCCCTAGGACCCTTGTCACCCTTTGCTGTGACAGGTGATATCACTGTTATACTCTCTAATCCTGGACTGAAAGTGCTGCAAAGTGCCTGCTGCAGTAGTTATAATGAACCTAACTGTAGAAGATCTGTTGGCATCAGGGCAGAGGAGTCTCCCTCTCCCTAAACTTGCATCATCCCCATCACCAATCTGACAGGATTCCAAAGTCCAGGCCTATGTATCAGTTACATCTAAATGTTGTGGGGAAATCGCTTTTAGTGCAGAACAAGGCTTAACCTTAAAGCGGCCTTAAAATTCGAGCCAGGCCGCTCAGGGTTGATGTCAGAAAGCACTTCTTCACACAAAGAGGAGTGGAAATCTAGAACTCCTCCCCAAAAAGCTGGAGATCAATTGAACATTTCAAAAGTGCATTTGATAGATTTTGTTAGACAAAGGAACCAAGGCAGGTGGGTGGAATTAAGATAGAGATTAGCAATGATCTAATTGAATGCTGGAACTGACTTGATGGGCTGAATGGCCTTATGTTCCTGAGATTATTTCTAGGCATGATCTTTAAGGATTCTTTCACAATTTTTATTGCAAATAACAATGATCAGACTGTTCCAATTCTTGAAGACCAGCACAAATCTGACCAAATATTTGTAAAGGGCATAAAAGCGTATGTGTAGGGGAGGGGAGTTAAAGGTCTTAGATTCTGGGTGGATGAGATAAAATGGACCACATTGTCTTCCTCCTGCATTTTATGAAATAATCTTTTGATGAATCAGTAATGATGAATGTCTTTCCACTTCAAGCTCTAAGATCTATGGTGATGGCAATGCAGTTCCACGGATATTGAAGTTCCTAAAGTCGATAGACATGGATGAGCCTTTGCAGAAGAAGTTTTGTTTCCCACCAGTGAAAGAGTGCATCTCCCAAGATATTGACCATATCTTGGAAACACAGAGTGCTTTAGCTGTTGATTTGGGGGGAACAAATCTGCGGGTGGCTATTGTCAGCATGAAGGTAATAATCCTTTCATTTAGCAGAATATCGGTTTAGCTCTTGTTATGGCACAGCCGTTGGTAAATGCTGAGTTCAAATCCCAGAGGGAAACTTGAAACAACTGCTACAACTTGTTTTGCAATTTGTATAAATTTCGAGATGCATGCCTTGAATTCAGTAGTAATAAGACCACCAAGTCTTCTCGGTTTTTATAAAACTAGATTAAACACTTATTAACAAGAAAACTGATTTTTAAGCACATACATAGATCTACAAATTACTACGATGGTAACTTCTAAATCCCACTTAATCTGACTCCCAGTTACACTTCGTTAAGGCAACAGTAAGGCACATAGATTTTAAATGACCCAGACAAGGTGACACACAATACTCTGAACCAGTCGAATTCAAAGTGAGTTTTCTTAACTTCACTTCTTTGAGACATAGATGCTGAAGGCTTTTCACACCTGTTAAATCCTAAAATGCCTACATTATACACAGCCTTTGCTCCTTTATACATATTTTCCCCTTTAAATGCAAATACCCATTGTTTCACTATGTCTCTGGACTTTACCTTTCTGATAATAAAAATCTCTCGATATTAAGTTTTACCAGTAATCTTTGGGAAAAAATAAAGGCAGTTTCTGACTTCACCTGGCTAGGTGACACATTTCACTCCCTCTTTTGAAAACAATCTAGTCGGTTTATTTAAAAATGGAAATGTCCCATTGACACCGATGTTTACCTACTTAACATTTCAAACTTAGCTTATCTTTTACCACATCAAAGACTTCAGACCAGCTGCCTTTAATTCAATTAAGCCTTTCACACACACACACAGCACAACTTTACAATAAATTCTAATAACATTGAGAATTTTTATGTCTTCCTGACACTCTGACTTTCTTATTCCTCAGAAATCTCATCCACGCATTTGTTTGTTTGTCACTTGGTGATACAGCAGCTGCCGCTAATACTCTATATGTATAGTGCCGAGTAATGTGGGAAAATGTCCCAAAGTCCTTCATGGAGGCATAATTGGAAATAAATGGACCCGAGTGAAAGAAGATATTAAGCCAAGGCTCAAAATCATTTCTTTTTCGAGGACTCTTTTTTTTGGAGAAAAAAACTACCTGGCTTAATTTTCTCTGTCTACGTTTTGGTTTTCAGGGGCTCCTTTTTCATTTTCACTAATTCCTTCTGTATTTGTGTTGATTTTTTTTTAGGGTTTCCTTCTTTAGATATATATTGTAGCACAAATACCAAACAGGATGACTCTACATATATTATTAAATCTTTTATTCCTCATGAAAAATTCAAGTCGCTTACAATAATTGTGCAAATTGTTTGTAAGATACTGACAGATTTAGGTGCACTAATATAATTACACACTAAGTAAGAGTCAATCAATATTCTTCCAGATCTCTATTATTACTGCTTACTATTGCTCTACTTCCCACTGCTTGTCGCTCGCTCACCTTAAACATAGAAACTCAGAACAGGAGTAGGCCATTCGGCCCTTTGATCCTGCTCCGCCAGTCAATATGATCATGGCTGATCCTCTATCTCAGCGCCATATTCTTGCTTTCTCTCCATACCCATGGATGCCCCAAATATCCTTCTGGCTGCTTGCCAGTCCTCAGCCCACTCCTCGCTGGTCCTCACCCCACTCGCCAGGCCCCACCCCCACCCCCCCCACGACTTGTTTCTACTCGCCAGCCTTATCAGCACGCTCCTACTTGCTGACCCCTTTGTTGCTTCCAGCTCGCCACCTTTCTCCTAAACCCTCGCCGTGAGCAAGGGCTCGGGCAAGGGTTAGCGAATGGGAGGGAGCAAAAAGGGTGGTGAATGGGAGGGGGCGTCAGGAAAGCTGGTGGGGGAAAGGGTAATAGGAGGACCAGTGAGCAGGAATGAGCGAGCGGGGGTGTGTCGGAGTAGCAGTGGTGAGAATATAAATGGGAAGCGTTTAAAGAATATACTGAGCATGCAGTGTGGTTCTTGGCACATATGCTGGAACAGCGCTAAAGTAAAAATTGGAGACTTTTCAGTTAAGTTCCTTAATTGACAAACCACGTTAAAACCAAAACATGCTATCAGAGTGCACTTCAAACAGTGGGGAGGGTGACTTTTTTCTCAATTGTGGGCAAATTCTCCTGCTGTCCCGTTCTCCACCCTCCTCCCCCTGTGTATTTTGAGCCCTGTATTAGGCGGTGTGACCAAAAATCTCATTTAAAAGCTGGGTTGAAAGGAGGAGAAAGAGGGGTTATTTCAGAAAATTCCAGAGCACGTGGCCTAGATGGCAGCTAATGATGGGATGAAGGGAGAAGGGGGATGCACTGAAGGCCATGGTTCGATAATGGAGAGTCCTTAAGAGTTGTAGAGAGACGAGGATAGACAAGACCATGAAGGCATCAACACAAAAGGATCAAAAAAAATTGATTTATTGGGTGACCAGGAAACAACACTCACTCAGTGAGGACAGGCGTGATAGGTGAGTGGGACTTGGTGCAGAATAAGTTCAGGCAGCAAAGATTTGGATGAGCTGATGTTCATGATGACTGAATGATAGGATTGCCTGACCTTTCTGGAAGTTTCATGATGGCGATTGTCTTCCCTAACTCCCAACTACAAGCACTGAATACAGTTCTAGTGTCCAACGTGCAGTGTTAGTTCATTGCCGTTATTTTGTAAAGTGAAGCAGACTCAAGACAAATTACTTTTGTGATTAAGTTCGATCGTTTACATAATGTTTTGTTTCTACATTTTTTTGCAGGGTGAAATCATAAAGAAGTACACTCGGGCCAATCCCAAAACGTACGATGAAAGAATTGAGTTGATTCTGAAGCTGTGTGTAGAGGCAGCAGCTGAATCAGTGAAGCTTAACTGCAGAATTCTTGGAGTTGGTAAGTATAAGGGTTTAAGTTTATAGGGAGTTATCTGCTGGTACAAACAGTAAGAAATGTCCATTATAAACAAGTGGATTAAATGAAATTAGCATACAATCTAAAAGTGTAAAAATTGAACAAGTTAATTTGTATCATAAATTCCCCGTGTAATTGACCCGTTCTGGATCTTCTGTATAGTTCTGGGTTCCACATGACAGGACTGTATTTACTATCATACAGAAATGTATATATTTATATATTAACACACCACTTCCTGATTTGTATTTTAAATTGTGAATCAATTACTGTTCCATTCAGCGCAGACATTTAGATTGGTACTCAGTATTTCTTTTATTTAAAAGCTATAATGGAAGTACTAAAGATTATATTCAGTCCTAGTCATTAGATCAGGGTTAGGGGAGCCTGCATGGGGGTGAATGAGATTCTGAACCCTGTGTTCTGGTTATTTAATTACATTTGTGTTTCACTCTTCAGGCGTTTCCACAGGTGGCCGTGTCAACCATAATGAAGGAATTGTGCTTCATTCTACCAAACTTATTCAGGAATGGGTCTCCGTGGATCTGCGGACACCAATATCAGACATCCTTCACCTGCCAGTTTGGGTAGACAATGATGGCAATTGTGCTGCTTTGGCAGAAAGAAAGTTTGGCCAAGGCAAAGGATTGGAAAATTTTGTAACTGTGATCACTGGCACAGGTGAGCAATGAATAGTGTCAAGTAAACCAGTTTTTACACTTACAAAAAAAATAGGACATTAGGAGAACAACAGGACAAAGCAGCCCACTTGGCACCACATCCACAAACATTCACTCCCTCCACCACCGATGCACAGTAGTAGCAGTGTGTACCACCTACAAGATGCACAGCAGGAATTCACCAATGCTCCTTAGACAGCACCTTCCAAACCCACAACCACTACCATCTAGAAGGACAAGGGCAGCAGATAGATGGGAACACCAACCTCCAAGTCACTTATCACCCTGACTTGGAAATATATCACCGTTCATTCACTGTCACTGGGTCAAAATCCTGGAACTCCCTCCCTAACAGCACAGTGGGTGTACCTACACCACATGGACTGCAGCGGTTGAAGAAGGCAGCTCACCACCACCTTCTCAAGGGCAATTAGGGATGGGCAATAAATGCTGGCCCAGCCAGCAAAGCCCACATCTCGTGAATGGATAAAAAAAATTTTTTTAAATAAACTTGGATAGCCAGCTCGATGGTTTTTGAGGCATTTGCCAGCTTCTTTTTCAATTGGTAGCTATCATAACCAGTTTACCCAGCGCCTTTCACTTGACTGTGCCTGTTATTGTAAAAATATTGTCCACTATCTCCAGGGCAACCCAATCGGAATGGGCCCTCTGCCTTTGGATCAGGCAGCCGAAAGCTCAAATTTAGAAAACACCTAAAGTGATCGATTCAAGGATGCTAAAGATACTAATCACTTCAGCCTGACATTCTTGTTTGTAAAGACTGTTTTAACTTGGAGGGTGGTGTTCCCATCTACCTGCTGCCCTTGTCCTTCTAGATGGTAGTGGTCGTGGGTTTGGAAGGTGCTGTCTAAGGAGCATTGGTGAATTCCTGCAGTGCATCTTGTAGATGGTACACACACTGCTGCTACTGTGCATCAGTGGTGGAGGGAGTGAATGTTTGTCTTTAACTGTCTTAGTTTCTGCATAATTGATAACCCAACAGTGAAATCAAAGGAATAACTCAGCAGGTCTGGCAGCATCGGCGGAGAAGAAAAGAGTTGACGTTTCGAGTCCTCATGACCCTTCAACAGAACTGAGTAAAATTAGGAGAGGGGTGAAATATAAGCTGGTTTAAGGTGGGGAGGAGGGGTGTGGTGGGGGGGGTGGTTGTAGGGACAAGCAAGCAGTGATAGGAGCAGATAATCAAAAGATGTCACAGACAAAGGAACAAAGAGGTGTTGAAGGTGGTGATATTATCTAAAAGAATGTGCTAATTAAGAATGGATGGCAGGACACTCAAGGTATAGCTCTAGTGGGGGTGGGGTGGAAAGGCTGACAAGGCATTACAGGTATAGATTTAAAAATAATGGAAATAGGTGGGAAAAGAAAAATCTATATAAATTATTGGAAAAAACAAAAGGGAGGGGGAAGAAACGGAAAGGGGGTGGTGATGGGGGAGGGTGTTCAAGATCTAAAGTTGTTGAATTCAAAATTCGGTCCGGAAGGCTGTAAAGTGCAGTGAAGCCCAACGCATACTGGAGGAACAGCACCTCATCTTCCGACTAGGCACTTTACAGCCTTCCGGACTGAATATTGAATTCAACAACTTTAGATCTTGAACTCCCTCCTCCATCCCCACTCCCTTTCCATTTCTTCCCCCTCCCTTTTGTTTTTTCCAATAATTTATATAGATTTTTCTTTTCCCACCTATTTCCATTATTTTTAAATCTATACCTGTAATGCCCTGTCAGTCTTTCCACCCCACCCCCACTAGAGCTGTACCTTGAGTGTCCTGCCATCCATTCTTAATTAGCACATTCTCTTAGATATTATCACCACCTTCAACACCTCTTTGTTCCTTTGTCTGTGACATCTTTTGATTATCTGCTCCTATCACTGCTTGCTTGTCCCTACAACCACCCCTCTCCCCGACCCCCCACCCCACCTTAAACCAGTTTATATTTCACCCCTCTCCTAATATTACTCAGTTCTGTTGAAGGGTATTGAGGGCTCGAAACGTCAACTCTTTTCTTCTCCACCGATGCTGCCAGACCTGCTGAGTTTTTCCAGGTAATTCTGTTTTTGTCTTGGATTTCCAGCATCCGCAGTAGTTTTTTGTTTTTAAATCAAAGGAATATATGCCTTTGAAGTTTGTGGCCTTTAAGAATGCCAGTCCAAAAGCAAACATTCTTCGTCTTGCTGTTTAGCCCATTGTGTAATTTCAGTAGATAACAGCTGGTTGAATTTGTATTGTAATTTAGATTTCAAGATCAGCCCTTCATTTGTTTCTGCTTTTCATGAGCTCGCTCTTACTTACTCCTTTGATAGCTCAGGTAGGGAACAGAAGAACAACTGTTGAACTGGCATCAAACGCTCCTGATGATCTTGTTTACATTTTGTGGTAAACGTTGAGCAAGGGTATCTCATCAGTTCGTGACTAGTGACTAGTAGAATCCTTCCAGTAAGATAGATTAACCAGCTCCCCACATTATGGAGCGCTGAGACACATGAAATGATAGCTCAGATCACTGCAGCTGTGCAGAGATCCCAAAAGCAGTGGTCCTGCACCGCTGGATGCTACAGTGTACACTAGCTTTATCCATCTCTCTCAAAACCTTAATAAAGAGTAACCCTCATCCATTCATCAGACACTACTGTTTCAACTGAAGGTTCAGCAGACATATCATATTCTGCAGTGAGGCTTCTAATTAGGTAAAACTTCCTTCCTGCAGTGCCTGTAATGAAAGAGCAACAAATGTTAGACCTGCAATTTCTTCAACCTCCAAATAAAGTTGAATGGGTTACCTTCTGAATGGAGATAGTTACAGGGCATGGGCTTATAGCCAGAGGAGCCGTGTGACCCTCCAGCTTGCTCTATTTATGGACCTTTGTTCTCAATTGACATTCGGTACTTTTCCCGCCATCATCAGTCATAATCCTATTGATGCTTCACTGCAGAAGAAATCTCTTAAGTGCACCATTTTCTTGGTCAAACCCTACTCTGATTAAGTTAGTAGATTAAATGCATTTGCAAGCACTATAATCTTTTTGTTTATTTGCCTATAGTCAGTATTTGGTGATCAATTTTTTTTCCCCCTACTTTCTACCTTTGGGTCATTTGTTGAAGAAATGCAGTCAAAGGTTTTATTGCTTTCATGCAAATTTCTCTGCTAGTTAACTGGACATTACACCATCAGGTGAATTTAAAACATTGCAACTCATGTAATCCTTTCCTAGCTGGTACCCTGACTTGGAGCATGCCTTATCCTCCATCTTAAACTTCTAGAAATGGCAGAGAGTGATTGTGGAAAAATGGTGATGCCATGGTGCTCTACCAGGAATACCTCAAAGTGCAGCTTCCATATAAAAATAATAAGCAGCAATAGAGCCACAAGCGAGAAGGAGAATTAAGTTGGGATTGTGGCTGAAATAAAGAACCTCTTGATCTGTTCCTGAACCCAGAAAACATTGTAATGCAAGAGCAATAAATGTTAGACCTGCAATTTCTTCAACCTCCAAATAAAGTTGAATGGGTTACCTTCTGAATGGAGATAGTTACAGGGCATGGTCTTATAGCCAGAGGAACCGTGTGACCCTCCAGCTTGCTCTATTTATGGACCTTTGAGATTCACCCAACTGTATTCAACAGAGCAAAGTACAGTTCATATTGTTCTTGGGATATTCAGTCTTTCCAGAAAGACTCCAGGACCCTTAACTTCAAAAGGCAGACGTCATTTAACTTAACCTTGGGTTGGTTTTGCTCTTATCTATTTCCTGTACTGAAGGACAATGACCAGCTGAATTAGTTCAGGATTTGAATAGAATACTGAAGCTCCATTCTCTGCCACTGCCCTTCCTATCTGCCCATCCTCTAGGAAGATGATCACTAGTTAGTGACTAGAAGACTGGCAAATGAGTATTAGAGCCAGGCAGACTGCAGCTATGAAGAGCTCCTCACAAGCACACAGCTCAGGATAAAATGTGTCTGCCTGGCCACCAAAGCAGTTGACTTTAAACCTTAGATGTACAATCAGCCTCATAACCTGCCTTCAGCAGCTGTTATCCCACTCCCATTGATCAATGTGCAATACTAGACTAAGTTTGTCAGACAACTGCATGGTTTGATCAAGGTGTAATCTTTTAATGTTACTATCATTACATGGTTACTTCAACAAATACTTAATTTTTGTGTTCTCAGTTAGCCTGTAATTAAAGTTATACTGTCTCGTATCACTAATAATCTGCTTTGGTGTAATTTGATTGTGTTTGAAGCTCAAATTAAAATGATAGAATCATAAGATCCCTGAGGACACAGTCAATTTACAACTTGCACCCAGCACAAGTGGCCTTTGGCATCTGCTGTGGATGTTCAAACCAACAGTAAGATTGTGTCTACCATAGGAATCCAGCGTGTTATTGGCATCGTTAGAAGGAGAATAGTTCTCAACTTATACTTTGAAACATATGTTAAACACCCGGTATCTATTAAATGTAGAGTTGAGTTTATTTTTGAGATGTAAAAATTCATGTAGAAATGGATGTTTCCTAACCAAGAAAAAAATATTGTTCCACTAGGAATTGGAGGGGGAATCATCCACAATAATGAGCTGATTCATGGCAGCACGTTCTGTGCTGCAGAGTTTGGTCACATTATGGTGTCAATGGATGGGCCTGAATGCACGTGTGGAAGTAAGGGCTGTATGGAAGCTTACGCTTCAGGAATAGCGTTGCAGAGAGAGGCAAAAAGATTACACGACGGTAAGTGACACACGACCTCCAAAAAGTCAAATATTTTAAATTTATCAAATTGATGATATCATGGTTTCAAATGAGAGCCTAACAGTGAAATTAAGAGACCATCTAAATGTATAATTGTGTGGTATAGAAACTAGAGCAGGCATGTTGGCCATTTGGTGTGTGTCTGTACCATGGCTCTGTGGACCAGATATAGATTTTAAATCTATTTCTCCATTAATTTGCACTATTTCTGATTTAGGATTTACCCAAACCCTCCAGATTCCTCAGTGTTTAAACAGGGAATAAGAAATCCAAGCCAAAATAGAGTCAAGATGCCAAGAGTTCAGACTCTCAAGGCTCGGGAATTGTACACAAGATAAGGGTTCATGGAGTTGGGGATGATATCTTAGCATGGTTAGATGATTGGTTCATGAACAGGAAACAAAGCAGGGATAACTGGAGCATTTTCAAATTGGCAAGCTGTGACTAGTGGAGTGCCACAAGGATCAGTGCTCTGAAGCCTCAGCTATTTACAATCTACATTAATGATTTAGATGAAGAGACAATGTATCTAAGTTTGCTGACAATATAAAATTGTAGGTGGGCACAAAGGCTGCAAAGAGATATAGACAGATTAAGTGAATGGGCAACAAGGTGGCTGATAAAGCATAATGTGGCATGGTGTGAGGTTATTCACTTTGGCACTAAGAATGGAAAAGCAAAGCATTTTTTAAAAGGTGTGAAACTCAAATGCTGATGTTCAGAGGGACTTGTGTGTATTTGTCAAAGGAACGCAAAAAATTAGCTTACAGCAGGCAATTAAGAAAGTAAATGGTATGTTGGCCTTTGAATATGGATTGGAGTCCAAGAATAAAGAAATCTTGCTACTATCATATTGGGTTTTGGTGAGACTACATCTGGAATACTGTGCAATTTTGGTCTTCACATTTAAGGAAGGGTATACTTGCATTGGAGGCGGTTCAGTGAAGGTTCACTAGATTGGTCCCTGGAATTAGAGGGTTGTCCTATGATGAGAGGCTGATTAAATTGGGCCTCATTGAAATAACGGAGATTCTGAAGGGTCTTGACAGGGTAGATGTTGAGACGTTGTTTTCCCTGGCTGGGGAATCTAGAACACGGGCACAGTGTCAGGGTAAGGGGCCAATCATTTAGGACTGACAAGAAATTTCTTCACTTTAAAGGTTGTGCACCTTTGGAATTTTCTACCCCAGAGGGTTGTGGGTGCTCATTGAATATGTTTAAGGCAGAGAAAGACAGATTTTTGGTGTCTCGGGAAATCACGGGATATGGTGGAGTGGGCAGGAAAGTGAGGTTGAAGTCTAAGATCAGCCATGATCATGTTGAATGACAGCAGGCTTGATGGGCTGCATTGTCTACTCCTGTTTCTTATGTAACATCTCATTGGCTACAGTTTGGGCACCCCACCCTAGGTTAACTAGTTTGTTTAATTGGTGGAAATTTGTTCTAATTTAAGTAGCTTGGCTTTTCTTCTATTTTGCCAGGATTGTAAATATCTACCTCTACCTCTGAAATAAAAACAGAAAATGCTGGAAAAATTCAGCAGGTCTGACAGCGTCTGTGGAGAGAGAAACAAAGTTAACGTTTCGAATCTGTATGACTCTTCTTCAGAGCTCTGCAGAACTATCGGGGTTCCAGTTTGTTGCAAAGTGCAACGATAGTTATGGATTTTAGCAGAGATCAGGAGACTGACTGTTTCCCCAGTCACTGGCACTCTCATTTCCCCCCCAACCCCCCCTTAACATCCCTGTAGAGTGGCATTGGCAGAGGGCTGGGTACAAGTAGAACTTTCTTCAGTTCTTCTATCAAATTGTCAAAGCATTTAACTGTGTGTGGTGCATTCAATCTCAGCTCACTGGTCTGGAGGAGTTTCTTACTAACAGCTCTCTTTAATATTTCTGATGGACTCTTTCAGAGGATTTGCTCATGTTGGAAGGAATGTCTCTCAAAAATGAAGAAACTGTCAGTGCAATTCATCTCATTCAAGCTGCCAAACTAGGGAGCACTGAGGCACAAAAAGTCCTCCGAACAGGTAATACATGCAGGAGGATAGATATTGTGAAAAGATATACAGTGTAAGATGGTACACACTATGATAGACTCTGATATGATAAACTGTAATGTGGGACAGGCTGCAGTGTGGGGCACACTAACATTGTTGTGACAGCTTGCACCTCTGCTAGCTTCAACTTGCTGTTATACAAGAGACTTTGACCTAGATCATCCGATCAGCATAATTTTAATGTAATGATAAAAAAAAATAGATTCCCACCAGTGGAAAACTTAGGCTTTTAAGTTCCCTGAAGATAGTGGGACAGGTAAATAAGGTGGTTGAGAAGGCATATGGGATACTTGCCTTTATTAGCCATAACATAGAATACATGAGCAGGGAGGTAATGCTGGAACTGTGTAAAACACTGGTTAGGCTACAACTGGAGTACTGCGTGCAGTTCTGGTCACCACACTATAGGAAGGATGTGATTGCACTGGAGAGGGTGCAGAGGAGATTTACCAGGATGCTGCCTGGGCTGGAGGGTCTGAGCTATGAGGAAAGATTGGATAGGCTGGGGTTGTTTTCCTTGGAGCAGTGAAGGTTGAGAGGGGACCTGACAGAGGTGTATAAGATTGAGGGGCATAGATAGGGTGGATAGGAAGGGACTTTTTCCATTAGTAGAGGGGTCAATAACCAGGGGGCATAGATTTAAGGTAAGAGGTAGAAGGCTAAGAGGGGAGTTGAGAATTTTTTTCACCGAGTGGGTGGTGGGAGTCTGGAACTCACTGTCTGAAAGGGTGGTTGAGTCAGAAACTCTCTCAACATTTAAGAAGTATTTAGATATTCACTTGTGTTGCCAGGGCTATGGGCCAAGTGCTGGGAAATGGGATTAATGTAGTCAGACCTTTGATCAGCATGGACATGATGGGCAGAATGGCCTCCTGTGCTATAAACGTGTATGAGTCTATAAGTCTGGTGGTGTCTTGCTGATTGTTATACACAGATAATTGTAATGGCGGGTCTCATGTACTCTATTGTTTATGTGGTAGGTATATCAATCAATTATTTTTAACCTGGAAGCCATGTGATATCACTAAGATCGATTGAGGGAGCTTGCTTAACCAAAATGGGTCCTTATGTTCATGGTAGGAGCTGTTAATGTGGCATTGTTGTCATATCTACTAGATAATTAGCTACCCATGTTGAAGAGTTACAGCAAACTGTTAGATGCAGTTAGGATTGGAAAATTGTCAGTCAAATGGGGGGAAAAGTATCTAACATTTCACTATAAACTGAGTGCTTCATTTTTAAACTACTAGTTCTGTAGTTAATTGAGTAACTTGTGAAATGTTTTATTAGCTTGTTTACTTTGAAGCCTGCAGTTAGTTCACACAAGAACAAATAGAACACAGCTGGCAGTCTCTAATCAAGTTACATTACAGTTCCTGCATTAGAATTGGCACAATTTCTTCAGATAATCCGGCTGATTTGTTTTGCTTTCGTGGCCCTGGACTGGGCAAGGGTGGGAAATTTTCCCACTTTGTTCTGTATCTCCCCAGTGTCCATCCTCCAGGCCCAGCAATGTACAAGATGTACCCTAACAGGATCCAAATTAGAAAAGTGAGTTCACTGATGTGCAGTGTGACTTGTGTCTCTACTGTGCTCAAGGCCAGGAACATTCATTAGTTCCAGGCATGTGTTGTTGTGATGATGGCAGAGGATGCTCAGGACTTTTGTATATGCAGCAGCCTGTTTAATCATCGAGAGTAAAATTCCAAACATTTTACATGAAAACATAATTGGATTATTTTATGGGCAGCCCCAAGGGAGCCGCTGCCTCTACACTGCAGCAGTTCTCTGAGACCAGTTGCAGCATTGCTGTATCTACAATTAAGCTTGACTCCCCCACAGAAGCCAGGATATCCTGTCTTCAATATTAAAATTAATTCAAACAGAATATGGTATGGGATGCAAATCACCCATTCAGAAATCCCCTCCCACTGACCTGCATGGAGCAGCAGATCCAGGCAACGTTTCTATTCTGCCTTTCTGTTTAAAGCACTTTGGCGCTTCAGGGCTGCAGTGGTGTTTCTCTGCACCCGAACTGCCCATTCTCCTTATAACAAATGAAGGATTTGAGGGAAAACACAGATTATAAGCCTGGAAGAAGAAGGAGTAAGGCCGCGGAGGGTTTAAAACACAAACATATGAGCATGCAAACATACGAATTTGGAGCAGGATAAGGCCACTCGGCCCCTCGAGCCTGCTCCGCCATTCAATAAGATTATGGCTGATCTGATTGTAACCTCAGTCCCACATTCCTGCCTACCCCCGATAACCTTTCACCCCCTTGTTAATCAAGAATATCTCTAGCTCTGCCTTAAAAATATTCAAAGTCTCTGCTTCCACCACCTTTTGAGGAAGAGAGTTCCAAAGACTCGCGACCCTCTGAGAGAAAACTTTTCTTCTCACACCTGTCTTAAATAAGCGACCCCTTATTTTTTAAACAGTGACCTCTATGTTCTAGATTCTCCCACAAGAGGAAACATCCTCTCCACTTACACCCTGTCAAGACTCCTCAGGATCTTAAAGGTTTCAATCAAGTCGCCTCTTACTCTTCAAAACTCCAGTGGATACAAGCCTAGTCTGTCCAACCTTTCCCCATAAGACAACCCGCCCATTCCTGGTATTAGACTAGTAAACCTTCTGTGAACTGCTAACACATTTACATCTTTCCTTAAATAGAGAGACTGTACACAATACTCCAGATGTGGTCTCACCAGCGCCCTGTACAACTGAAGTGTAACCTCCCTACTCTTGTAATCAATTTGCCTCTCAATAAATGATAACTTATTAGCTTTCCTAATTACTTGCTGTGCCTGCATAGTAACTTTTCTGATTCATGCGCTAGGACACCCAGATCCCTCTGAATCTCATAGCTCTGCAATCTCTCACTGTTTAGATAATCTTTTTTATTCTTGCTGCCAAAATGAACAATTTCACATTTGCCCATATTATACTACATTTGCAAGATCTTTGCCCAATCACTAAACCTATCTATGTCCCTTTGTAGCCTCCTTATTTCCTATTCACAGTTTACTTGCCTATCTACCTTTGTCAGCAAATTTGGCAACCATACCTTGGGCTCCTTCATCCAAGTCATTTCTATAAATTGTAAAAAGTTGAGGCCCCAGCACTGATCCCTGTGGTACACCACTCATCACATCCTGTCAACCAGAAAATGACCCATTTATGCCAACTCTGTTTCCTTTTAGCTAGCCAGTCTTCTGTCCGTGCCAATATTTTCCGCAATATTCTTTGATGTGGCACCTTATCAAATGCCTTCGAAAATCTAAGTGCAGTACATCCACTGGTTCCCCTTTATCCATAGCACGTGATTCCTTCAAAGAACTCCAATAAATTGTTTAAATATGATTTCCGTTTCACAAAACTGTGTTGACTCTGCCTGATTGCCTTGTATTTTTCTAAGTGCCTGCGATAACATCTTTAAAAGTAGCTTCTAACGCTTTCCCTATGACAGATGTTACACTAACTGGCCTGCAGTTTCCTGCTTTCTGTCTTCCTCTCTTTTTGAATAAAGGAGTTACATTTGCAAGGAATAGAATTCTGAACTTTTGGATTTGCTAGTCCAGGAGCCAAAGTAGACCTGAAAACATGGGAGTGGAGTGTCTGGATAAATTTCACTTGGGGAAAGTTAAGGTTCTGGTAGAGGAGTTTGGCATGAATTTAATTTTAAGGAAGGTGGGAGGTCAGCCACGAGAGTATTGGAATAGTCAAATCATCACTAAAACCACCTATTTCCACCTCAGTAACACTGCCCAACTCTGCCCCTACCTCAGCTGATATGCTGCTGAAACCCTCGTTCATGTCTTTTGTTACCTCGAGAGCACCTCTGGCTGGTCTCCCACATCCTGCCCTCAGTGAGCTTATCCAAAACTCTGCTATCTGTGCCCCAATTCACACCATGTCCCAATCACCCATCACCCCTGTGCTCTCTGACATGCATTAAGCAATGCCTTGATTTTAAAATTCTCATCCTTGTTTTCAAATCCCTCCATTGCCTCTCCCCTCACTATCTCTAATCTCCTCCAACCTGGCAACCCCTGGGATCTCTGTGCAGTTTAGTGCAAATGAAGACAAATGCGTGCAAGGGATTTCTGATGAGAAATTAGTTTGGAAAAGTCAAGAGAGAGGCGTGTATCGAGGAAACGGCATTGGTTCAGGGCCTGACAGGTTGGACAGTGAGAGAGGAGAATGGCGCAGTAGGGTTACTGATCATGAGGTAGGTACAGGCGCCTGGATGGGACCTTTGTAGTACGTTAGGTGAAGCATCGAGGATCTCTCTTTGAAGCATCTAATTCCTGTTGAGAAGGATTTGATGGACTCTGCTTCAGAATTGATTGTGGAAGAAAATTTCACATTCTAATCATTCTTTATGAATAGAAATGTTTTTTAACTTCCCTTTTAATTTTCTTTCAAACTTATAGTTTCTCCTTAATGATGATGACCATGAGAAACCATCTATCAATGTTTTGAAGTGTATGTTGATAATACACAGACAAGCACAGCTTACATTAAATGCACTAATTATAGACATCATAAAAAGTGCCAGGGCATTTCACAGGAGCATTATAAAACAAAACCCTGAGGGTCAATGTGGAGAGGATGTCTCCTCCTGTGGGAGAATCTAGAACTAGGGGCCCTGTTTAAAAATAAGGGGTCACCCCTTTAGGACAGATGAGAAGAATTTTTTTCTGAAGGTCGTGAGTCTTTGGAACTCTTGCTCAAGAGGTGGTGGAAGCAGAGCCTTTGAATATTTTTAAGGCAGAGGTAGATTCTTGATGAGCAAGAGGGCGAAAGATTGTTGGGGACAGGTGGAAATGTGGAGTTGAGGTTACAATCAGATCAGCCATGGTCTTATTAAATAGCGGTGCAGGCTCAATGGGCCGGGTGGCCTTATCCTGCTCTTAATTCGTATGTTCGTAAAATATAACACTGAGCTACATAAGGAGATATTAGGCCAGGTTTCTTTTTTATTCTTTGGGATTTGGCTGTCACTTGTGAGGCCAGCATTTGTTGCCCATCCCTAATTACCCTTGAACTGAGTGGCTTGCTAGGCCATTTCAGAGTCGACCACATTGCTGTGGATCTGGAATCACATGTAGGCCAAACCAGGTAAGGATGGCAGATTTCCTTCCCTAAAGGACATTAGTGAGTGAACCAGATGGGTTTCAACAACAATGGATGATAGTCTGATGGTCATCATTAATGACACTAGCTTTATATTCCAAACTTAATTAATTATATTTAAATTCCACCAGCTGCTGTGGCATTTGAACCCATGTTCCCAGAGCATTAACCTCCGTCCCAGGATTACTAGTCCAGTGACATTACCACTATGCTGCCATCGCCCCCTGACCAAAAGGGTCACCCTAATGGAGGAAAGTGAGGCGGAGAGATTTAAGGAGGGGAATTCCAGAGATTTAGGCCAAGGCAGCTGAAGGCACAGCCACCAATGGTGGAGCGATTAAAATCTAGGATACTGCAGAGGGCAGAATTAGAGGAGCACTAATCTTGGAAGGTTGTGGAAATTTCAGAGGTAGGGATGGAGGGATTTGAAAACGAGGATGAGAATTTTAAAATCAAGACTTTGCTTGACCAAGAGTCAGTGTAGGTCAGTGATCATAGGTAGTGAATGGGACTTAGTGAGAGGTAAGACCCAGGCAACAGAGTTTTGGATGACCTCACATTTACAGAAGGTAGAATTGGCAGGGCAAAGGAAATCATACCTTAAAAGGTACACAGCATGTGTACCCAGTATGCAGCATCTTGCAATACCTTGCATTCACTGGTCACCTCCACTCCATTTATAATTTTACCTTCCAAACTCTCTGCTTACAGTTTGTTCTGTTGAATTTTACATTATAGAATATTACAGCACAGAGGAAGCCATTCAGCCCATCAAATCTGTGCCAGCTCTTTAAAATAAATTGTGAATAAGCTGTCTTAATATCCTTGTGTTTGTTTCATATTTTCATTTCACGTCAATCAGACATAATGTTGTTGTTTTTCACAGCTGGGTGTGCTCTTGGAGTTGGTATTACGAACATTCTGCACACGGTGAACCCATCACTTGTTATCCTTTCTGGAGTCCTGGCTGCTCATTATGAGAGTATTGTGAAGGAGGTGGTTGCTCAACGAGCCCTGACATCCACCCAGGCAGTGGAGATAGCTGTCTCTGGTCTCTCTGATCCTGCACTCCTTGGAGCAGCTAGTATGGTTTTAGATTACACAACGCGCAGAACCTATTAGACCAATGGGAGTTTGTCCCCAGAATTGTCCTTGTCTCCATTTACATTTATGAAATTAGTTTATGCTTTATTCTCAACTATTTTTATTTATTTATTCAGTCTTCCATGTGGATTTAGTACTGCCCTGAAACTAACTTCAGGAGAAAGGTCAAACGCAACTGTCCTCTGGCTGTGATAGTTTATCTTTCTGTTCCTTTGCCAACACTATTTCTAAATCTCTCCCTCCCACAGAATGCCTGACATTTATAAAGTTCATGAAGGATCAGAGAAAGAGAATATTTCTGTGAAATTCCATAGTGATTTATAAACTACCTTTGGCTTAAGCTAATTCTTACCAATTTTGTGAGAGAATTTTGAGCTCATGACCAAGGTGTAAAGGTGAGCAGAACTATTAGTTCAGAGGGCTAATGGAAATTATAACCGAATGCTGCTGTGCCCTATAACATCCGAGGCTGCAGAATCTGATTATTAACCTCATTCCCATAAAGTTGAAGCAATCCTGGTGCTGCAGCTTTGATCTAGATTCATATCAAGTTCCAAAACCTTTTCGGGTATGCAGACACTAAACGCGTCAAAAAGGGAATAGGGTTTGCAATCGCAATCACACTTGCCACATCAGCTGCCCTAGTACAGCATCTAATGCAGATTCACCTTTTAATTGCAGAACTCTGAACCATTCATACCATCTACCCTTGCACACAAAGGGGATGAAATCACCACCACCTGCATGGTGAAAATGAGCCCAGGTCTTATTCTTGCCTCTGTTGCCAGTTCACATCATTCATGGCCTGACCAAGCCCTCAAGAGGAGCAGAGCTATAAAACCCTCCCAGTCCCCCATTTAACTTTATCAATGATTGTCACTCTTAAGACAGGGAAACCATGGAAAGCTTGTTTAAAAAATTGTGCGTGGCACAGGCGAATGGCTGCAAGTTGTGCTGCTTACACATTTGGTAAAGATTCCTGATTGGAAATGTAGTAGAATATGGTACGCTAGGGTTTGTTTATACAGTGAGATGAAGAGGGGTGGGAGGAGGCTCACGTTGAGCATAAACACCAGTATAGACTAGTTGGGCCTTGTGGTCTGTTTCTGTGCTGTAGGCACTAACTAGATGTAGCCAATACAGTTTGGACAAAGGGAATAAAAATCAAGGTACAATTTGCAGGTGACATGAAAAAGATGGCATGTGAAACTTTCCAAACCCAATAAATCTCAAATACTGAATGGTGATCCATTCTCTGATACAGTCCTTGAGAAGGACTCAAATGGTGAGTGCAGGGATTGTGAATGAACTGTCCAATATAAATTCTGTACTTGCCATTTATCAGTGGATATTCTGTTTAAGCCATGTGTAGTGTAGAATGTATTTCAGCTAACGTATCACTCATATGAGACATATGAACAATATTTCCGTGCAAAATGATTTTCATTCCTAATCTAGTGAAATTTATTATTATCTTGAAACATCTTTTGCAGGAATTCAAGTAACTAGACTGCAATATTTAAATAACTTGTCATGGAATTAGTTTAATTATTTTGAGAATCACTGGTCCTTAACTATTTTAACAATTCCAATAATATTAACCATGTATTGCATGGCTTTTAGCAGTAGGTTGGCATTAACAGAGTCACAATCAGTTTTTCAGATTTTTTCTTCAACTTGCCAGTCTTGAAATCTATATTTTTGTAATTTCTGTCAATCACTGAGATAAACACTTTAACTAAATCAGTGACAGATAATTAAACAAGGTTGCAGCCAATGTGTGACTCCTTCCTTTCTCTGCCATTTCTGCCTTATTTTAAAAAGATATAAATATAGTAGATTAATGGTGATAATGAAATGCTGTAATCAGTTAATTATCACAAGCCTTCTGTGCTGTTTTAGGAGTTGCTCAGGAAGGAAGGAGGGTGTAGTTGTTTTGGTTATTTAGGTATAAAGATAGTGGGTGAACTGGTTATAAGGCAGTAGATTAAGGTTGTGGATATGTTAATTTTGGGCATTTAAGGAGAGGGAAGTAAATTTATTGATTACAGGGTAATAAAGATAGGTGTTAGCGTACAGGTTTTAAGGAAATAAAGACAAAGATTTAATGTAGAAAAAAAAGAAACCTTTTACTTTATTATCAACAGAATTAATGTTTCCAACTTACCTGCAGTAAAGTTTAGTCAAAATTTTCTTTTTTTTGGTCTGTCTTGAACTTGTTTCTTTTTCATTTCCATCAAATTCAGGAAAGATGGTACTGATTGTAATTAATTTATTATCTAATAATTGTATAGAAATAGCACAATCATTTATTCTGTTAGCAAATGACAAGCCACGGAGATCTTTACGTGTGATCGTGAAGGAGTTGTGTTTCCCACAGCCATCACTAATGAAACTCTGTTCATTCCTTAATCCAGTTTAAGGAAGAAAATGTAACATATTTTTGGAAATTTTAATTTTGGTATTAAAAACCCATTGGTTAAAATCCTTATTTAAAGTTTGTGAATCAACTTTATTATAGTAACTTTTGAACTGTTGATGAATTTTTTAAAATTAGCTCAATGTGCCACAGAAACGAATTCTAAGATGACAGTAAAAGTTGAAATGACGGCTCGGGTTGTTGGATTCTCGCTAACTGGTGGTGTTTATCCTGTTTGGTTCCCAATCTAAGCAAGGTTTCTGCACACTGGGGGATACGGTGACTCCTATGTCCAAAGAGTCAGAAATTTAGGGTGCAGCAAAAATTCTCTGCTCTCTAAACATTTAAGTAAAGGGAAGAGGGCTTTACAAAGTTTTTGCAGCAGTGCCATACTGTTTAAAATAAAAGTAAAGCACTTGAATTCTCATTTTTCTGTCTGTTTCCCTATTCTGCTGATTGCATTTGTTTAATTTTATTTTTCTGTTCTATTCTAACCCAATTTGCATTTTAACAATGAATAGCTTTAAAATACTCTACAAGCCTCTTCCAGTTTTCTCCACCATGGCTCTACACAGGTGTCAGCTGTGTCTCAGCGGAGTTCCCCTCCCCCTCAGTCAGAAGCTTGTGGGTTCAAGTCCCACTGCAGAGGCTTGAACACAAACATCTAGGCTGACAATCCAGTGCAGTTCTAAAGGAGTGCTGCACTGTTGGAGGTGCATTCTTTTCGATGAGATATTAAACTGCAGCCCTGTTTGCCTGGAATTAAAAGACCCCATGGCACTGTTTTGGAAGAGAACAAGGATGTTCTCCCTAGTGTCCCTCACCAAAACAGATTATCTGGCCATTGTCATATTAATTTTTGAGGGAATTTGATGTGCACCTTACTGGCCAGATCAGGTGTGAACTTGATATATTGGCCAGCCTGCTAGAACAAGGCATCAGTGACTTCCTTTGTGTAGTGATGGGTTGCTAACTTTTCTCCAGCCAATCCCTGCAACAAACCACAGGTGAAAAGTTATGCCAAAACACACCATGTATCTGCCACTTTCCGATATTAACTCCTGCTCCAGTGTCCTACACAGCTTTGTCACATACCTGCCTAGAGAGATGCAGTCTTCATAGACAATGCTCGGACATCTCCATGAAGCTGACCTTCTGACAGTGCACCCTTTGAGCTGGGTAGCACCTTCTGAAATGATGAAGCTGCCCTCCTGTCCCCATGTGCCCTCCTCCAATGGTTTCTTCAACCTGCTAGAGCTCCCTGGCTACAGCACAGGCACTGCATGTGGCTGCATCCCCATCTCTGTGCCACACTCCTCACTGAGACCACTGTGATGAACCAACACTTATCCTGACTCCAGTGGCTGCTGTGGACCTCGGACATACCCTTCCATTTAAAGCACTTCACTTTGGCCCCACCCAGTGCAGTGCCTCCAAACTTGACAGTATCACTTCCTGAAGGCGCAGCCTGTAGACAGCTTCACAGTATGGCTGCCAGCTCCCTTCACAGCTTAACTGCTACTTGAAAGAGGGTAAGCCTTTGTACATCCTGTGTGCCATTGAAAAATTCAGAAAAACGTAAAGTGCTTGACAACTGGCTGTTAAGCAACCTTAATTACTTGCCTATCACTGCTGTATCAGCCACCGACCCATCCCATCACCCACATCTCGTAAAAGTGTCACAATATGGCCGTGCAAGGTGGTCACCAACACCCTGATATTGGTCCATGCGTGTGCACAAACCCAATGACGTGCAATGCATCAGTTTATCCAGCACATGGCTACTTCATACCGCTTTCAAACTCAGTTATTGCAATATGCTCTTAGTTTGTGGATTCCACCCATCACTTAGTCGGCAGGTTGCTGGGAATGTCCAGCTGACCAGCATTTTATCGACACTTGGAGAAAGTGTTACAGTATTTTGTGAGGAGTGACAGGAACAATCCAGAATCGTTGCTGAACGCCCAGGCTTCACTCACTGATTTCTGCTGTCTTGAATCGATAAGCCATTTGAACATATGTTTCTAAATATTCAGTGATCTAAAAGATTCACTCAAGATAGGAAAGAAAGTTGTTGTAATGTTGTACTGAGCTCACAAATTCTAGACGTCTAGCAAAAGGGCAGAATCCTGCCTTAAAATGTCTGCATATCTGTCACATTCTCAAACCACATCAGTTTAAGATAAATCAATAAGTTAATGATGTTGCAGAACTAAAGTATTGACAGCCGCTTTATTTTGACACATGCTACCTAGCTCTTGAGAGTAAATAAGCTGGGTTTATGGTGCACATTGCCCCCTACAAAGATGGCGGCTGCACATGCACGGCATTGGCAGGATACCCAGCCCTCGCAAAATTGGTCATCGGTGGGACAGTGTTAGCCAGCCTTCCTGACACAGGCCCACGCCTTCATTCCTGCCACCACAGGGCCAATAAAGTTCTGCCCTCAGTGTACATGTAATTGTATCTTTTGCTAGATTATAGGAATTGTCGGAGCAAGATTTGCACACACAGTTCTAGGCCAGTGGAGCTGCACTAGTGCAGATTTATTTCATCCAATAAATACATCGTAGAATCTGAAAATAGTGATGAGGGACATTTGCCTCTGAGGAAAATGTAAATTCCATTCCATTTTCAAAGCGAATATGGATCCTGGTTTCATCACTTAATTTCTGATGAGCAGTTCACGTGCTAACAACCCTCTGCATAGATGATCTCCAGTTGCATAGGGTTCTGTTAATGGTCTGATAATCCAGAGACTGGAGAGTCCAAATCCCAACGTGACAGTTTGAGAATTTGAATTCAGTTTTATTTAAATCAGAAATTAAGCTGGTATCGGTAAAAGTGACCATGAAGCTGTCGGAGAGTCACGTCCATCGTATCACTAGCATTACCTTCAACCTCCTTTGTTATCTCATTTAAAAAAACTTAAACACAATTTGCTTTTAACAAATCTGAGCTGGTTTTCCTTAATTAATCCATACTTATCCAAGTGACTGTTACTTTTGTCCTGGAATTTTATTTCTTAAATCTTCCCCACTAACAACCTGACTGGCATGTAGTTGCTGGATTTACCTTTACACCTTTTTTTTGAACAAGGGTGTAACATCACAATTCTCCAGTCCTCTGGCACCAGCCCTCAATCTAAGAAGGATTGAAAGCTTATAGCCGTTTCCTCTGATTTCCACCTTTCCTTACCCTCCCTATCCTTGGATGCATTTCATCTGGTCCCGGTGACTTAGCAAGTACAGCCAGCTTTTCTAATATCTCTTAATCAATTTTTAGCCCACCCAGTATCTAAACTACCTTCTCTTTCACTGTGACTTTGGTAGCATTTTCTTCCTTGGTAAAGACAGATGAAAAATACTCATTTAGCATCTCAGCCATGTTTCTGGCTCCATGTGCCCTTTTCTGTACTTATTTGGCCCCTCGCCTCTTACTACCTTTTGCTATTTATATGCCTATAAAAGGTATTCCCTTTTACGTCAGTTGCCAGTCTCTTCTCATACTCCCGCTTTGCCTGTCTCATTTTCTTCGTCACTTCCCCTCTGAACTTTCTAAATTCTGGTTCTCACTAGTATTGTCAACCTGACGTCTGTCATACGCACCTTTGACGAGCTTCAACTTCCTCTCCACCTCTTTCATTATCCATGGAGCTCCAGCTTTGATTACCCTGCCTTTCCCCCTCGTGGGATTGACTGCGCCTGAATTCTGTCCTCTTTAAAGACAGCCCATTGTCCCGCTACAGCTCTGCCTTCCGACCTATCATTCCAATTTACCTGGGATAGGTGTGTCCTCGACTCGCTGAAACAGGCCCCCCTCCAACTTAGTATTTTTATTCTAGATTGCTCATTATCCATTTCCATAGTTAATCTAAACCATATGATACTATGATCACTCTCCCCTAAATGTTCCTCTACTGACATTTGATTTACCTCATTTTCTAGAACCAGATCCACCAATGCCTCCTCCCTCAATGGGCTGATATCAAGAAAGTCGTCCTGAACACAATTAAGAAACTCTTCCCCCTCTCTGCCTTTTACACTATTACTGTTCCAGTCTATATTGGGATAATTGAAGCCCCTTCCATTGTTACTCTGTAGTTTTTGCATCTCTGCAATGTTCCTAAAAATTTGCTCTTCTCTATCTTTCCTACTAGCTGCATATATCCAGTAGCATAATAGCACTTCTATTGTTTCTTAGCTCTAAATAGATTCTGCCCATGACCCCTCCAGAGAGAACATGTTTTCTCTTCACTTTAATTTTCTATTTAAACAATATTGCTTATCTTTCCTGAACACCTTATATCAAGGAATATTTATTACCCAGTCCTGCCATTTTTGAGGTCTCCCTTATTGCCACATCATTATATCCCCACGTGGCTATTTGTGCCTTGATGACCAGGAGTCTGACTGCATGTAGCTGGTCTGAATATGGGCTGAAGGTATATTCCCAGAAATGAGCGGAGATGTTGACACTGCAATGAGCTCGTCTGCCAAGTCTGCACCCTCCAATCTCCAGAATCTGCAATGTTGCTGTCTTTCAACATTAGGCAATCGCACTGGGAGAGTTGATCATCTCTGTGCATGATACAGGGATATAGCCACAGTCTCACGTTACTTTAGCCTGTGACGGTTCTCAGGTTGAGCAAGATCCATGTCCTTGAATTTGAGAAAATTCACAAAAGAACCACTAATACCTTGTGAAATGGCCCAGCTCCTTTCAGGGTCAATTGGGGAAGGGCAACAAATGCTGGCCTTTCCAGCAATGCCCACATCCTGTGAAAGAATAAAGAAAAAAAAATTGCTTGAGGGGTTAGTGCTGATGTGGCAGGTCTGTGACAGACACAGCAGTTCATGACGTGTGTAAAATTAGTTAATTAAGAATTTTCTGAGAGCAAATTGGGAGGTATTTTTAGTTTTGTGATTGTGATTATTACGATTACTTGACAAATGGGGAGGAGTTGGAATGACAAAAATGTAGAGGTTGTGCGTGTGTGCACTTTCCTGTTGACTGGTTTACCCACAGCTACGTGTCCTAAATAGCACTCATGAAAAAAACTCCATTAACTCCCTCATTACTACAAAGTCTTGAATTGCTCCTTAAAGCACTGAAAAACTATCCAACTTACCACAGATCTTGTTACTTCAATGAGATCAATACAAGAGGAAGGCAACTAACAAACTTGCAGACTGTGCTCCTGACTTACAGACTCAGACATCTATATCAGGAAATGGTGGAACCAGCCGCCCCTTAGATGGGAAACCATACATCCTCGCAGTCCAGTGTCAGCAGAGCCATTGCAAATACACAAGGATCAATGCAGATAATGTTCACAAGAAAGCTGAAGCCTTTGTCCTCCACCCCTTGTCATTGAATAGTACAGCAAAGGAGGAGGCCATTTGGCCTATCAAGCCTGAACTGGCTCTTTCATGGAACAATTCAGTCCCAGCCTCCCTTCACGTTCTCAATTCCCTCGCAATTCTTTCCCTCTGACAAAAGTTTTACTTGGAGATTGTTGTTGTTGTTGCAACCAAGACTCACAAACTCCATCATGCAGAGACCCCTGCTTAACCTCGCAGTACCTATCCCTGTAACCTCCTCCAGCCCCTACAACCCTCCCTATCCCTGTAACCTCCAGCCCCCTGCAACCTCCCTATCTCTGTAACCTCCTCCAGCCCTCTACAACCCTCCCTATCCCTGTAACCTCCTCCAGCCCCTACAACCCTCCCTATCCCTGTAACCTCCAGCCCCCTGCAACCTCCCTATCTCTGTAACCTCCTCCAGCCCTCTACAACCCTCCCTATCCCTGTAACCTCCTCCAGCCCCTACACCCCTCCCTATCTCTGTAACCTCCTCCAGCCCCTACACCCCTCCCTATCTCTGTAACCTCCTCCAGCCCCTACAACCCTCCCTATCTCTGTAACCTCCAGCACCTTACAACCCTCCCTATCTCTGTAACCTCCTCCAGTCCCGACAACCCTCCATATCTCTGTAACCTCCAGCATCCTACAACCCTCCCTATCTCTGTAACCTCCAGCCCCTACACCCCTCCCTAACTCTGTAACCTCCTCCAGCCCCTACAACCCTCCCTATCTCTGTAACCTCCAGAACCCTACAACCCTCCCTCTCTCTGTAACCTCCCGCCCCCTACAACCCTCCCTATCCCTGTAACCTCCAGCCCCCTGCAACCTCCCTATCTCTGTAACCTCCTCCAGCCCTCTACAACCCTCCCTATCCCTGTAACCTCCTCCAGCCCCTACAACCCTCCCTCTCTCTGTAACCTCCCGCCCCCTACAACCCTCCCTATCTCTGTAACCTCCTCCAGCCCCTACAACCCTCCCTATCTCTATAACCTCCAGCACCCTACAACCCTTCCTATCTCTGTAACCTCCTCCAGTGCCTACAACGCTCCCTATCTCTGTTACCTCCTCCAGCCCCTGCAACCCTCCCTATCCCTGTAACCTCCTCCAGCCCCCTACAACCCTCCCTATCCCTGTAACCTCCTCCAGCCCTCTACAACCCTCCCTATCCCTGTAACCTCCTCCAGCCCCCTACAATCCTCCCTATCCCTGCAACCTCCTACAACCCTCCCTATCTCTGTAACCTCCAGCACCTTACAACCCTCCCTATCTCTGTAACCTCCTCCAGTCCCGACAACCCTCCCTATCTCTGTAACCTCCAGCATCCTACAACCCTCCCTATCTCTGTAACCTCCAGCCCCTACACCCCTCCCTAACTCTGTAACCTCCTCCAGCCCCTACAACCCTCCCTATCTCTGTAACCTCCAGAACCCTACAACCCTCCCTCTCTCTGTAACCTCCAGCCCCCTACAACCCTCCCTATCTCTGTAACCTCCTCCAGCCCCTACAACCCTCCCTATCTCTATAACCTCCAGCACCCTACAACCCTCCCTATCTCTGTAACCTCCTCCAGTGCCTACAACGCTCCCTATCTCTGTTACCTCCTCCAGCCCCTGCAACCCTCCCTATCCCTGTAACCTCCTCCAGCCCCCTACAACCCTCCCTATCCCTGTAACCTCCTCCAGCCCTCTACAACCCTCCCTATCCCTGTAACCTCCTCCAGCCCCCTACAATCCTCCCTATCCCTGTAACCTCCTCCAGCCCCCTACAACCCTCCCTATCCCTGTAAACTCCTCCAGCCCCCTACAATCCTCCCTATCCCTGTAACCTCCTACAACCCTCCCTATCTCTGTAACCTCCTCCAGCTCCAGGAAATGGCACTCACTCAACTGCTTCAATCTCTGCTGTTCTCTCTAATCTC
Organism: Cetorhinus maximus; assembly: GCF_964194155.1. Taxonomy (NCBI): domain Eukaryota; kingdom Metazoa; phylum Chordata; class Chondrichthyes; order Lamniformes; family Cetorhinidae; genus Cetorhinus; species Cetorhinus maximus. The sequence goes on from NC_135879.1 coordinate 942,049, forward strand.
ATCCTTTGGAAATAACATGCATGGTCCTTCAAAAATCTCCATTAATATTCTTTACAGAACATCATGACAATATTTATCAAATTCACTAAACAGTGCGAGCTTTAATATTTAACAGCTTTCAAGGAACATGAACGCAGTGTGTCTCTGACACATCTGTTTTATTCTGACTGGCGGAGTGGGAGGGAGAGGTAGCATCTCTGCCGGGCAGGGCTTGCTGCACTCTGGACTGGCTCAAACTGTATTGGTCCTCACCTTCACCCAGCTCTCAGCTGTGGCGCCCAGTAGTTGTTAGCATGTGACAGTGAGCACCCTTGGGTGGTAGGGGGAGCCATTGAGTTGCCTTCCCCCAGTGACTTAGGGATTTGTCCACCCTGGCATATGAAGACTGGTCCCAGCCGTCTGGACGGATGAGAGCAACCTGATGTTTAACAGTCTTGAAGGCAGATCAGCACCATGTTGTGGAATGAGTGGAGCTCAACCAGACACATCTGGTGCACCCACTGTACCTGGATCTATCTCCAGCTGTTTAGACTCATCTTGCCACTGGATCAAGATAGGTCAGGACGAGAGAGTGAGCCTAACGATGCACAACTCTCCCTCGCAATAATCCAATACATGTGGAAGTCATGTTCATCATCTTTGTATTATCTTCATCCATCATCAATCTGTCACTAGTCCTGTGGTGATGGGCGAACAATGTGAGTGTGGATTCCCTGGGAGCTGTTGTCACAGCTTGGCACAATGTCCAGACTGCCACCCTCAGCAAGACCCACCTGCCTGAGGAGGGGCAGCTCAAGGAAATCGGTGCATGTTACACATTCTTTTGGAGTAACTGTGGAAAAGAATAACAGTGCGAAACTTGTGGAGTCTTTGCTGTTATGAACCATTTCATTAGTAAGTTGACTTGCCTCCCCAAGTGTCTGAATGATCGCTTGGTGGTGTTTAAACTACAGCAGCATGGTAACAGACAAGCAAGTCTCATCAGTGTGTCCACCCTAACATGACAAACTGATGAAATCAAGGACCCACTTTTTGATTGCTGCTGCTACAAGATCAGATGAGTTGAGAATTCTTGGTGACATCAACACAAGAGTTGGTGCAGTTTCAGAAAAGTTCCAGGAACCACTGATATGCGTTTGTTGTTAGGTAGTTCCAGAAGAAATGCCAAGAACAGAACACAGACTCTACACCACTTTTGTTGACCTGACAACAAACTTTGACACAGTCAACATGAGGGTCTTTAGAAGGTAAAGGAGAAATTCAGCTGCTCTGAGAAATTCATCACAATGGTTTGACAGTTTCATGACAACATGCTCGTAGGTGTCCTGGATGATGGTGAGTCTTCTGACACATTCCCAGTCACTAATGGAGTTAAACAGGGCTGCATGCCAGTGCCAATCCTCTTCAGCGCGTTTTTCTCTGCCATGCTCTCCAATACCTTCCACGATGGTGATCCTGGTATCAAAATCAGATATCACATGGACGGAAAGTTGCTCAGCCTGAGACGTCTCTGGGCAAAGAATAAGGTCTTCAACGACCCAATTCACAGCTTCCTGTTTGCTGTTGGCTGTGCGCTAGCTGTCGGCTCAGAGCTAGAGATGGACATGTTCTCCAATGTATGTGACAACTTTAGCCTTCTGATCAGCATAAAGAAGACGGATGTAACATACTGATCTGGGCAGCAGACTCCCTCAAACTGCCATATTGATGACAAGACACATGCAAGAATTGCCAGAGCACATCTAGACTGCGGCAGATTTTAAACATCAGTCTGCACAGGAATGAAGAGGGGTAAGTCTGCTTCTCAAAGTCTATAGAGCAATAGCCCTGCCCACTGTGCCTTACGCATCTGAGACTTGGACTGTGCACTACAGTCATGCCAAAAAGCTCAACCACTTTCACTTGAGCTGAGTTTGGAAGCTTCGGAAGATCAGATGGCAGGAGAAAGTACCAGACACTGAGGTGCTGACCCAAGCTGCATGCCAATCATACCTCCCACTGGTGAGCATGTTTCCACAGGGGTAGCATCCCACCATCTTCCTGCCCATCCCCAAGCTCACCCCATAATACTGGGGGTCAGGTGGGTGCCAAAATCAGGAGCTCGCCCTCCATATTGAAATGAATAATCTAGGGTCAATTAGGCTTGTAATGAAACCAATTAACCCTGCTAATACACTGCCTGTACCACAAAACAAACCAATTAACCCTGCTAATACACTGCCTGCACCACAAAACAAACCAATTAACCCTGATAATACACTGCCTGTACCACAAAACAAACCAATTAACCCCGATAATACACTGCCTGTACCACAAAACAAACTAATTAACCCTGATAATACATTGCCTGTACCACAAAACAAACCAATTAACACTGATAATACATTGCCTGGACCACAAAACAAACCAATTAACCCCGATAATACACTGCCTGTACCACAAAACAAACCAATTAACTCTGATAATACACTGCCTGGACCACAAAACAAACCAATTAACTCTGATAATACATTGCCTGGACCACAAAACAAACCAATTAACCCTGATAATACACTGCCTGTACCACAAAACAAACTAATTAACTCTGATAATACCCTGCCTGCACCATAAAACAAGCCAATTAACCCTGATAATACACTGCCTGCACCATGAAACAAGCCAATTAACCCTGATAATACACTGCCTGTAACATAAAACAAACCAATTAACTCTGATAATACCCTGCCTGCACCATAAAACAAACTAATTAACCCTGATAATACACTGCCTGCACCACAAAACAAACCAATTAACTCTGATAATACCCTGCCTGCACCATAAAACAAACTAATTAACCCTGATAATACACTGCCTGTACCACAAAACAAACTAATTAACCCTGATAATACACTGCCTGCACCACAAAACAAACCAATTAACTCTGATAATACATTGCCTGGACCACAAAACAAACCAATTAACCCTGATAATACACTGCCTGTACCACAAAACAAACTAATTAACCCTGATAATACACTGCCTGTAACATAAAACAAACCAATTAACTCTGATAATACATTGCCTGGACCACAAAACAAACCAATTAACCCTAATAATACCCCGCCTGCACCATAAAACAAGCCAATTAACCCTGATAATACACTGCCTGTAACATAAAACAAACCAATTAACCCTGATAATACACTGCCTGTATCATAAAACAAGCCAATTAACCCTGATAATACACTACCTGCACCATAAAACAAGCCAATTAACCCTGATAATACACTGCCTGTACCATAAAACAAACCAATAAACCCTGATAATACACTGCCTGCACCATAAAACAAGCCAATTAACCCTGATAATACACTGCCTGTAACATAAAACAAACCAATTAACCCTGATAATACACTGCCTGTACCATAAAACAGGCCAATTAAACCCGATAATACTCTGCCCGTACCATAAAACAAACCAATTAACCCTGATAATACACTGCCTGTACCGTAAAACAAACCAATTAACCCTGATAATACACTGCCTGTACCATAAAACAAGCCAATTAACCCTGATAATACACTGCCTGTACCATAAAACAGGCCAATTAACCCTGATAATACACTGCCTGTACCATAAAACAGGCCAATTAACCCTGATAATACACTGCCTGTACCATAAAACAGGCCAATAACCCTGATAATACACTGCCTGTACCATAAAACAAGCTAATTAACCCTGATAATACACTGCCTGTACCTTAAAACAGGCCAATTAACCCTGATAATACACTGCCAGTACCATAAAAAGCAAATCAAACCTGATAATACTCTACCCGTACCATAAAACAAACCAATTAACCCTGATAATACACTGCCTGTACCATAAAACAGGCCAATTAACCCTGATAATACACTGCCTGTACCATAAAACAGGCCAATTAACCCTGATAATACACTGCCTGTACCATAACACAAGCTAATTAACCCTGATAATACACTGCCTGTACCATAAAACAGGCCAATTAAACCCGATAATACTCTGCCCATACCATAAAACAAACCAATTAACCCTGATAATACACTGCCTGTACCATAAAACAGGCCAATAACCCTGATAATACACTGCCTGTACCATAAAAAAAACCAATTAACCCTGATAATGCACTGCCCGTACCATAAAACAAACCAATTAACCCTGATAATACACTGCCTGTACCATAAAACAAACCAATTAACCCTGATAATACGCTGCCTGTACCATAAAACAAGCCAATTAACCCTGATAATACATGGCCTGTACCATAAAACAAGCCAATTAACCCTGATAATACACTGCCTGTACCAGAAAATAAACCAAATAACCCTGACAATACACTGCCTGTACCATAAAACAAGACAATAACCCTGATAATATACTGCCTGTACCATAAAACAAGCCAATTAACCCTGATAATACACAGCCTATACCACAAAACAAACCAATAAACCCTGATAATATACTGCCTGTACCATAAAACAGGCCAATAACCCTGATAATACACTGCCTGTACCATAAAACAAGCTAATTAACCCTGATAATACACTGCATGTACCTTAAAACAGGCCAATTAACCCTGATAATACACTGCCAGTACCATAAAAAGCCAATCAAACCTGATAATACTCTACCCGTACCATAAAACAAACCAATTAACCCTGATAATACACTGCCTGTACCATAACACAAGCTAATTAACCCTGATAATACATTGCCTGTACCATAAAACAGGCCAATTAAACCCGATAATACTCTGCCTGTACCATGAAACAAACCAGTTAACCCTGATAATACACTGCCTGTACCATAAAACAGGCCAATAACCCTGATAATACACTGCCTGTACCATAAAACAGGCCAATTAACCCTGATAATACACTGCCTGTACCATAAAACAGGCCAATTAAACCTGATAATACTCTGCCCGTACCATAAAACAAACCAATTAACCCTGATAATACACTGCCTGTACCGTAAAACAAACCAATTAACCCTGATAATACACTGCCTGTACCATAAAACAAGCCAATTAACCCTGATAATACACTGTCTGTACCATAAAACAGGCCAATTAACCCTGATAATACACTGCCTGTACCATAAAACAGGCCAATAACCCTGATAATACACTGCCTGTACCATAAAACAGGCCAATTAGCCCTGATAATACACTGCCTGTACCATAGAACAGGCCAATTAACCCTGATAATACACTGCCTGTACCATAAAACAGGCCAATAACCCTGATAATACACTGCCTGTACCATAAAACAAGCTAATTAACCCTGAGAATACACTGCCTGTACCTTAAAACAGGCCAATTAACCCTGACAATACACTGCCAGTACCATAAAAAGCCAATCAAACCTGATAATACTCTACCCGTACCATAAAACAAACCAATTAACCCTGATAATATACTGCCTGTACCATAAAACAGGCCAATTAACCCTGATAATACACTGCCTGTACCATAAAACAGGCCAATAACCCTGATAATACACTGCCTGTACCATAACACAAGCTAATTAACCCTGATAATACACTGCCTGTACCATAAAACAGGCCAATTAAACCCGATAATACTCTGCCCGTACCATAAAACAAACCAATTAACCCTGATAATACACTGCCTGTACCATAAAACAGGCCAATAACCCTGATAATACACTGCCTGTACCATAAAGAAAACCAATTAACCCTGATAATGCACTGCCCGTACCATAAAACAAACCAATTAACCCTGATAATACACTGCCTGTACCATAAAACAAACCAATTAACCCTGATAATACGTTGCCTGTACCATAAAACAAGCCAATTAACCCTGATAATACATGGCCTGTACCATAAAACAAGCCAATTAACCCTGATAATACACTGCCTGTACCAGAAAATAAACCAAATAACCCTGACAATATACTGCCTGTACCATAAAACAAGACAATAACCCTGATAATACACTGCCTGTACCATAAAACAAGCCAATTAACCCTGATAATACACTGCCTGTACCATAAAACAAACCAATTAACCCTGATAATACACTGCCTGCACCATAAAACAAACCAATTAACCCTGATAATACACTGCCCGTGCCATAAAACAAAGCAATTAACCCTGCTAATACACAGCCTGTACCACAAAACAAACCAATTAACCCTGATAATACACAGCCTGTACCACAAAACAAACCAATAAACCCTGATAATATACTGCCTGTACCATAAAACAGGACAATTAACCCTGATAATACACTGCCTGTACCATAAAACAGGCCAATTAACCCTGATAATACACTGCCTGTACCATAAAACAGGCCAATAACCCTGATAATACACTGCCTGTACCATAAAACAAGCTAATTAACCCTGATAATACACTGCCTGTACCTTAAAACAGGCCAATTAACCCTGATAATACACTGCCTGTACCATAAAAAGCCAATCAAACGTGATAATACTCTACCCGTACCATAAAACAAACCAATTAACCCTGATAATACACTGCCTGTACCATAAAACAAACAAATTAACCCTGATAATACACTGCCTGTACCATAAAACAAACAAATTAACCCTGATAATACACTGCCTGTACCATAAAACAAACAAATTAACCCTGATAATACACTGCCTGTACCATAAAACAAACCAATTAACCCTGATAATACACTGCCTGTACCATAAAACAAGCCAATTAACCCATATAATGCACTGCCTGTACCATAAAATAAACCAAATAACCCTGACAATACACTGCCTGTACCATAAAACAAGCCAATAACCCTGATAATACACTGCCTGTACCATAAAACAAGCCAATTAACCCTGATAATACACTGCCTGTACCATAAAACAGACTAATTAACCCTGATAATACACTGTCTGTACCATAAGACAAGCCAATAACCCTGATAATACACTGCCTGTACCATAAAACAAACCGATTAACCCTGATAATACACTGCCTGTACCATAAAACAAGCCAATAGCCCTGATAATACACTGCCTGTACAATAAAACAGGCCAATTAACCCTGATAATACACTGCCTGTACCATAACACAAGCTAATTAACTCTGATAATACACTGCCTGTACCATAAAACAGGCCAATTAAACCCGATAATACTCTGCCCATACCATAAAACAAACCAATTAACCCTGATAATACACTGCCTGTACCATAAAACAAACCAATTAACCCTGGTAATACACTGCCTGTACCATAAAACAAGCCAATTAACCCTGATAATACACTGCCTGTACCATAAAACAGGCCAATTAACCCTGATAATACACTGCCTGTACCATAAAACAGGCCAATTAACCCTGATAATACACTGCCTGTACCATAAAACAGGCCAATAACCCTGATAATACACTGCCTGTACCATAAAACAAGCTAATTAACCCTGATAATACACTGCCTGTACCTTAAAACAGGCCAATTAACCCTGATAATACACTGCCAGTACCATAAAAAGCCAATCAAACCTGATAATACTCTACCCGTACCATAAAACAAACCAATTAACCCTGATAATACACTGCCTGTATCATAAAACAAACCAATAAACCCTGATAATACACTGCCTGTACCATAAAACAAACTACTTAACCCTGATAATACACTGCCTGCACCATAAAACAAGCCAATTAACCCTGATAATACACTGCCTGTACCATAAAACAAGCCAATTAACCCAATTAATACACTGCCTGTACCATAAAACAAGCCAATTAACCCTGATAATACACTGCCTGTACCATAAAACAAGCCAATTAACCCTGATAATACACTGTCTGTACCATACGACAAGCCAATAACCCTGATAATACAGTGCCTGTACCATAAAACAAGCCAATTAACCCTGATAATACACTGCCTGTACCATAAAACAAACCAATTAACCCTGATAATACACTGCCTGTACCATAAAACAAACCAATTAACCCTGATAATACACTGCCTCTGCCATAAAACAGGTCAATTAACCCTGATAATACACTGCCTGTACCATAAAACAAGCCAATAAACCCTGATAATACACTGCCTGTACCATAAAACAAGCCAATAAACCCTGATAATACACTGCCTGTACCATAAAACAAACAAATTAACCCTGAAAATACACTGCCTGTACCATAAAACAAACAATTTAACCCTGATAATACACTGCCTGTACCATAAAACAAGCCAATTAACCCTGATAATACACTGCCTGTACCATAAAACAAGCCAATTAACCCTGATAATACACTGCCTGTACCATAAAACAAACCAATTAACCCTGATAATACACTGCCTGTACCATAAAACAAGCCAATAACCCTGATAACACACGGCCTGTACCATAAAACAGGCCAATTAACCCTGATAATACACTGCCTGTACCATAACACAAGCTAATTAACTCTGATAATACACTGCCTGTACCTTAAAACAGGCCAATTAAACCTGATAATACTCTGCCCGTACCATAAAACAAATCAATTAACCCTGATAATACACAGCCTGTACCATAAAACAAACAAATTAACCCTGATAATACACTGCCTGTACCATAAAACAAGCCAATTAACCCTGATAATACACTGCCTGTATCATAAAACAGGCCAATTAACCCTGATAATACACCGCTTGTACCATAAAACAACCCAATTAAACCTGATAATACACTGCCCGTACCATAAAACAAACCAATTAACCCTGACAATACACTGCCTGTACCATAAAACAAGCCAATTAACCTTGATAATACACTGCCTGTACCATAAAACAAACCAATTAACCCTGATAATACACTGCCTGTACCATAAAACAGGTCAATTAACCCTGATAATACACTGCCTGTACCATAAAACAAGCCAATAAACCCTGATAATACACTGCCTGTACCATAAAACAAGCCAATTAACCCTGATAATACACTGCCTTTACCATAAAACAAGCCAATAACCCTGATAATACACTGCCTGTACCATAAAACAAACCAATTAACCCTGATAATACACTGCCTGTGCCATAAAACAAGCCAATAACCCTGATAATACCCTGCCTGCACCATAAAACGAGCCAATTAACCCTGATAATACACTGCCTGTACCATAAAACAAACCAGCTAACCCAATTAATACACTGCCTGTAACATAAGACAAGCCAATTAACCCTGATAATACACTGCCTGTACCATAAAACAAGCCAATTAACCCTGATAATACACTGTCTGTACCATAAAACAAGCCAATAGCCCTGATAATACACTGCCTGTACCATAAAACAAACCAATTAACCCTGATAATACACTGCCTGCACCATAAAACAAGCCAATAACCCTGATAATACACTGCCTGCACCATAAAAAAAGCCAATTAACCCTGATAATACACTGCCTGCACCATAAAACAAGTCAATTAACCCTGAGAATACACTGCCTGTACCATAAAACAAACCAATTAACCCTGATAATACCCTGCCTGTACCATAAAACAAACCAATTAACCCTGATAATACACTGCCTGTACCATAAAACAAACCAATTAACCCTGATAATACACTGCCTGTACCATAAAACAAGCTAATTAACCCTGATAATACACTGCCTGTACCATAAAACAAGCCAATTAACCCTGAAAATACACTGCCTGTACCATAAAACAAGCCAATAACCCTGATAAAACACTGGCTGTACCATAAAACAAGGCAATTAACCCTGATAATACACTACCTGTACCATAAAACAAGCCAATTAACCCTGATAATACACTACCTGTACCATAAAACACGCCAATTAACCCTGATAATACACTGCCTGTAGCATAAAACAAGCCAATAACCCTGATAATACACTGCCTGTACCATAAAACAGGCCAATTCACCCTGATAATGCACTGCCTGTACCATAAAACAAGCCAATAACCCTGATAATACACTGCCTGTACCAACAAGCCAATTAACCCTGATAATACACTGCCTGTACCATAAAACAAGCCAATTAACCCTGATAATACACTGCCTGTACCATAAACCATACCCATTAACCCTGATAAAGCACTGCCTGTAATTTAAAACAAACCAATTACCCCTGATAACATACTGCCTGTACCATAAAACATTCCAATTAACCCTGATAATATACTGCCTGTACCATAAGACAAGCCAATAACCCTGATAATACACTGCCTGTACCATAAAACAAACCAATTAACCCTGATAATACACTGCCTGTACCATAAAACAAGCCAATAGCCCTGATAATACACTGCCTGTACAATAAAACAGGCCAATTAACCCTGATAATACACTGCCTGTACCATAAAACAGGCCAATTAAACCCGATAATACTCTGCCCGTACCATAAAACAAACCAATTAACCCTGATAATACACTGCCTGTACCATAAAACAAACCAATTAACCCTGATAATACACTACCTGTACCAAATAACAAGCCAATTAACCCTGATAATACACTGCCTGTACCATAAAACAGGCCAATTAACCCTGATAATACACCGCTTGTACCATAAAACAAGCCAATTAAACCTGATAATACACTGCCTGTACCATAAAACAAACAAATTAACCCTGATAATACACTGCCTGTGCCATAAAACAAGCCAATAACCCTGATAATACCCTGCCTGCACCATAAAACAAGCCAATTAACCCTGATAATACACTGCCTGTACCATAAAACAAACCAACTAACCCAATTACTACACTGCCTGTAACATAAGACAAGCCAATTAACCCTGATAATACACTGCCTGTACCATAAAACAAGCCAATTAACCCTGATAATACACTGTCTGTACCATAAGACAAGCCAATAACCCTGATAATACACTGCCTGTACCATAAAACAAACCAATTAACCCTGATAATACACTGCCTGCACCATAAAACAAGCCAATAACCCTGATAATACACTGCCTGCACCATAAAACAAGCCAATTAACCCTCATAATACACTGCCTGTACCATAAAACAAGCCAATAACCCTGATAAAACACTGGCTGTACCATAAAACAAGGCAATTAACCCTGATAATACACTGCCTGTACCATAAAACAAACCAGCTAACCCAATTAATACACTGCCTGTAACATAAGACAAGCCAATTAACCCTGATAATACACTGCCTGTACCATAAAACAAACCAATTAACCCTGATAATACCCTGCCTGTACCATAAGACAAGCCAATAACCCTGATAATACACTGCCTGTACCATAAAACAAACCAATTAACCCTGATAATACACTGCCTGTACCATAAAACAAACCAGCTAACCCAATTAATACACTGCCTGTAACATAAGACAAGCCAATTAACCCTGATAATACACTGCCTGTACCATAAAACAAACCAATTAACCCTGATAATACCCTGCCTGTACCATAAAACAAACCAATTAACCCTGATAATACACTGCCTGTACCATAAAACAAACCAATTAACCCTGATAATACACTGCCTGTACCATAAAACAAGCTAATTAACCCTGATAATACACTGCCTGTACCATAAAACAAGCCAATTAACCCTGAAAATACACTGCCTGTACCATAAAACAAGCCAATAACCCTGATAAAACACTGGCTGTACCATAAAACAAGGCAATTAACCCTGATAATACACTACCTGTACCATAAAACAAGCCAATTAACCCTGATAATACACTACCTGTACCATAAAACACGCCAATTAACCCTGATAATACACTGCCTGTAGCATAAAACAAGCCAATAACCCTGATAATACACTGCCTGTACCATAAAACAGGCCAATTCACCCTGATAATGCACTGCCTGTACCATAAAACAAGCCAATAACCCTGATAATACACTGCCTGTACCAACAAGCCAATTAACCCTGATAATACACTGCCTGTACCATAAAACAAGCCAATTAACCCTGATAATACACTGCCTGTACCATAAACCAAACCCATTAACCCTGATAAAGCACTGCCTGTAATTTAAAACAAACCAATTACCCCTGATAACATACTGCCTGTACCATAAAACATTCCAATTAACCCTGATAATACACTGCCTGTACCATAAAACAAGCCAATTAACCCTGATAATACACTGCCTGTGCCATAAAACAAGCCAATTAACCCTGATAATACACTGCCTGTACCATAAAACAGGCCAATTAACCCTGATAATACACTGCCTGTACCAACAAGCCAATTAACCCTGATAATACACTGCCTGTACCATAAAACAAGCCAATTAACCCTGATAATACACTGCCTGTACCATAAACTAAACCCATTAACCCTGATAAAGCACTGCCTGTAATTTAAAACAAACCAATTACCCCTGATAACATACTGCCTGTACCATAAAACATTCCAATTAACCCTGATAATACACTGCCTGTACCATAAAACAAGCCAATTAACCCTGATAATACACTGCCTGTGCCATAAAACAAGCCAATTAACCCTGATAATACACTGCCTGTACCATAAAACAGGCCAATTAACCCTGATAATACACTGCCTGTACCATAAAACCTTTTTTGTGGGCAGCAGGGTATGAGCAGGCAGCCCAATTATTTAACTAAAATGTTTAAAAGGTGGGAAGGAAGTGGGGGGCAGTGCTTTTGGGCACTGCCCTTTGCTGATCATGGGGTGGCCTCCCTAATGTTGAACCTTTCCTCCCTTCATTCCCACCCCCTCCCTCCCCCCATCTGTCTCCCTAACTTACCCAAACCCTCCCTGTCCAAGACCCTGGACTCACCTGCCCTGCAGTCCTGGCAGCGGCACTGACACCTTCCTGGACTGATGGAGCTGTCCTCCCCAGTGAGGGTGCAAGGTTCACTGGGCCCTCGTTACTCCGCCCTGTCGTGCTGTACAGCTGCAGGCTGGCATGGGGCACATCGGCTCTCCGCTGCCATGGGGGAGCTGTCCGCTACCCCGTGTTATTCCACTCCACATTGAGACAATCACAACTGAGCTGGACTGGTCATGTAGCCAGAGTGCCTGGCACTCGCTTACCAAAGAGAATCTTTTATGGAGCGCTTGAGTCCAGGATGTGCTCTCATGATGGTTGAAGGAAGCGCTACAGAGACACTCTGAAGGCTTCACTTAGAGTTTTGCTATTGACCCCAAGTCCTGGGAGAAGCTCGTCCACCTGGTGCAACCAAATAAAAAGCAGTGCAGCCCCCTTTGAAAGCAACGCATATCAGAGGCAGAGAGAAAACACAAGGAGAGGAAATCCTGAGCCAGTAATTCAATCGTCTGCCGTATCCTGTCCCATTTACAGCAGAACCTTCCGGGCGGCAGTCACCTATATACCTGCTGGAACCCTACCAAACACCTCAGGTGATGACCATGGTCATCTTCACCTCGAAGGAGGAGCAAGTTGCCAACTGACAATGTTAATTGTTAAGTGTGTTTAACAGGCCAGCAGAAAAAGAGGTGGTGTAGAAAGAGGAGAGGAAAACAAGAGAGAGAACTTTTTTATGATAAGTTTTTTGCTTACAGAGCTGAGGAGTGTCAGCGTGTGGAATGGAATTTTCACTACCCAGTGTCAGCATGAAATGTGAGTTAGATTAAATGGGAGTGTGAGAAGGCACATTTGGAACATAGACACTGGCGTGGACTTCTGGGTCTGAAGAGCCTGTTTCTGTACTGTACAGTCCATGTAACGTAGACTCATATGTTGGGAACTAGGCTCAAACTGGAAATGATCATTAGGAACTTGTTTTCAACGGGACTGGGAGACACAATGGATTAGACTCCACATTTTCACCTCTGGCACCTAGTCCTTTATCCTTGAGTGATGCACTGGGGTGACAGTGAGTTCCTGTGGGCTGATGGGCTATTTGGGCCAAATGACCTCTCTCATCACTGATCTTTGTCGTTAACTTAGGAAATGCACACAAATATAAACAGAAGATTAATTGGTGCCAAACAGATCTCGTATAAAGCAATACCTAAGTTTAAAAATACTTTGAATATCCAGCACACAAGCAGGCCATTCGGCCCAGCCAGTTCATGCTGGTGTTTATGTTCCACTCGAACCTTGTCCCATCTTTCTTCATCTGAATCCACCATCCTAACCCTCTACTCCCTTCTCCCTCATATCCTTGTCCAGCCTCCCCTTAAATGTATCTGCACTATTCACTTCAACCACTCCCTGTGGTAGCGAGTTCCACATTCTCACCTCTCTCTGGGTAAAGAAGTTTCTTCTGAATTCCCCATTGGATTTCTTGGGGACTATTTTATATTGACGGCCTCTAGTTCTGCTCTTCCCCACAAGAGGAAACATTCTCTCTGCATCCACTCGATCAAAACCTTTCAGAATTTTAAAGACCTCGGTTAGGTCACCCCTCAACCACCTTTTTTCAAAAGAAAAGTGCCCCAGCCTGTTCATCCTGTTCTGATAGGTATAGCTTTATAGTTCTGTTATCATCCTCGTAAATCTCTTTTTGCCCCACCTTCAGTGCCTCTATCTCCTTTTCATAACAGGGTGACCAGAGGTGCACAGTACTCCAAGTGCAGACCATCCAAAGCTCTATACGAGTTTAACATAACTTCCCTAGAACCTTTGGAAATAAACCCATTTGCTTCATTTGCTGGTGTCATTGCCTTCTTGACCTATGTCACTACTTTTATTGAGTTTTGTATTTGTGATCCCAGGTCCCTTTGTTCCTCTCCCATGTTTAAATTCTAAGTAATATGTGGCCTCCTTATTTTCTTATCAAAATGCAATGCCTCACACTTTTCAATGTTGAAATTCAATTGCCAGTGTTATATGAGACCATTCAGGGGTGACCCCAGGAAGCATTTCTTCACACAAAAGGTCATGAAATTCTAGAACTCTTTTCACAAATAAGTTCTGGATGCTGGGCATTTGTTGGAGCCTTCAAAACTAAAATTAATAGACTTTTATTGGATAAGAATATTGGAGGATATGAAGCAGCCAGGTAAATGGGGTTCTGGCACAGATCAGCCATGATCTGAGTGAATGATGGGCAGAACAAGCTTGAGCGGCTGAATGGTCTCTTCTTCTTCCTTTTCTGCTCAGTATTCCCTCTATAAGATCCCCAAGCAGATGCCTCCTTACCAATGTAGGAGAGTCCAGGTTTTATCTAGTCTTTCCACACATAACAAAAATGAGGGATGTGGCCTCAGTCTTTCTCTCCATGGTTTCCAGGGACTTTATCTTGTCCTCGTGTCTGAGTATCCAGAGCTGAAGGCAGTCATCAAGGTGTAGCCTGACCAGAACATCAGCCAGCCTCAGAATTCCATTTTATCCATGTTCTGTTCACTTTATCTGATCCAGGTCATCTTCTTGAAATTACTGTCCAATTCTTCCAATTCACTCACTCTGTTAGAGAATCCAGAGACTTTGAATAAAGGCAAAGTTTTGTTCTCTCAAGCAAAGCTAAGTTGGAAAGTTGATGCCCAACAGGTACACTTGCTTTATAATTATGGATATATTTCTGCATTACTGACTTTGGTAAAATCTATGCATGTAAATAAGTCAATGCTCACCCTTGCAAATTGTGTTACTTAGTGACCAAATATCTGTCATATTAAGCACACTTGATACACTCAAAAATAGATGGGTAGAAAAAGCTAGCATTTATTAATTAGATTGTCCAAACTTACAAACCAAACTTCACAGTCAATAGAGAGGAGACCATTTATATACATTCTGCAAGTTTATTAATGTCCTCCTGGAATTTGTTGCAATCCTCTGCAGTATTGACTATCTGCCCAATTTAGTGTCATCCACAAATTGAGAAGTTATGTTTTTGATCCTAAAGTATAAATCATTAACATCAATTGTGAAAAGCAGTGACCCTTTTGGGATTCTACTTGCCACCACTTGCTACTTGGGCGTGGTGAAATGTTCAGATGTACAACAGGCAGAGTGTGTACTGGGCAGAATGTGTACCAGGCAGAGTGTGTACTGGACAGAATGTGTACCAGGCAGAGTGTGTACTGGGCAGAATGTGTACCAGGCAGAGTGTGCACTGGGCAGAATGTGTACCAGGCAGAGTGTGTACTGGGCAGAATGTGTACCAGGCAGAGTGTGCACTGGGCAGAATGTATACCAGGCAGAGTGTGTACTGGGCAGAATGTGTACCAGGCAGAGTGTGTACTGGGCAGAATGTGTACCAGGCAGAGTGTGTACTGGGCAGAATGTGTACCAGGCAGAGTGTGCACTGGGCAGAATGTGTACCAGGCAGAGTGTGTACTGGGCAGAATGTGTACCAGGCAGAGTGTGCACTGGGCAGAATGTGTACCAGGCAGAGTGTGTACTGGGCAGAATGTGTACCAGGCAGAGTGTGTACTGGGCAGAATGTGTACCAGGCAGAGTGTGTACTGGGCAGAATGTGTACCAGGCAGAGTGTGCACTGGACAGAATGTGTATCAGGCAGAGTGTGTACTGGGCAGAATGTGTACCAGGCAGAGTGTGTACTGGGCAGAATGTACCAGGCAGAGTGTGCACTGGGCAGAATGTGTACCAGGCAGAGTGTGTACTGGGCAGAATGTGTACCAGGCAGAGTGTGTACTGGGCAGAATGTGTACCAGGCAGAGTGTGCACTGGGCAGAATGTGTACCAGGCAGAGTGTGCACTGGGCAGAATGTGTACCAGGCAGAGTGTGCACTGGGCAGAATGTGTACCAGGCAGAGTGTGCACTGGGCAGAATGTGTACCAGGCAGAATGTGTACTGGACAGAATGTGTACCAGGCAACATGTGAAATGGGCAGAGTGTGTAAAAGGCAGAGTGCGTACTGGGCAGAGTGTATAAGGGGCAGAGTATTGTCACAAAACTACCATATTTTTCAAAGTAGTGTTGTGGGCTATTATAAGGTAGGCTTATGTGTTCTCCTGTGGGTGGCTGACTTAACTAAATTAGAGTCAGGTAGACTGCAAGATTGGAATTATCAAAAGAAGTCAGGTGTAAAAGACATTTGAAATGCAATTGAGTAAACATGGGCGAGGGCAGCGTATAGGATGTGAATGAAATTTGCATTTTTAGATAAGTGAAGGGCTTGTTTGATTTTCCAAAGGGATGGTATAATATTTACAACTAACAAGATAAGTGAGGCAAAGCAACAGGTTTATTTTTCCCAGAAGTGCCGACCATGATGATGACATGAAACATTTTTATATTATGGGAAAAGTAAATTTCCAAATACATATAGAACAATGGGATTTTACACATTAAAGAGAGAGAAACCTATCTAAGGAAGGATGGAAGGTTATGTGGGTGTGGCTGTGTAAAATCTTGAAAGGTACACCATGTGACACAGACTTGGAAGAAGTCCCAGCCACTCTGAAGAAGTGCTGCTCCAGTAAGTAAAGTTGTGTTAAAAGCCTTTGGAATTCCACTGTTGAGTGGGTGCTGTGGTAACCTTGCTGGATTGCTTATTGAAATTTAAAATCTATTTTGGACTGTTGCCTTAAGGCGGGTGTGTAGTTGGAAGTCAGGTTAATTAGGGATTTTGGGATTTGGTATAATATCAAGTAACTGTAATTTTATATGTGTGTCTGAATTATTTTCTTTGGCTAATAAATGTTTTAATTTTTAAAATCACTAAAGGTGTTAGTGGACTCATCACTTCTTAATTCAGTGTACAAATCTTCTCGTAATAAATACAAATTGCAAAACCGTTGTGATGGCGTGGCCAAGTTGCCCTTGTGGATTTGGTCCACCTGGCACACATCATCTGCCACCTCATAACAGTATGTAACAGGTGGGAGGTTGTGTACCACTGGATAGAGTGTGTAACGGCTGGATGTGGGCAGTGAAATCATTACCACTCACTTTCCCCACTGCTAAAAGCTAAAATCAGCTGCCGCACTCAGTTATAAAGTCCCTGTTCATGTCCTCAGGACATGAGAGTCATCACGGCACAGGAAGAGGCCATTCAGCCCATTGAGTCTATGTCGGCTCTCTGTCAAGCTATCCAGTCAGTCCCATTCCTACACTCCCCTTAGCCCTGCAGGTTGATTTCTCTCAAGTGTTCATCCAGTTCTTTTTCGAAATCATTGATCATTTTGGCTTCCTTAAACACCTTAAAGTGTTTCACTTTCAATTAATTACTTCTGAAGTTCAGTCATTGATGTGCAGGCAAACACAGCAGCCAATTTGTACACAGCAAGATCCCACAAAGAGAAGTCTATTTTTGGTGGTGTTTGAAGGAGCAATGTTGGCCAGGATAACAGGAGAAAGACCTTTTAATAACGGGGAGACTGTTTAAAGTCCAAAGTGCAATGATTTCTCGATGGTGCAGCACTCCCTCTCGAGATGCCCAGATTTTGTGCTGAAATACTGAACTGAGGATTTAATCCATAAGCTTCAGACTCAAAAACAATTGTGTGGACACTAATATTTAAAGCAAAAACAAAAATACCTGGAAAAACTCAGCAGGTCTGACAGCATCTGTAGAGAGGAACACAGTTAACGTTTCGAGTCCGTATGACTCTTCATCAGAACTAAGGAAATAGAGAAATGAGGTGAAATATAAGCTGGTAGAGGGGGGTGGGACACATGGAGCTGCATAGGGGCCCAGTGATAGGTGGAGGAAAAGAGATTGCCAAAGATGTCATAGACAAAAGGACAAAGGGGTGTTGATGGAGGTGATATTATCTAAGGAATGTGCTAATGGGGACATTAAGGGTAGCAAACAGGACAAGCTAGTGGCAGATGGCCCTAGTGGGGGTGGGGTGGGGGGAAGGGATCGAAATGGCCTAAAAGGTGGAGATAAAACAATAGATCGAAATAAATTTTAAAATAGGTGGGAAAAGAAAAAATATATTTTTAAATAAATTATAAGTTATTGGAAAAAGGGGGATCGGAAAGGGGGTGGGGATGGGGGAGAGAGTTCATGATCTGAAATTGTTGAACTCAATATTAAGTCCGGGAGGCTGTAAAGTGCCTAGTCGGAAGGTGAGGCGCTCTTCCTCCATTTGCGTTGAGCTTCACTGGAACATTGCAGCAGGCCAAGGACAGACATGTGGGCATGAGAGCAGGGTGGAGTGTTAAAATGGCAAGCGACAGGGAGGTCTGGGTCATGCTTGCGGACAGACCGAAGGTGTTCTGCAAAGCGGTCACCCAGTCTGCGTTTGGTCTCTCCAATGTATAGGAAACTGCATTGGGAGCAGCGAATGCAGTAGACTAAACTGAGGGAAGTGCAAGTGAAATGCTGCTTCACTTGAAAGGAGTGTTTGGGTCCTTGGACGGTGAGGGGAGGGGAAGTAAAGGGGCAGGTGTTGCACCTTCTGCGGTTGCATGGGAAGGTGCCGTGGGAGGGGGTTGAGGAGTAGGGGGTGTTGGAGGAGTGGACCAGGGTGTCCCGGAGGGAACGATCCCTGCGGAATGCCGCCAGGGGGGTGAAGGGAAGATGTGTTTGGTGGTGGTGGTGCTGGAGTTGGCAGAAATGGCGGAGGATGATCCTTTGAAGTTTAAAAACTCTTGCAAATAACAAAACACAACCCTGTTATGAACTTGATGATAAATTTTATTTCATCAGAATAGTAACAGCAGATTTATAATTTAGTTTTACTATATTTACAGTATTGAAACACATGGTACATCTTGTATTGCAGTCCAGAGTCCACAGAGCAATAAAAACACACACACTAATGGATACAAATCAAACAGCAAATGCTCTATTTAATCTGTTCTGTTGGAGCACATTTCCTAGACTTGCTCCTCTTCCACCAAGTTTTAATCTGGCAGGCGTAAAGAACCACAAGCAGCAAATTTCAACACTAGCAAACATCCCACACAGCTCATAATTTAAACTGAATATTTCTCGGAGGTTCAAACCACTGATTAGAATTAAAAACACAAGCCAGACCTTTTTGACTTCATTTTAGGGTGAGTGGCACCTGGCTTAGTGAGACTAGAACAGATCGCATCCGTGACACATCTTTAGACACCTTGCTGGTCTTGGAGTTCAAATCACACAGATGTAAGACATGTTCCCACTCAGAGCCTGCAACAATCTCTTCACCTTCATTCACATCTGAGACTTCGGCTGCCCTGAAGGAGGGTGAAAACAACCATTTTATTCCTGTTTCATCACGTTTTAAGGAATGCCTTAGGTTACTGAACTGAAATGAAACCCAGAATATAAGATTATACAAAGGATTTCACAAGCTTTTAAAAAAAAGCCTTTTTTTATTCTAGTTTATATTAAACCATTTAAACAATGTGGACAGCAATGATGCAGATCTACAATTAAATATACAGAGAACAACCCTAGCTTCTCTACTGTTTTACTAAATCTTTCCTGTACCTTTTCACATCCTTCCGAAAGTGCAGTGCCCAGAATTGGGGACGATATTCCACCTGGAGCTGAATTAATATTTCATAGAAGCTTAGCATAACTTCCCAGCCTTCTCTAGTCATTTCCTTGGATTGCTCTCCACCCATATTCTACTTTCCCTTCCCAATCTGACTTCCTTCTGTGTCCATCCCTGGAAAGAACTATCTCCCAGTTTACGTACAATAGCACTAATGGTGTGCTGGTGGTGTAGTGGAGATGTCGCTGGATTAGCAATCCAGATACCCAGGCTAATGCTCTGGGGGTATGAGTTCGAATCCCACAATGGTGGCTGCTGGCATTTGAATCCAGCTAATAAATCTGGAATATAGTGTAAATCTCAGTAATAGTGACCAAGACAACTATCATCGATTGTTGTAAAAGCCCATCGGCTTAGATAATGTCCTTTAAGGAAGAAAATCTGTTGTCCTCACCCGGTCTGGCCTACATGTGACTTCAGACCCACAGTAATGTGGTTGACCCTCAAATGCCCTCTGAAATGGCTGAGCGAGCCACTCAGTTCAGGGCAATTATGGATAGGCAACAAATGTCAGCCTTGCCAGTGATGCCCACATCCCGTGAAAGAATCAAGAAAGTACAACTTTCAAAATACCAACTGTCTGGCCTTTGTCCCTCCATTCAACTCAACACTTCTGCAGCTACTGTTCAGCTCAGCCTCACCCTCACCTCCATCTTCAACATCTTAATCCCCATTAAACTATTACTCTCTCCCACTCTAGCCATTTTCCATGGTCTGTCCATCATCTCCACTCCCTTAAGTCCAAGGAATGCAGCGTTGGACAGATATATGGACAAGTGGTTTAGCCATTTAATGCCAGGTCTGGCTGAAGTACATAAGCACTATTGGGTCCTGCTCTTGTCTGTCTAAATTGCTCATTATCCAAGGAGCATCCTAGAATACAATTCAATACAGATTCTTTTCTATACTGAAAACCCCTCTGCTTATCTCCTCCACCCTCACCTCCAACAACAGTGTGCCATGCGTTCATCACAAACATGCAGAGTAGACAGTCGTGACATCAAACAGACTCTCAGGCTGATCTAATGCATGTTCCACAAACTTGAGTCGTGCAGGTCCATTTAATGTCCTCTCCAAATCACTCCCAACTGAACGTGTGTTCAGCTGTACGAGGAATCCCACTCACACTCACACTCACACTCACACTATTTAAAGGATTAGCCGGATGCTTCTGACTTATTTTTGCTCTTGCAAAGTTTGTGGAAGAATTGTGCTGTGTTCTTAGAGGAGTTTTTATGAATGAGTGGATTTGAAAGAGGGTGTTGTTGCATCCTGACAGGGCAGTCCAAGGTGTTTTGTGATAAAAGGTTGTTAATAGTTATGAAGGCCAAACTGTCACAATCTGATAGGGATTTGAAGCTGAGTTTGCAGAGAGGGGAAGCTGTCCACAGAGAGAGGGAAATGATCCTTGACAGAAGGACTTCACACAGCCCCACCTCAACCAGGGGCAATACCTGAGATTCAGCAAAGAGATGCTCACAGAACTGAGCCACTTATTTCAGCAGCTCCTACAGCCTCAGAGAACAATGACACCAGGAGCCACCAAGGTCACCATCACTTCCAACTTCTACACAACCAAACCTGCTCCAGGCAGGAGAGGGGACATTGCAAACATTTCCCAGTTTGCCATCCATACAAAGATACACTATTCACCCTTGTGCATTCCCATAATGTTCGCCTGGGGGTTATCTTTTCCTGTCCTAGTGAGATGTATATATGGATTTTCAAAAAGCAAATGATAAAGTACCACATAATAGACTTATTCTTAGAGGGCTTGGCAAGGTCGATGCTGAGAGGTTGGAGTCTATAAGACGGGGTCACAGTCTCAGGATAAGGGGCAGCCATTTAGGACTGAGGTGAGGAGAAATTTCTTCACTCAGAGGCTTGCGAATCTTTGGAATCCTCTACCCCAGAGAATTGTGGATGCTCAGTTGATTGGTATATTCAAGACTGAGATTTATAGATCTTTGGGATAAAGAGATAGGGCTGGGAAAGCAGAGTTGATGTGGAAGTTCAACCATGACACTATTGAGTGGTGAAGCAGACACAGGTGTCTGGAAAACTCCTGCTCTACCCCTTATGTTCTTAAATTTATTGAATTCTTAAAAGAAGTAACAGAAAGGTTGATATCGGTGAAGTTAACATAATTGCATTTCCAAAAGCCTTTGATAAGGTACCACATGGTAGACTCACAACAAGAGGCAGAGCTTGTGGAGTCGGGACAAATAGCAGAATGGATAGCAAGCTGGTTACAGAACAGAAACAAGGAGCAGGGCTTAATGGGAGTTACTCAGATTAGCAACAAGTGGGAAATGGTGTTCCACAAGGATTGGTGCTGGGGCTCTTACTCCCCATTTTCATCAACAATTTGGATGCTAGAATTGGAAATATTACTTCAAAATTTGTGCCTGAGATCAAATTGGAGTGTGTGCCTAATGCAGAGAATGGCTGTGACCAAATACAGGAAGACAATAATAAACTGGCAGAATGGGCGTGTAATTGGCAAATTAACTTCAATATAGACAAAGTATTGAGGTGGTACATTTTGGTGACAAGAGAGCACATATTTCTCAAAAAAATAAATGTCTAAACGGGGCGGAGGAACAGAGGGATCAGGGATCATTAAAACTAACAACGCAGGTTAATAATGCCATTTAAAATAGCTAGCAAGGCACTAGCATTCACTTCTAGAGGGATGCAATGGAAATGCAGGAAAAAGGCATATTAAACTTATACAGGGCTTTAGTTAGAACATATCTGGGAGCGTTATGAACAGTTCTGATCTCCATTTAATAAAAAGGATAGAGAAGCATAGCAAATGGAGTGAAAAAGATCTAATAGAATTATAACAGAACTGAGAGGTTATACCTATCAAGAAAGATTGAAAAGGCTGGACATCTAGAAAAGAGAAGACTGAGGGATGGCCTGACAGACAGACGTCTAAGATTATGAAAGGTTTTATAGGATAGACACAGAGAAGATGTTTTCACTTGCAAGTGAAAGCAGAACTAGGGGTCTATAAATATAAGATAGTCACTATTAAATCCAATCAGGAATTCAGGAGAAACTTCTTTACCCAGAGAGTGGTGAGAATGTGGAAGTCGCTCCCACAAGGAGTGGTTGAGGTGAATAGTATCGATATATTTAAGGGGAAGCTGGATAAGCACATGAGGGAGAAAGGAATAGAAGAATATGCTGATAGAGTGAGACGAAGAGAGAGGCTCATGTGAAGTATATACATGGGCATGGACCATTTGGGGCAAATGGTCTGTTTCTGTGCTGTAAATTGTAATAATCTGCAAGATTTTGCCTGACAATCAGGCTGTTGGGCAGACAACTTACAGAAATCATTCCAAAGGTATTTCAGCAGGAGATCCGTGATACCAGTACTTCCAGATTTCCTGTCCAGAAATTCTCCCACGCTACTCCCTGTATGTACTGCACCCAATAACACTCCAAAGGAATTGCGTAAGTATGTGAAAAGGAAGAATAATATAAAAGAACAAGGAAACTAGATGGATCCGGTTTTTGTTTATTCATTCATGGGATGTGGGCGTCACTGGCTGGGCCAGGATTTATTGCCCATCCCTTGTTCAGAGGGCATTTAAGAGTCATTGCTGTGGGTCTGGAGTCAGATGTAGGCCAGACCAAGAAAGGACGGCAGATTTCCTTCCCTAAAGGACATTAGTGAACCAGATGGGTTTTTATGACAATCAACAATGGTTTCATGAAACAAAAATAAAAATAGCTGGAAAAACTCAGCAGGTCTGACAGCATCTGCGGAGAGGAATACAGTTAACGTTTTGAGTCCGTATGACTCTTCATCAGAACTGAGGAAATATAGAAATGAGGTGAAATATAAACTGGTTGAAGGGGGTGGGACAGGTGGAGCTGGATAGAGGACCAGTGAGAGGTGGAGATTGCCAAAGATGTCATAGACAAAAGGACAAAGGGGTGTTGACGGTGGTGATATTATCTAAGGAATGTGATAATGATGACATTAAGGGTAGAAAGCAGGACGAGCAAGGTACAGATAGTCCTAGTGGGGGTGGGGTGGGGGGAAGGGATCGAAATAGGCTAAAAGGTAGAGATAAAACAATGGATGGAAATAAATTTAGAAATAATAGAAATAGGTGGGAAAAGAAAAATCTATTTTAAATATATAAATTATTGGAAAAAGGGGGATCGGAAAGGGGTGGGGATGGAGGAGAGAGTTCATGATCTAAAGTTGTTGAACTCAATATTCAGTCCGGAAGGCTGTAAAGTGCCTAGTCGGAAGATGAGGTGCTGTTCCTCCAGTTTGCGTTGAGCTTCACTGGAACAATGCAGCAGGCCAAGGACAGACATGTGGGCAAGAGAACAGGGTGGAGTGTTAAAATGGCAAGCGACAGGGAGGTCTGGGTCATGCTTGCGGACAGACCGAAGGTGTTCCGCAAAGTGGTCACCCAGTCTGCGTTTGGTCTCTCCAATGTAGAGGAGACTGCATTGGGAGCAGCGAATGCAGTAGACTAAATTGAGGGAAGTGCAAGTGAAATGCTGCTTCACTTGAAAGGAGTGTTTGGGCCCTTGGACAGTGAGGAGAGGGGAAGTAAAGGGGCAGATGTTGCACCTTCTACGGTTGCATGGGAAGGTGCCGTGGGAGGAGGTTGAGGTGTAGGTGGTGATGGAGGAGTGGACCAGGGTGTCCTGGAGGGAACGATCCCTGCGGAATGCCGCCGGGGTGGGTGAAGGGAAGATGTGTTTGGTGGTGGCATCATGCTGGAGTTGGCGGAAATGGCGGAGGATGATCCTTTGAATGCAGAGGCTGGTGGGGTGATATCTGAGGATAAGGGGGACCCTATCATGGTTCTGGGAGAGAGAGGAAGGTGTGAGGGCGGATGCGTGGGAGATGGGCCGGACACGGTTGAGGGCCATGGTCATCATTAGACTTTTAATTCCAGACTTTTATTGAATTCATATTTCATCATCTGCTGTGGCAGGATTTGAACCCAGGTCCCCAGAGCATTGCCGTGGGTCTCTGGAGTACCAGTCAATGGCAATACCACTGCGCCATTACCTCCCCGAAGAGCCAACGATGGGCCAAATGGCTCCTTCTGTGCCTGTAAATCTTACAACTAACAATTTGATGTTGTTTCTCAACATTTGCTTTTTGTAATAAGGTAAATAGATAAATACTGGAATTCTGGAATAAAAACATGGAAATGCTGGAAATACTCAGCTGGCCCGACAGCGTCTCTGGCGAGAGAAACAGAGGCTCAGGTTTTCCTCCGTGGATCAGATTCACGGGGTGGGGAGATTTCGCGCTTGGTGAACCCGAGCTTTAACAATGGCCGCCCAGAGGTGGGATTTTCAGTTGGGGGAGGGGCTGGGGGGGCCGGGCTGAAACAGGATTTGGGGCAGGCGACCCCAGAACAAATCCACAGATGCTGGTGTGGAGGCAGACGCAAGGCCAGCCACTGTGCTCCCGCAAAATAAAAAATAATAACGAAACAAAAACCATCCATCCAGCCCTCACCCACCCCCCCACACACTCCCTATGCCCGTCCATGCCCCCATGTCCCCCACACCCCTCTGCCAACTTAGTTACCCTCTACCCACCCCCATGGCCCCTCACACCCCTATGGCACTTAATGCCCCCCACCCACCTCCCATGACCCCCACACCCCTATGACAACTCAGTTACCTATCCACCCCCCCACCACCATGGCCCCTCACACCACATTCCACTTAATGCCCCCACACCCCCATGCCAACTTAGTGCCTGCTATCCACCCCCATTGCCTCCATATCCCCTATGCTAACTTAGTGCCAACTCATGCCAACCCATACCCCCACCACCTTTGCCTTTACCCCCTCCACGCCAACTCACCTCGTAACCTTGGACAGTTCCTTGACAGCTTTGACACTTCCTGGGTAACTTTTACAGGATAGCTTTGACAGATTTGATAGCTGGACAATTCCTTAACATTTCCTTCAGAGCTGGACATTCCTGGACAGCTGGACAGTTCCTGGATAGCCAGACAGTTCCTGGACAGTGGGGCAGTTCCTAGACAGCCAGACAGTTCCTGGACAGCCAGACAGTTCCTGGACAGTGGGGCAGTTCCTGGACAGCCAGACAGTTCCTGGACACCTGGACACCTCTTTTACAGTTAGACAGTTCCAATGAGTTTGTACATAAAAAGTACATTATCATGTTCACTTCTAACATCCATAAAGGTGCCTTCCCTCTCACAAAGGTGTCCCAGAACTCTATCCAAAGGGGTACCTCACCTCTCCAAAGGGGTACCCTTGCTACCCATAAACACCCACCAAGTTCAAACCTCCTCTTACCTGTTCTAATCTGCACACTCCGGATTCCACACTTATCTTCTTCCAAAATCCCACTTTAGCGGAGACAGCTGGTGATTTAAGAGGCCCAGCTGCCTCTGTGAATCATGCATGTCCAAACCCCAACCCCGAATCCAGTCCCACCCCTGCGAGGATGGGAAATGCCGGGTTCAGGGGTGGGACTTATGGTTTTCGGCTATTTCCCGGATTTTGTGGCTAAAACCCGGGCCCGAGTTAATGTTTCAGGTCGATGACCTTTCATCACAAGCAGCTGTGACACTAGAGGTCAGGACCTGAAACGATGAGCTGTTTACATTGACCTGGACAAGTAACATTCATAATTCTGGAGAAGAGTCATACGAGCCTGAAATGTTAATTCTGTTTCTCTCTCCACAGATGTTGTCAGACCCGTTGAGTTTTACCAGCATTTTCTGTTTTTGTTTAGCATTCATAATTACCGTTACAGGCCACAGTATCAAACAGGGCAGAAAAACTTTTCAAACTGTTCAGCAGAGTGTGCTGGAACACAGTTTTGATTTAGTAATAATCCTGACAGATTTAAGTTGCACAGGAACATCAATTGCACTACATGTGTGGGGTAACTACGTCCCTATACTGCCTCAGTAGACAGAAGAGCAGCTCAGAGACATCCCACATGACTAGAAGGTGGATTCTGGGACTTGTGTTCCTGTTTAATGAAGCTCCTGGTGGATAATCTTTCCTCTGCTAACTGACCCCTATCCAGTCTGTAGCAAGGTAAAAGCAAGAATAGTTTACTTAACTGTTGTAGGTTGTAGCAGTGCTGCTTTATGTTTGTACTTCACGGTGTGTATGAAAGAAACAAGCAAAAAAGGAAAGTTAGACAATTGGATATTGGAAATTCCATTTGCTGCTCTTACAGGAACAAACTGTTTAATGACAGCTACAGGTGTAGATGTTGGCTTTCTGCTAAAGTGTAAAACTGGGGTTTATTTCCATTGACTTCAACCTGTCAATTTACTGTCACCTTGATTTACACTATCGCAGAGTCAAAATCTACTCTAATCTCTTGATCATCACACTTAAAATATTAACAGCAAAAATTGAGTTAGCAGTTTATTTTTAAGCAATAGCTATACACCTCCAATGTTACAGTAACATAAACACAGTCAATGTTGAAACTGCAGCAAATACTGGCAAACCTGCTTCATGGAGCCAGGCAGACAGTTAGGGCGATTGTGGTAATCTGATGTGTAATACACCTTTAAGAAGAATGTAATAATGGAAGATCACATGATCTTAGTATCCAATAGAAGAGTAGCGCAGGTAAGCTCAGTAGTCAATAGTCTAAAGTTAGAGCCTGTAGTGTGGAGACAGGGTTTGAGTTGAAAGCACACAAGTGTAGCTGCTGAATACCTTTGTAAATAAACAGAATGTGTTCTTCCAGAAGTGTCTGCCGACCTACTCTGTCTATTGTACCAACTCAGCCATCCCAAAACAAATGGCAACCCAGGTCCACAGGTCCCAGTAAACTGGTGACCAGGATCCAACAGCAATTAAGGCCCCACTTAGGTGACATTTCCAGAATCTTCCAGCTGAGGCTGGAGCCTGTGGGATTGCCCTCTCATCCCAGCAGCTCCATGACTGGGGGTTTGAGAGGGGGTTTGTTGCTGCCCCTCAGACGGCCACAAGGAGGCCACCTCCAGGGAGTCGGGAGGGGGATATTGGAGCCTCCCTTCACACCCCCAATTACAGAGCCACTGGGGTGAAAAGGCCACAGCTACAGCCACAAACTGTGGTTTGTGTAGTGGTTCCCCCTCCATACTGATGGCCCTGACAGCTATGAGCATTCTTTATTTTTAAATTTTCATTACCCTTCAGAAAGTGCCTTCATTTTGAGGTGCCCTCGCACTCCCCTACATGCCTCAGCAGCGCCCACCTCTCCCATTGGAGCTGCTGGCCAGTTTGAGATTCAGACCCTCCTACTGGACCTCTAACCTTGGGAACCCACCCACCAGCGAGTGTGGAGAGATCCTGTTAATCTCGTGTGGTGTCCGGACCCAGAAATGGTTCTGACCTCTGAAATTTTTCAAAGGGTTTAAGATTCTGCCAAACGTTCTGGGTCAGTCACTTTTTGTCAGAACGGTAAAAGGTTAGAAATGTAAGATGTAAGTTAGAGATTTTAAGCAAATACAAAGGCAGGGAAAGGGGTGGTGGGGAAAAAAAAAACCTAAGGGAATTTCTGCGATAGGGTGGAGGGCAAGAGAAATCTAATGACAAAAGACAAATGGGAGTCCTGATGAAAGGTCATCGACCTGAAACGTTAACTCTGTTTCTCTCTCCACAGATGCTGCCGGACCTCTGAGTATTTCCAGCATTTATTTCACTTTTATTAAGGAATCAAATTTTACTCATTCCAGTATCAGGACATTGTATGTTCAAGATTGTAATGAGTGAGAGTTTTATCCTAAACCCTGAGAGGAATTAAGTGTTGATCGTGGTTTTAGTGTTGAGAGTAAACTCACTTTATTTGTTTATGGGATTATTAGGGACCTTATTTGCTGATACCAGCTCTTATTTGAGCCCACATGTAGTAACAGACAAAAATATATTAATAACTATTCACATCAGCGTGCTCCACTGTGACTGAACAGGAATAAACCCAGTGAAATGTCCCAGTCCATTATTCTGATCATAACCCATCACAACTCTCACCGGAAGTGCAGGAGTGAGTCAGGAGAAGGGGGTAAGGGACATAGTGAGGGGAGGAAAGGAGAGAAGAGAGAAATGAGGGACAGAGGGAGAAGGAAGTGGGGGGGTGAGTGGAGGAGGGTGATAGGGGGATGGGAAGTGGGGAGGGATAGAGAAGGAGGGGGAGAGTTGTAAAGTGGGGGAAGGGTGAGTTGGGAGAAGGAGATTGAAAGTGGCAAGTGGGAGAGGAACGAGGGTGATTGTGGGGGAAGGAGGGGGTGGGAGATTGGGGAAGGAGGGGGTGGGAGAGTGGGGAAGGAGGGGGTGGGAGATTGGGGAAGGGGGGGGTGGGAGATTGGGGAAGGGAGGGGGTGGGAGATTGGGGAAGGGGAGGGGTGGGAGATTGGGGAAGGAGAGGGTGGGAGAGTGGGGAAGGAGGGGGTGGGTGATTGGGGAAGGAGGGGGTGGGAGACCGGGGAAGGAGGGGGTGGGAGATTGGGGAAGGAGGGGGTGGGTGATTGGGGAAGGAGGGGGTGGGTGATTGGGGAAGGAGGGGGTGGGTGATTGGGGAAGGAGGGGGTGGGTGATTGGGGAAGGAGGGGGTGGGTGATTGGGGAAGGAGGAGGTGGGAGATTGGGGAAAGAGGGGGTGGGAGATTGGGGAAGGAGGGGGTGGGTGATTGGGGAAGGAGGGTGGGAGATTGGGGAAAGAGGGGGTGGGAGATTGGGGAAGGAGGGGGTGGGAGAGCTGGGAAGGAGGGGGTGGGTGATTGGGGAAGGAGGGGGTGGGTGATTGGGGAAGGAGGGGGTGGGAGATTGGGGAAGGAGGGGTTGGGTGATTGGGGAAGGAGGGGGTGGGAGATTGGGGAAGGAGGGGGTGAGAGAGCGGGGAAGGAAGGGGGTGGGTGATTGGGGGAAGGAGGGGTGGGTGTTTGGGGGAGGGGGG